>NW_006399869.1:8948389-8956857 GCF_000299155.1 Elephantulus edwardii
GGTGGTTCTTACAATAAAAGGTCTATAGACTAGCACTTTTTCTATTATAGTGTAGAGGTTAGGAACCACAAGATGTAGAGGCTCAGCTATGTCATTTATGGTTCTTAAGTCCTGGAGGAAGTTCCATCTACCACTGGATTGTTTTACAACTTGGAAGTTCGAATGCAAGGTAGAGGTAAAGTAAGGAACTGCTTATGAGGTTTTCCGTCCATTCCAACAACTAAGAAATAGTGAGAAGAGTTGGGATTCCCTTTATTCTTAAGGTTAGCCAAAATTTGTTGTGATCTGCACAGGCAAATGTCTTTGTGTAGTCAATGAAGCACAGATACACATTCTTCTGATACTCGCTGTTTTCCGACAAGATTCACCTGATACAGAAAATAATGTCCCTAGTGCCACAGCCTCTTCTAAATCTAGCCTAATGGTTGACTAAAATGCAGAAGTTGGAAGCAAGGAAAGAATATAAGTATTTGGATAACATGGTCTTGGTGGCAGAAATGAGGCTGGAGATAGAATAATAATATGTTGTACCGTCAATGATTTATTTGCAAATACTTTTTATAAAAAAAAAAAACACAAAACCAAAAACCACAAACATTGGCTAACATTGTTAGTATTGTTAACATGGACCTCATCTGATGGTCTACACAGGAATCACCTTGATTATATCTGTGGAAATAATTAATAGTTGGAAAATCTCAATATTAGCTGTGAACACTAGGCCAGGTAGTGATTGTAGAACAGACAATAAACTACTTTATATGCAAGTTCAAACTTTAGATAAAGAAATGAAATCAAACCCACAAGAATCGATTTTTTAAACTTAAATAGCTTTTTTTACATTTTATACTCGTTTACTTACAAAGTTCATAGACATTGTTTCTCTCACCGGATCTTTCCAATTTCCTTTACCCAACCTGCTCTACACCCATCAAATTGTGCAATCCTATGATTAATCACCCTTCCCACCCCCGCCCATCCTCACCCCTCGGCTCCCGCCCTCCCCACCTTGGATCCTCATATACATTCTATAATGATGGTCTCATATACTTTTTGTCCTATGGGACAGAGTTAATTCACTTAACATAATGCTCTCTAGTCCCTCCCAAGTTGGTGATTTACAAAATCATTGCTCCTGTGTGCTGCATAGTATTCCATCATGTGAATGTACCATAATTTCCAATTCATTAGAATATGATTGGACAGCTATTCTTGAGATAGTGAATAATACTGCTATAAACATTGTTGTACAAGTCTCCATTTGTGTCTTAGTTCTAATCTTTCTTGGAGTATATTCCCAGGAGTAGAATAGCTGGGTTATTTGGAATTTCTATGTTCAGCTTTTTGAGGAAACACCAAACTGTCTTCCAGAGTGGTTGTACCTTTTTACAATCCTACCAACAATGAATAAGTGTTCCTATCTTGCCATATCCTTTCCAACATTTATACTTGATGTCCTGTAGAATTTTGCTACCGCTACTAGAGTGAGATGATATCTCATTGTGGTTTTTATTTTATTTGTATTATTTCCAATAATTTGGAGCATTTCTTCATTTATCTGTTGGCCATCTGAATATTTTCCTCTGTGAAGTGTCTTTTAATGTTTTTTATTCATTTATTAATTGTGTTATCATTTTTTTTCTTGCGACAAACCTGTAGGATTCTGCAAACTTTTGATATGAGAACTTTGTCTGAAATGGTATTAAGAACCAAAATTTGACCTTAAGTCTATCCCACTTGAATTTAAAAACCACCTCAGAACAGGTCTGAGGCCTTCAACACTAATGAATGAAGACCAGATAAACTATGGGAGGATATCAAGAATATCATATGAAGCAGAATATTATCATAAAATGTGAAAAGACCTGGAATTAGAAAAATCAAAAAGGATAAATTCTCTCAGCATTTCCTAAGCTGAAGGAACTGAAGAACAAATTCAAGCCTCAAGTTGCAATACTTAAAAATTCTATGAACAGAATATTAAATGATCCAGGATACATCAAAAGAAAATTAAAAAAATTTAACTGATACAGAAAAATTTCATGGAAAAGCATATGACCAAGAGGTATAGTGATGAAAGGGGAAGTCCAGTCACCTGGCTTACTGACAGGAAAATGTATATATTTGCTCCCATTCCAAAAAAAGGATGATCTGACAGAGTGTGGAAATTATCGAACAATATCACTAATATCATATTCAACCAAAATCTTGCTGAAGATTACCTAAAAATGGGTGAAACAGTACATTAACAGAAAACTGGGTTTAGAAGACATTACCTAGGTAGGTCCATTGTAATTACATAAACCCATACAAAAAATTAAAATACAGCAGTTAGCAAACTGACATTAAAGTGAAAGTAATCAATCAAAAGATAAAAGAAGAGATCAGAGGTCCAAGAGATTCAAAATATGAGAAGGAATTAACCATAGCCACTGATTTTGAAGGTAAAGGTAGCCTTAAAGAGAACATGATACCTCTGACAATATTCCTTCTGCCCCTTTTTAATTAACAAACAGTAAGAAAAATGAAGACTAGAATCTTACAACCTGAAGCAATTTATATATTCAAATGTGAAAATAACTTGAATGTGATTAGAGGCCAATTCTTCCCCAAAGGATGCAGAAAAGAATACAGGTTAGCTGACACCTTGATTTTAGCCTGGGAGACCAACCTGAGCCATAGTATGCCTGGAATTCTGACTTATCAAAACCGTGAGACAAAAAACAGTGTTGTTTTAAGATGCCCAAAACTGTGGTGATTTGTGCTGAAGGAAGAGAAAACTAATAGAGCTAACAACCAATTAGATAACATTAGATATTTTACTTTCAATTAATCTTTCCTTCCCAGTGGAAGTGGAATTTCAATCTATCAATTTAATGTTTCAAACATCAATCTGTCTAAACTTTGTGGTGTTTCAGCATAAAATATTTATAGGCATTGGTTTTTCTCTTAATAAATAAAAGACTCTCCAGGTCATTAGAAATAAGATGTTGCTATTCCTGATATTATTGGAAGAACAATATTCTATAAATGGATTTTTTTAAGTAGTAAACACCACTTTCATGTACCTCTGCATAATCTGCAGGGAATTAATTACAGGTTTAACAATTATACTTTAGATTTAATTTTTTTAGAATTACTAGAACAATTCAATTATAATTGGCAGGCTTAATAATGAGAACATAACGTTTATCAGTTAAGGCAAAACTACTGAGTTTTTCACCTATTTGTAACAGAGATGGAATTTTGTATGAACATATTAGCAAGGCAGTATTATACATTGCCAGTCACGCATAATATACATTCTGAATGCACTTAAATTTTTACAGAATTTCTAATTTTTTTTTCTTGCATTTCCTCCCTTATACTTTTATTAACCTTATAATTCTTGCTTCTATATTTGGAGTGATACTAAGCATGATTATTTGCATAAAATAAGTTTTATTAGTATCTTGAAAACATCTATTAAAAATAAGAATGTCTATGTTATTTCTGCTGAGACTGAGGAGGACCTGAAGAGCTTGTTACAGAAGGCCAAGGACTGCAGCCTTCAGTATGGATTGAAGCTCAACATCAAGTAAACAAAGATTCTCACTACTGGGACGATTGGCACCATTTTGATAGATGGTGAAAAGATTGAGATTGTTAACATCTTTAGTTTGCTTGACTCAAAAATCAACACTCTTGGTACAAGCATCCAGGAAATTAAGAAACAAATGGCATTCGGAAAGTCAACTGTCAAGAACCTCTTCAGAGTACTGAAGAGCAATGATGTCAGTCTGGAGACTAAGGTCCACCTGATCCAGGCCATAGTCTTCACAATTGCTTGCTGTGTGTCAAAGAGCTGGACAAAAACTAGCGATTATAGAAGGAGAATTGATGCCTTTGAGCTGTGGTGCTGGAGAAGAATGATGAGTATACCATGGACTACCAGGAGAACAAACAGGTTCATCTCAGGGAGGGTGAATCCAGGCTGCTCCTTGGAGGCAAGGATTCTGGGGCTTCATCTGACATACTCTGGGCATGATGCAAGGAAGTACTAGTCCTTAGAGAGGGACATCATACTTGGAAATGTGGAGGGAAAAAGAAAGAGAAGATTCATCGATGAGATGGATTGATTCACTGACTAAGGTAATGAGTAGATGTGTCAGAGACAGTAAAGTTGGCACAGGATAGAGCAAGTTTCGGGGCTATTGTACATAGGGTTACTATGAGTTAAATGACTCAATGACATATAACAACAACAACATGCTATTTTTTTAAGCAGCTATGGTGACCTAGTGCATAAGGAGTTGTGCTGCCGACTCAAAGGCAAGGAGTTTGAATATACCACCTACAATAGAAAGATAATTTCCTCCCGTGTGGTTACTAGCCTCTGAAAACCCACTGGAATGTCAGCTATGAATCAGTTCTGACACAACCCCACATAATAACAACAATGTTTTTAATAGATGTCTTGCAAGAATATAACAAATTATGTCACATTCCATCTTTTTTGTAATTAATTATCTCAGATATCCGGTGTTTGAATATAGTTCATTTTATATCAATATTTTAATAGATGTCTTGCAAGAATATAACAAATCATGTCACATTCCATCTTTTTGTAATTAATTATCTCAGACATCTGGTGTTTGAATATAGTTTATTTTATATCAATTGGCAAATAATTAACAGTATTTGGCCTATAAATGCCACTACTCCAAATCTTCATATAGCTTATATTTTGTTTTAATTTTAACAAATTATCTCAGTTACATCTTTGGACTGCCTGAAAATAAGTGCCTTGGTCTTTTTTCCTCAGGATATCTAACATTGTGACTTTGAGTGAATGCTAGTCATACCAACAAGCAAGACTAATGGCAACACTAAATGCAACTGCAAATCAACTGTACCTTCTTAGACTTGTCACACAAAAAAGTGGATCTTTAATTTAATGTGGAAAGATAGACACTTGATTAAAATGGGCATTTCTAATGAACTTCAGATGAGCTGCCAGTTACAGCACAGGATCCTATTATAAGGTATTATCGTCTATTTGGATGGGATGTGAGTTTTCACGAGTGAAGGACAATAAGGGCATAATGAGAGTGTTTTATTATTGTGCTGACATTGGCAAGGATTCAATTATTTAGAACCTGATTTCTTACCACGTATTAAACAATAAGATGCCATCAATGCATTCAGTCATAAAGTTGGGGAAAAAATAGCAAACTCTTGGAGAGAGAGTGTATAGATAATGAAAACTGTATTAGAACAGATGAGATGAATTGTTTACAAGGAATAAATGAGTAGGCATTATATGTATGACAATCTAGAACAAGGGGTGCTGAATGGAGTGGATTGGGGGAATGGGCAGAAAGGGAGAAGAAAATGTTCACTAATGGAAAAATAGATATTATTTTAAAAGGTATTAAGAAATATGAGTAGTAAGAACTTAAGTTGGTAAGTCAGTTATATTTGAGTTTGAATCTGTTTATCATTCTTTTTATAAATTATTTAAATTGGTTCGCATAAAATCATTCATAGACATTGTTCCTTTCCTTTTCACTGTGTTTTTGTCATTTGTTTACATTGTTTTATTCATGTACATTTTATTTTATAAAATCAATCTTGTATATTGTTTTCACATAATTAATTATTATTGATCTGTGACTTATATCACCTTGTCTCTTCAAGTCCTCGTTAAACTTTGTGTCTTCTTTTACAGCCCTCATGAACCAAGTAATCTCTGCCGTCCTAGTGATATTCTTTCCCTTCTTATGCACACCCTCCCTCCTCTTTCCTCTTTTAAACACTCCTTCGTATCTTTTTCCCATTTGCTAATTGCAATAGTCATATTGCCCTTATCTCGATTCTTCCCTGGTCTTATTCTGGTCCTTATAGTATTCTATGCCCAGTCTGTTCCTGTTCTCCCCTCCTCCCCCTCCCCAATCCTTTATTTTCCTGTTTTCTCAGCTGTGATTTTATTCAGTAATTGTCCTTCTGTGACTGAAAAATTTCACATAACATAATGCCCTCCTAGACTCCAACATATTGTGGTGGTGGTGGTGGTGGTGGTGGTATTGTTAAGTGCCATCAAGTCGCCTGAGACTAATAGCAACTCTATATACAACAGCCCTAAACCCTGTTCTATCCCTTGCCAATCTTATTGTCTGTGACATACCTATCCCCATTATCCCAGTCACTGACTCAATCCGTCTCATCAAGGGTCTTCCTTTCCCGTGCTATCCCTCCATTCTCCCAAACATGATGTCCCTCTCCAAGGACTGGTCTCACCTTGCAACATGTCCAAAGTATGTCAGACAAAGTTTCAGAATCCTTGCCTTCAAGGAGCAACCTGGCTTCACCCTCTCCAGGATGAACTTGTTTGTTCTCCTGAAAGTCCATGACATACTCAATACTCTTCTCCAGCACCAAAGCTTAAAGGCATCAATTCTCCTTCCGGTATCCCTCGTCCCCAGCTTTCTGAGGTATAGCAAGTGATTGAAAAGACCATATCCTGTATCAGGAGCACCTTTTTTCTCCAGACTGACATCGTTGCTCTTTAGTACTTTGGAAAGGTCTTTCCAAAGCAGATTTTCCCAATGCAATTTGTCTTTTAATTTATTGTCTGCTCGTACCAAGAGTGTTGATTCTACAGCCAAAGAAACTGAAGCTGTTAACAGTTTCAATCTCTTCACCATCTATCATGATGCTGCCAATTGGTCCAGTGAGAATCTTTGTTTTCCTGATGTTGAGCTTCAATCCATATTGAAGGCTGAAGTCTTTGACCTTCTGGAGCAAGCACTTCAGGTCCTCCTCAGTTTCAGCAACCAGGGTTGTGTCATCTGAACAACTCAGATTGTTGATGAGTCTACCTCCAATCCTTATGCCACATTTCTCCTCATAGAGCCCAGCCTCCCACATAATCTGCTCCACATACAGATTGAAAAGATATGGAGACAGGAAATATCCTTGGAACACACCCTTCCCAATTTTGAACGTTGCTCTGTTCTGATGAGTGTCTCCTGGTATTTTACAAATACTTCTTTGTTCTTTAGTTCCATATAGCTCTCTACTGTATGGATGTACCACTATTTCACCATTCTTACTAGTTGTATGATACATTTACTCTAAGTCTCAGCTTTCTTGTATCTAAATTAGGATAACACCTACTTCTTAGAAGTATAACAAGAATAAAAAGATGTAGTCTATAATACACATAGTGCCTTAGAAAAGATATCTGACCATACTGTGATCTTCCTTCCTATTATACAACTCTTATGTAACAGAAAGAGAGGAGCTCAGTAGCTATATCACTTTTGATGTGGCATAGAATGAACTCAGCTAGCTTTCTTCTTTCATCTTCTTGTGTCTTGTATTCACTAAGGCCCATCATTGACAGTAAAGCGACTTGACAATGTGTTTTCCATTCTTTATTAATGTTTTCATAAGAAAAATTATACCTAATTATTATCAAAAATATTCTAGAAACTTTTCATCTTAAGAGGGTATTTACAACTGATGTATTTTGAGGGTTATTTTTTTCAGGATTCTTCCTTGTCGTTTTCATATACTTAAAGATAGATGATTTACACACTTTCTCCCAAGAGTCATCACCATTACCTTACAATCTTCTCTGCAATGTAATAGTTCCTGTTTTACTGGTCAACATTTGTGTGAATGAGGCATTTTGGACCCTGAACTTAGAATTACTTGATTTCATTGTTTCCAGGAATCACCAGCTTTACTTCACATTAAACTCATTTGTTTAAAAGTTACTCTTTTTGTTGTTAATTTCCAAAATCTACTCCTTCTTTTATATGTTTCTTCTTGATTAGAGTTCTGATATACACGTCTAAATTAGAAACCTAAGCATTATACATATTTATCATCTTTTTTCCATATCAAATCAATGATCAATTTTTGTCAGGATTTTTATCCTATCTTTGGTATATTGTCATTATTTGATTCTCTTTTCAATTTTTCTCCTAAATGACCTAATATTTTTTAAAGTTCTTAAGATCCACTTTTCACAAAATTAAAAAAAAAAATCTTAAAATCATTGCATCAAGTTGGAACTGACTCATATCAGACCGTCCAATAGTTTTTAGAGGTCGTATATCACATCGGAGATTGCCACTTTCTGCAAAGAAGTGGTGGTTTTGAACTTTCTGATTTTGGGTTTGCAGAACAACTCTCAATCCACCAGAACACTACAGAGGGTATGAATTTTGAACTTAAAATAGTTCAGAAAATACCTGTAACTTATAGAATGTTGTTGTTGTTGTTATGTGCCGTCGAGTCGTTTGCGACTCATAGCGACCCTGTGCACAGCAGCTCTAAACCCTGCTCTATCCTGCACCAACCACACTGAAACTGAGGAGGACCTCATGCACTTGCTGTGGAGGGTCAAGACTGCAGCCTTCAGTATGGACTGAGGCTCAATGTCAAGAAGACAAAGATTCTCACCACTGGACCAATTG
>NW_006399869.1:8956957-8961267 GCF_000299155.1 Elephantulus edwardii
TCTCCCTTTGACCAGCCCTCCATCTAATAACTTATATATGAAGCTTCCATGGCTTCTGTGATTCCAAACACATCAGCTGATGGTAGTTTCTTATGTTGGGATCAATGTCTCTGAAGTTTAGTCGTAATGTTTCCCAAGCAAACGTGATGCATCCTATAGAACTGGTGTGTAGAATGTCACACGGTTTTTGTGTCTTCGATTACCTGGGAAGATAGGAGGGGTCTGAGATTGGCCTCTAAGCTGCCCAGCTTTCAGCTAGTCGGATGCCTAACCCCTCCTCTGAGTGGCCCGCTGGAACGAATATCGCGCTGTTTTTGCATCTTCGATTACCTGGGAAAATGGGAGGGGTCAGCCGAAGTGCACCTTAGAGGCAAAGATAATAAAGCTTCACCTCACATACTATGAAAATGTTGGCAGGAGGGGCTATTCCTTGGGAAATAGTGATATGATGCTCAGAAAGGCAGAGGGGTCAGGAAGACCCTCAATCAGGTAGATTGACACAATGACTGCTGAAATGGACTCTAATGTGTCAGAAATTGTAAGGATGGCCCAGAATAGGACAGGGTTCAGATCTATTGTTCATAAGGTCTTTATGGATCATACTTGACTCAATGGTACCTAAGAACAACAATGACAACAACAACTTTATTTATCACAGTTCTGCTCTGACAAACATCAGTGTGCCTGTATTATTAAGAATTGCAATAGGTGTCATAGCAAGTGATTTCATTTTCAGAGAGGCCAGGAGAATGATACTAGCTCAAGTCCTTCTATGGAAATATGCATCCACAAGTAAAACACTTTTTACTACCTGCAACATCAATTATTTTCTTCTGTGTGACTACTTTGCTAAAAAAAAAGTTACATTAAATTAAAGATTCTGTGTGGTATATAAACTGATAAATTCTTAGTGCCTAGAATAAGATCTACAATTTTTAGTTCTTTTATATATTATAATTGAATCAATAAATAAAATGGAAAAAATTTAAATTAACTTCAACCATGGTATAATGTGAGCCTGAGGTGATGTCAGAATGATAAAAATTTTGTTAAGTAGGAAATTCTCTAGTAGCAAAATCCATAGAGAGTTGTGCGGCTAAATCAAAGGGCAGGATTCTCTGATAGTTCATACCCACCAGATGATCTGAGGGAGAAAGTTAGGCAGTGTTCTCCCATGTAATTAAAAACAGTTTAGGAAAACTCACTGGAGAGTCAGCTATGGGTCAGAACTGACTGAATGGTAATGAAAGACAAAAGAAATACTCGAGGGAAGGGCTAGCCAGTATAGAGATATGCTATCCAGATTGTGCCTACTGAGAGATTGAATTTGCCAATGATTTAATCTTACTTGAGTTCACAATCATTACCCTTGGCACCATCAGTCAAGAAATCAAAAGACTATAAAACATAATGTAAAATAGAATGTAGATTAATGAATGCATGAAGCATAATGTAAGTGAAAGATTATATATACAATGTATATGAATGAAACAATGTAAAGGAATTATTATATGCAAACTAATAAAAATATTAAAAACAAACAATCGAAACCTAGTTGCATTGGGAAACTTTGCTGTCCTCTCATAGAGCTGAAGAGTAACAATGTCAGTTTAAAGACTAAGGTCCACACAATTCAAGCCTTAGAGATCTCTGGTAACCTGGTAGTAAGGAGTCTTGCTGCCGAAGACACAAAGTTAGTTGTCCAGCTGTCCCACAGGAGAAAGATGGGCAAGTCTCCTCCTGTGTGATTTACTGCCTCTGAAAACCCACTACGATGTCAGCTATGGATCTGTTCTGACTCTTTGATGGTATATAACAACAACAATTTAAGCCATCATCTTTTCAGTTATTTGCTATGCTAGTTAGAAAATTAATAAGGAAAACAAAAGAAGATTTGAAACTTTTTTAATTTTGATATGAAGAAGTCCCTCGGACTCCTCTGAAGTGCAGTAATTTGTCTGAACTATTCCATAACACTGGCTTAAAATTTATCAGGTGTAAATGCTGTTGTTTAATAATTTCATGTGCTTCTGAAGATCTTAACCTGTGACAGGAAAGATGTCCAAGACAGCATGAGGCACATGATTAAGGACCTTGAAGAGAAGCTTTTCATTGCAGAGATTCTAATTTGAGAGTGATCGTCAAAAAAGTGGGCAGTGAACGCTTGAGATTTTTAGCATCCCTCTGGGGGGGGGGGAACGTGGGCTGAAAGTAGCAGTTGTAAAAAGCAGGGGGAGATCCCAGAGAATATTAACATTTAAGACATAGAAAAAGAACAATTATGTATCAGAGAGAACCAGGCAGATTGAAAGGAAAATATTCATCACACTTGCGGACTTAAATAGCATTATTATCCTTGAGAAGAATAGTGATTTAGGCTAGTAGGAGAGGTAGATTTTAATGACTGGACAGTGTATTCAGAAGAGAAAAACTGGAGACGGGGAATATAACCTATACATCAAGAACTTTGGATGAAAAAAGGAACGGTTCTTTGTCATTGCAAAGATGGGAAGAAATAGATAGCAAGAACAGTGTCGAGATGAGCAATAACAACACAAAGCGGGCTTGTCAAGAAGCAGGGATAGCAGCAGAGATGAAAACCAGCAATGGAAAAGCAAGTGACACAGAAGCCAAAAGTGCTAACAGAAGAATAGAATGCCAGTTGTCAGAATAAAAACCAAAGCACTTACACCCTAAGAACCATTTTAAGGAGCATGCACTATTGTCTCCTGTGAGAGCATACTGAAGAGACACTGTGGTATACTAAAAGGGAAAAATAAAGCCCAAAGGACTATTCAAACAAAGCATCATCAGGCTACTAAAATAGATTTGATTAGAACCAGTGCAAGCATTAAATCTAACAAAAAGGTATTTTTTTTTCAGAAGCAAAGTGCATCTATGCATTTATGTATTATCTAGTTTAGGCTCATATCTAGGCTTTTTTACCCCCTTTTTCTTCATTTCCTTTCTGCCCACAAAATTTTATTTCTTTTTTACTTAATTGTATCATACATACAGCAACATGCTTTAAAATTGTTATATTTGCCTAACATTTGATTGAATATGGATTTTAAATTTAAGTAATATTTATAAACATACAGTTGCTTTTATTAGTTATGGAAATGTGAAAGAAGCAAACTAAATTTTATAATAACAGCTATGGTGAGATCAATGGAAAGAGTTGGAGAAATATTTGCATTCCTGAAATTATTATTTTTTTTCTGTTTTCATAATTTCTAAAAACCTAAAATCTGGAGTTTCATTTCTCCAAAACTGGATTCTTTGAAAACATCTGCATTTGCTCTGTTGTCCTAATATGACTGAAATAGCTATTGTTGTAAGCGGAATTACAAAAATATCTGCTTGCTATTCCTGTTTCATGATTATTTATTAATATAAGTATTCCTCTGAAGGGAGTACTAGATTGACTTTATGTTGTTAGTCAAATATATTGAAAATAGAGAAATTAGCTTGGATTATCTGGATTGATTATTGTTATGAGTCATTAAGTCATCTGCAACTCATAGCAACCCTATGTACAGTAACTCTGAACCCTACCCCTATTACCCAGTCAATGTGTCGATCCATCTCATCCAGGATCTTCCTCTCTTGCATTGTCCCTCTGCTCCTCTAAGCATGATGCCTTCTCCAAGAACTTATCCCTCCTAGCAACATGCCCAAAGTATGCAAGACAGAGCTTCAAAATGATTCCCTCCAGAAAGCAACTTGGTTTAATCCTTTCCAGGACAGACCTTTTTGTACCCTTGTCAGTCCATGATATATGCAAGACTCTTCTCCAGCACCACAACTCAAAGACATTGATTTTCTTCTGTCATCGTTATTCATCGTCTGGCTCTAATACACAGCAAGCAACGGAGAGCACTATGGCCTTGATCAGGCACAACATAGTCTCTAGACCGACTTCATTGCATTCCAGCTCTTCAAGCAGGTCCTTAACAGTAGATTTCTGCAATTCAATTAATCTTTTGATTTCCTGGCTGCTGATACCAAGAGTGTTAATTGTGGACTCGAGCAAGTTGAAATTGTTAACAATTCCAATCTCTTTTCCATATATCATGGTGCTACCAATTAACCCAGTGGTGAAATTATTTTTTATTGTTGTTTATGTTGAGCTTCAATCCATATTAAAGACTCTAATCCTTGACTTTTTGAAATAGATGCTTAAGATCCTCCTCAGTTTCAGTGAGCAAGGTTTGTAGTATCTGCATAAAACAAGTTGTTAATGAATCTTTCTCAAATTTTGATTCTGAATTCTGCCTCATAAAGATCAGCCTCCTGAATGATCTATT
>NW_006399869.1:8971482-8977617 GCF_000299155.1 Elephantulus edwardii
GATTACTGCCTCTTGGTCCAAGTACAGGTTTTGCATTAGCACAATTAAATGTTCTGGGATTCCCATTTTTCTCAGAGTCAGCCACAGTTTGTGAGGATCCACACAGTCAAATGCCTTTGTATAATCAATGAAACACAGATAGACATTCTTCTGGTATTCTCTGCTTTCAGCCAAGATTCATCTAACATCAGCAACAATATCCCTAGTACCACGACCCCTGCTAAACCCAGCCTGGACTTCCGGCAGTTCTCTGCTGATGTGGTGTTCTAATTGTTTTTGGATAATCTTCAGTAGAATCTTGCTTGCATGTGAAATCAATGACACTGTTCTGTAGTTTCCACACTCAGTTGGGTCACCTTTCTTTGGAATGGGAGCAAATATAAATCTCTTCCAGTCAGTTGGCCAAGTGGTTGTTCTCCATATTTCTTGGCACAACTTGGTGAGCACATCCAGGGCAACATCTGTTATCTGGAATACTTCAATTGGTATACCATCTATTCCTGGGGCCTTATTTTTTGAATACAGTCTGAATACTACAATCTGCAAGGACTCCCTGGAATGTCTCTTTCTATCTTCTTTTCTTTCATGAAGGACGCTCTGGTAGTATTGTTCTTTGAAAGCTGTGCTGCTAACCAAATGATAGAACCACTCTGGTAGTTCAAATCCACCGGAAACTCAATGAGAGAAAGATAGACAGTCACTTCCAGTGTGATTTACAGTCTCTGAAAAACCCATTGGTAAGTCAGCAATGAGTTTATTCTGACTCAAACACATAAGTTTATGAGTTGAAGTTTCTCATGAACATGCTCTGTATTCAGCATGTTTAACTATTTGTGTATTTGTGTACAAATACCGTTGTACTTAAAGCATCACATGGCAACATTTATTATCTTTCCATTGAATATTATATTTATTAATATGTATCTTACAATAAGAATTAACACTGTGTCTTTTCTTTATTTTCTCTTCCTTATCTCTGTAGCTGCAGGTCTTGAAGCAATACTAGAACAAAGATTTTGTAAACAAATGAATTATAAATAAATATATGAATGAATAATAGTAAAAAAATGTGTTGAGTAGCATTCTATGCTATGCACAAAAACAACAGGAAAAATTCCTGTATTCTTGAGGTGATTATAATTTTAGTGATTAATATGACAGGTTCGGAAGCAGGAGTGTCATCCACTTCCTAAACAACATGCCTCCAGAAACTCTATGAATTTTGATTAATGTCACTAGTTGTAGAGGGGCTGCAGGCCTTTTCTTCATAGGCTAACTATGAATGATGCTCAACTCGAAGGCAATAGACAGCAACAGCAACAATATAAAATATACAAATACGATTACTATAATACAAGTAAAGTAATAAATAACAAAGTGTTGACATAGATATATTGTCGAAAATGTGAAGAGAGCAAAGATATTATTAAACCTCTTTTTTCGTGTATAAAAGAATAGAGTACAAAGGATTTAAAGTGAGCTTTATATATGTTTCAGTGATCAGGAGAGTACAGAATTGCATGATGTAGAAAAAAAATACAGAATTCAGTAAGTGGTTCAAACTCATGGCCCTGAAAGTAGGTCTCAAGATCTAGCAATTGAGCTAGCCAAGCATCTTTAGGAAGTTCTGTAATGCCAACCCAAAGGGAGAAGTTTTGAACTCACCAGCTACTTTGTGGAAGAAAGATGAATAAGCTCCTCCTGTGTGTTTTACATCCTTTGAAAACTTTCTGGATAGTCTACTGAGTTGGTTGTAACTCAAGAGCAATGAGTTTAGTTGAGATGATGGTGTTTGAGTTGATAATATTTGAGTTGAAATGTGAATTATGTTATAGTAATAACAAGTGATGCCATAGTAATAGCAAACATGTTATTGTTTTGTACAATTGTTGTTATTATGTACCATTGAGTCAATTGTGACTTATAGCAACTCTATGAGCAATGGCTCTAAGCCTTGCCTTGTCTTGAGCCAACCTCACCATCTGAACCCATTGCCACACACACTGTGTCAATCCATCTCATACAGAGTCTTTTTCTGCACTGACCCTCAGCCTTCCATGTATTCCCTTCTATAAAGACTGGCCCATTCTGGCAACGGGCTCAAAGTATGTGAGACAGAGCTTCAAAATTCTTGCTTCTAGGAGGCAACCTTTCTTTACCTATACAGAACCGACCTGTTTGTTCTCTTGGCAGTCCATGGTATACTCTTCTCAAGCACCACTGATTCTTCTTCTTGCATTCTTTGTCATTGTTCAGCTCTCAGATACATAACAAGCGATTGGGAAAACCATGACCTGGATCAGGTGCACCTTCATCTCTAGATTTATATCATTGCTCTTTAGCACTCTGGAGAGGCCCCTGACTGCAGACTTTCCCAAAGCAACTCATCTATTCATTTCTTAACTTCTAGGTTCAAGAGTGTTGATTGTGGATTCAAGCAAGGTGAAATTTTTAACAGTCTCAATCTTTTCTCCATCAGTCATGATGACAATTGACCTGGTGGTGAGGATTTTTATTTTCTTGATGTTAATATGCAATCCAGATTGAATATTTTAGTCCTTAACTTTCTGTAGCTAACTGAATCTATTTCATAATGAGTTTTAAAAATATAGCTGTGAGATTTGGAAAGCCTTGGGATGAATTTTTCTAGAATGTTCTCTTTCCTCTTTGTTCCCTACCCCATCTAAGATATGTATTTGAAAACAGCAGGTCTTTGGATGTTGTTGTTGTTATGTGCTGTCAAGTCACTTGTGACTCATAGTGACCCTACATACGTTAGCCCTGAAACCTACTCTATCCTGTGCTAACCTTATTGTCTCTGGCACAACTTCCTTTATTACCCAGTCACTGAATCAATCCATCTCTTTGAAGGTCTTCCTCTCTTGTGCTGTTCCTCCACCCTTCCAGGTATGATGTCCCTCTCCAATGACTGATCCCTCCTTATGGCATATCCAAAGTATGTCAAATGAAGCCTGAGAATCCTTGCCTTTAAGGAGCAGCCTGGTTTCACCTTCTCCAGGACAAGCTTGTTTGTTCTCCTAGACGTCCATGGTATATTCAATACTATTCGCTAGCACCACAGCTCAAAGGCATCAATTCTCTTTCTATCAACCCTAGTTGTTAGCCATTTTTCTGACACATAGTAAGTAATTGTGAAGACTATGGCGTGGATGAGGTGCACCTTAGTTTCCAGAATGATACTGTTACTCTTCAGTATTCTGGAGAGGTTGGGAAAGGTGTATGCCTGGTATGTATCCTATCTCCATACCTTTTCAGTCAGTATTCAGAACCGATTCTCCAGGAGGCTGGGCTCTATGAGGAGGAGTGTGCATTAGGATTGGAGGAAGACTCGTCAACAAACTGTGTTATGCAGATGACACAACCCTGGTTGCTGAAACAGAGGACCTGAAGTGCTTGTTACAGAAGGTCAAGGACTGTAGCCTTCAATATGGATTGGAGCTCAGCATCAAGAAAACAAAGATTCTTACCACTGGGTCAAATGTCAGTATTATGATAGATGGTGAAGAGATTGTTAACAGTTTTTGTTTGCTTGTCTCCACAGGCAACACTTTTGGTACCAGCACCCAGGAAATTAAAAGACGTATTGCATTGGGAAGGTCCTTGGATAGGTCATTGTATTATTGGACTTTTAGACTAAAGAAGTGGAAGCAAAGTAGTGTGAATTCAAACTGTGGATTCACTTGAATTATGTACTAAAGAATTTGAACACTTTAAGGCAGACAGTTAAAATAACTTTATGCCTCATTCTGATGAACAGGGCAGTTCCTTTGAACAAATAAATTAAATTACATGGTTTAAAAAAATGTACAATTTCACACTAATCGATAGCCTACATAAACAGTTTGTCACTTGAAATTCATCTTACTGCTTGTCTCTGACAGGTAGGGACTACTTCAGGTATCTTCTTCCCACAGATTTTTCCAAGGACATTTCTTCAATTAAATTGTATAGCTGATTCTATCCCAGTAAGAATGTCTTTAATTTTGTAAACTAACATTTTTTTATTCCAAATATATTAATATAAAAAACACTATGCAGCTTTGTTTGGGACTTTGAAAGTTTAAATGGCTGTGTGATAGAGAAGAGAGATATTTGATCCTGATACTATCTTTCCACTAACTAGTTGAAATCACCCAGATTCTTAAACAACACTGCCCTCTCCCTGACCTAAATATAACTCCTTTTTGGTATGCCAGCTACATGTCTTAGATGAACCTGTAGTGATTAAAATTTAATGTGTACTCTGTCATTTTATTCATGTCTTCTTTCTCTTTAATCAGTCTGTTACATTTTGACGTTGAGTGGGTGAATAAGAAGCAGCATTATTAATACTGCCTAGTTCATCAGGTATTCTAAGAGCAAAATGAATTTCAGCTTCAGTAAGTCTGTGAAGAAATAGGAAAATGCTAACTACTGAAATGGGGGTTATGAAAAAGACGTTTATCTCACATGTTAGACCAGGAAGTTTGGTACTGGTATTTATAGAAGGCTCAAAGCCTATTAATAATAATAATAATAGCTAATAATATATTTATTAGCCTGTATGCCAGACCTAGGCTAACTGTTTAAATTGATTGCTTTAACTTGGCCAGTAATTCTAAGAGGTAGGTAGTATTTTAGAGATGAGGCACCAAGACCAAATAATTGTTTAGCGATCTTTTGTAAGGGTATTCCAAAGGGATCTCTGGAGGCCTAGTGGTAAGAAGCCGCACTGCAATTCAGATAGCATGTGGTTCGAATCCACCAGATGATCCTCTGGAGAAGGAGGGACGATCTCCTCCTGTGCCAGTCAGATCTGATTTGACTGCATACAACAAGAAAATAAAAAAAACAAATGATATTTGTTTTAAAAAGTGGCAAGAAGCTGCACTGCAAAGCTGAGGGATATTCTACATGTAAAACCCCTTCAATGAACAGAGTCAAACCTCCTGAAAATTTGTTAAAAACAGCCTAGAATATATATGCATGATCCTTGCTTCTTCTTTCTCTTGCCTTTCTATCATTACTTTGAATCAAGCTAAAGGAGGCTACAAAATACATCTTCTAAGTACTCCAAAACCAGTTATCAATGAGTGAATTCTCATTCATGGTGATTCCATATGTGTCTAAATAGAACTCTACCCAGTAGGGTGTCAGTGACTAATTCATGTTGTTTTTATTATGTTGTTGTTATGCACCAGTTAGATGCCTTCAACTCATAGTGGTCCCATGTACAATACCTTTGAAGCTTGTTCTATGCTGAGCTAATCTCACTGACTCCACCATACCTACCTCCATTACCTCAGTTATTGTTATTAATCCACCCTTCCAGGGCCTTCCTCTCCTGAACATTTCTCGAATCTTCCAAGCATGATGTTCTTCTCCAAAGACTGGTTCCTCCTGGCTATGTGCCATAAATACATGAGACAGAGCTTCAAAATCCTTGCATTCAAGGTACAACTTGGTTTCACCCTCTGGAATACAGATCTGTTTGTTCTCTTGTTTTGCATGGCATGTTCAATACTCTTCTCCAGCACCACATCTCTAAAGCATCAACTCTTCTTCTGTTGCTCTTAGTCATTGTCTATCTAATGTATAGCAAGTGATTACGAAAACCATGGCCTGGAGCAGGTGCACATCCACACTGATATTGTTGCTCCTCAGTGCTATGGAGAGATCTCTGAAAGCAAATTTTCCCAGTGCAATTAATCTTTTGATTTCTAGACTTATCATACCAAGAATGTTGATTGTGGAACCAAGCAAGTAGAAGCTGTTAACAATCTCAATCTATTCATCATCTATCATGGTGATGCCAATTGGCTCAGTGGTGAGAATCTTTATTTTCTTAATATTGGCTTTCAATCCACATTGAAGACTATAGAGTTTGATATTCTGTATCAAGTGCTTCAGGCGTTCCTTGGTTTCAGCAAGCAAGGTTGTATTGTCTTCATATTGCCGGTTGAAGATGAGTCCCCCTCCAATTCTGATGACACATTTCTGCTCATAAAGCCCAGCCTCCTGAATGATCTGTTCCACATATAGATTGAAAAGGTATGAAGACAGGACACATCCCTGACATACTTCTTTCTTGATGTTCAACAGTACAGTGTTCCTTTGCTCTATTATTTTATATAT
>NW_006399869.1:8977773-8991926 GCF_000299155.1 Elephantulus edwardii
ATATATATTATATATATATATATATAGTTATGTATCATTTAGTTGCCTGCTACTTATAGCGACCCTATATACAATAGCCCTAACTCTTGCCCTATCCTGTGTCAATCTTATTGTCTCTGACACACCTACCCTCATTACCCCAATTCACTGAATCAAACCATCACATCAAGGGTCTTCTCTTCCTCTCTTGTGATGTCCGTCCACCCTCTCAAACATGACATCCTTCTCCAAGTACTGGTCCTGCCTTGCAACATGTCCAAAGAATGTCAGACAAAGCTTCAGAATCCTTGCCTCCAAGGAGCACCCTGGTCTTACCCTATCTAGGATGGACCTGTTTGATTTCCTAGCAGCCCAATACTCTTCCACAGCACCACAGCTCAAAGGCATCAATTATCTTTCTATATCCCTAGTCATTGTCCAGCTTTTCTATGTACAGTAAGTAATTGAAAAGACCATGGTCTGAATCAGGTGTGCCTTAGTCTCCAGACTGACATTAATGCTCTTCAGTACTTTGGAGAGGTTTCTGACAGTAGACTTTCCTAACATATTTTGTCTTTTCATTTCCCGGCTGCTGGTACCAAGAGTGAGATGTAGATAGATAGATAGATAGATAGATAGATAGATAGATAGATAGATAGATAGATATACACAATATTACACATAATATTATATAAGTATAACATATAATATTATATTTATTATATAAATTGTTATCTTAACATATTTACAGAAATATTGAGTTTTCATTCATTGATTGTTGCATATTTTTCTTCCTCTTCTTCCCTTTCCCATTCCCTATTACTAGAAGCTAATTGCTAGGTCTTTCTTCTGAAGTTCTTTTGAGTGAACTCAAAGGTTAATTTTTTCTGGGAGCTGTAGAATGTGTTGATGATTTATACCACCAAGAGACTCTTCATTTCTTGAAGTGAGGTTCATAAATCAATAAAGACAATAGAAAAAGACTAAAAGCAGAACCTCTAAAATAATGAGTGCTTTAAACTCTTACTTTAACCATCATGCAGAATAAATATTATTGTTGTTGTTATGTACTGTTGAGTTAGAACCAACCCATAGTTTACACTGGGTGTTTTCAGCAGTAGTTAATCACAAGGGAGGAGATTATTCATTTTTCTACAGCGGAGCAGCTGGTGGATTTGAACCAAGTGCCTTTGGGATTACTGAGTAGCTTCTTACCACTAGAGCATCAGAGTGTTGGTACCTAACCTAGCTGCTGAATTTTGCATTAAACCTTAATAACAAAAGTTTACATGAAACACCTTTAAAAATACAAGTACTGAGATAGTCCCTAGTGGCAAAACAGCTAATAACAAAAAATTTAGAGATTCAAATCCACCAGTGCTTCCATGGGAGAAAAGACCTGGTGATCACTTTCCATAAAGATGGCAGCCCAGAAATTCCTATGAGACAGTTCTACTCTGTCCCGTAGAAGGGATGTGGGTCAAAAATCAACCTGACAACACACAATGACGATATTAGAAATAGTAAGAGGATCATCAGCAACAGCAGCAGAATAAAAAGAGTACTATAGATACTTAAAATCACCACATAATCTTCAACCAGCTAAAAAGAGCTTAATTCTCTATAGGTGGAAATTGGATTATCTTCTTTCCGCCACACACTTCTTTCAATTCTGTTTTTCCTACATAGCACAATTGGGGGAGGGGGGACGTTTCAGCACAGGGACTAAAGGAACTAATTTTTGAACATTGCTCTATGGCCCATGGACTATTAATACCACATACTAGTCAAGATTTGGGTAGTAAAATGCAGTAAAAGAAGTGATAAAAGGAAATATTAAGACAAGATAAGTCTAATTTTATTTGTTCTGTAATCTAAGTAAGACTATCCAGTAAGTTCTATTAGGTATGTGAATGATAGAATTAGGATGCTGAGTTCGGTTAATAGAATATAAAGGTATTTGGTACTTATTAGTTATCTTGTTGCTGTTGTTGTTGTTAATGTGCCATCAAGTTGCTTGCGACCCTTAGTGACCCTATGTACAACAGCCCTAAACTCTGCTCTTTCCTGTGCCAATCACATTGCCTCTGACACACCCATCCCGATTACCCCAGTCACTGAATCAATCCACCTCATAGAGGGCCTTCCCCTCCTGCGCTGTCCGTCCACCCTACCAAGCATGATGTTCCTCTCCAAGGACCAGTGCCCCCTTACGACATATCCAAAGTATGTTAGATGGAGCCTCAGAATCCTTGCCTCCAGGGAGCCACCCAGTTTAACCCTTTCCAGGATGAATCTGTTTGTTTTCCTAGCGTCCATGGTATTCTCCAGCACCACAGCTCAAAGGCATCAATTCTCCTTGTATCCTCCTTAGTCATTGTCCAACTGTCTGATGCATAACAAGTGATTGCAAAGACCATGGCCTGTATAAGATGCACTTTAGTCTCCAGAGAGACACCATTGCTCTTCAGTACTTTGGGGAGGTCCCTAACAGCAGACTTTCCCATGGCAATATGTCATTTAATTTCCTGGCTACTGTGTTGACTGCCAAGCAACCTAGAGTTGTGAACAATCTCAATATCTTCACCATCCATTCTGATGCTGCCAATTGGTCCAGTGGTGAGAATCTTTGTCTTCTTAACATTGTGCATCAGTCCATATTGGAGGCTGCAGTCCTCGAGCCTCTGCAGTAAGCACTTCAGGTTCTCTTCAGTTTCAGCAAGCAGGATTGTATCATCAACATAACGCAGATTGTTGCTAGCTCTTCCACCATTCTTGACCCCACATTTCTCCTCATAGAGGCCAGCCTCCTGGATAACCTGTTCTGCATACAGGTTGAAAAGTTGTGGAGACAGGGCACATCCCTGGTGTACCCCCTTCCCAATTTTGAACCATGCAGTGTTGCCCTGCTCTGTTCTGATGACTGACACTTAGTCCAATTATAGGTTTCTCATTAGCACGATCAAGTGTTCTGGGATTCCCATTCTTCTCAGAGTCAGCCGCACAGTGCAGCTTCTCGCCACTAGGCCACCAGAGCTCCCCAAATCAGTTATCTATCTGGAAACAAATATTACCTAACTACATATGAAACCAAAAACCATAGGAATCAAACTATAATTCAATGGTGTTAAAAATTTTAATTATAAAAAGACATTTGAGCCTCACAGTTTCCTGATATCTTTTTATCTGACATTTTACATACAGATATGCTAAAAATGACAATTGCACTCTAAAAATGAAGCAGGTGTAAATCAGACATAGCTGAAGAAAAGAGTGCAATTCAAGCTTTTTGCTCTCTTTCAGGTCACTTTTATTTCTATTTTAAGCTCATTGTTCTTATTAGAGACACCATCATTCACACAAATTAGCTCTCTGATTAACCTGCAGTGTCACCAAGTTCTGTATCAAGTGTTAAGAGAGTTCGTTGTGTGAAGTTTATCACGCAATGAAATATTTACATATTCAATTACCCATGTGATGGCTTTCATTAAACCTTGCCAAGCACTTAGAGTAGCTTATTTTTTACCTTTTCAGCAACACTGACTTAATGATGGTTAAAAATATATTATGTTCCAGAAAGTTTCAAGATTTCATATATATTTAAGTTAAAGCAATCCTAAGTTTATGACTTAATTGGTTATATACATATGCATTCCAACATTGTTTTCAAAATTATCAACGTAAGCAATTCGTTATACACCTAGTTAATGTCATTTCATCCTAGATTAATTTAATTTTGCGTTGTCTCAAAGTATGTTTTACTAAATAAAATTCACTTATGAGAAATGAAAATGCAAAAATACAATTTATTTACAATTGAAAATATTTAACTTATGCATCAGATTTATTTTCTTATAATGGGCATTATTCTTGTAGTTCAAAAGTCTATCATAATATATTTTATTTTCTTTTAAATCCTTTAAAAATTCAGTACATGTAAAGCCGAGAGAAGCCAGGAATTTCTGGTAGAGCTTTGGAAGCAGCTTTTCTGTCTGTAATTACTGATGATAACAGTTCAAGACCTCATGTGTTGCCTGTAATATTCATCTTCCCTACGAAAAGAAACAAAAAGTAAACAGTGAAGGACAACGGATAATGGAAGATCTGATTATTGTAAAACCTTTTTCTATCTTTGCTTACACAAATTTGATATTGTTTTCCACAATTACTTTTTTCAGAACGTTGTTTTTGGTGTGTGCCACTGAGTTAGAACCGACCCGTAGTTCACCCTCCAGTGGGTTTACAGAGGAAGTTAATTGCATGGAAGGAAATTGCTCTTCCTTCTCCTGTGGAGCAGATGATGGCCTAGAACAGCGTGACTTTGGAATCTCAGAACAGCTTCTTGCCACTAGGCCATGAGAACTAATATTCTGTGAACACTTAGACAAAATTATAAAGCAGTTCTTTCTAAAGATACCTTCATTTACTAGAGTCAAGAACTTTTAGGGGACTTTTTTATTAATGTGTTTAACTGTAGCCTAGTGATGAAATTCCTGAAGTTTATAACACTGGAATATGTTATTGGGGAATTGCATGACACCCTTGTGCTACTCCTAGGAATTTAACCCATGTGGAAATAAGACATATTTTAGAAACAAAGCTATAAATTGTTAAACACTTAAGTATCTTTACTCATTGGATCCTAATGTCTAGATTCTCCAAAATTTGCTTTTGTTGCTGCTTTTATATTTTGTTGTTAACAATGCCATTAAGTTGGCCCCAATTCTGAGCAACCCCATGTACAACAGAATGAAACTCTGCCAGATTCCAGGACATCTTTTCAATTTCTGCTGTTCAAAAGCCTATTGTTTCAGTCAGTGTGTCAATTTACATTGTTGAGAGTGTTCCTCTCTTTTGCTGATCATTTACACTTCCAAGCATGGTATCATTCTCCAAGGATTTCCCCCTCCTAAAAACATAACCTAAACGTGTAATATGGAATCTCAATATTCTTTATTCAGTGGAGCACTACTAAGGCTGCACGTCTTCCAGGACAAGTTGCTTAGCTTTTTAGCAGTTTCTGGCATATTCAATATTCTTTGTCAGTGCTACAATTCAAAGATCTCAGTTCTTCTCTAATCTCATTATCCATTGTCCTTCTTTTATATGCCTTCATTTGAAAAATATCATGACTTACTTAACTTTTGAAATTATATTCTTTTCCTTTAGTAATTTAAAAAAATTTTAATTGTGATTTTAGTGAAAATTTAGAAAGGAAATGGTTTTTCAATCATTCACACATATACATTTTCCTCCCTACTTGCCCAATTGAATTTGTAATGTGTGTTTGGTTCAATATTTTTAGTTGCCATATACATAATGAATAATCATCTTGTAATTTCAGATTGACTTTCCCTTCACCTTTTTGCAGTGCAGATTTATTATCTATCTATTCTTTTTTTTTTTTACACTGATGTGTCAAATGAGATAATGGTTACCCATGGTGGACAGTGTTGGGCGGCGCTCCCCGATTAACACAAGCTTGGAAGCAGGAGTAGTATCCACTTCCGTAAATAGCTTGCCTCCGGAAACCTTATGAACGTGGACAAAAAAATGAAAGTCATGCAAGTGTCCAGGACTTTCGTTCATAGGGTTGCTATGAGTCACCTATGACTGGACGGCACTTAGATAGAGAAAGACCAGTCGGCCTAGTGGACTGAAAGTGATATTACCAACCCAAAGGTGGGTGACTATAGTCCGTGGCCCTCAGGCCTGTTTTTCATTGTTTTTGGGCAACCATTCTTCCAGGTCATATAGCTCTGGTATGTCCATTTGCCATACAGCGGTAACATGTGGTTGCCATGAAGCTGAACACTGTGACACTGATGTGTCAAATGCCTTAATGGTTACCCATGGCAGACAGTGTTTAATGGAGCTCCCTGATTAAAACAAGCTTGGATGCAGGAGTGGCAACCACTTTCATAAATAGCTTGCCTCCAGAAACCCTATGAACCTGGAGAAAGGATTAAAGTCAAGCAAGTGTCAAGAACTTTCATTCTGAAGGTCGCTATGAGTCACCTACAGCTCAATGGCACTTAACAGCAATATCTATTCTTTTCATGCTGTCCTTACTGTTCCCTGTAACTGTAACCATCCATATAACAGTAGTCTTGTGCAATAAATCCTTTTGTGGCTGAGATATTTCACTCCTTTCATGGTTAAGATATTTCACTCGGCATAATATCTTCCAGAGTCATACACGTTGTGTAGTGTTTTGCAAGTTCATTGTTTCCCAGTGCTGCATAATATTCTACTGAGTGTATGTACTACAGTTCCTCTGTTTGTTGATGGGCATATAAGCTTCTACTTTCTCTTTGTTATAAATTTAATAATTCTATTATAAACATGTGTGGACATACATATGTTTGTGTCACAACTTTGATTTCTTTAAGGTATATTTTCAGTAATGGGATAGCTGAATCAAATGGTGTCTCTACTTTAAAACTTGTAAAAAGAGTACCAAACTACCCTCCACAGTACATTCTCACCAGCAGTTCTAAGTGTTCTAATCTCTCTATGTATCCTTGCCAGCATTTACTGTTTATTGTCCTGTTGAGTATAATATTGTTGCTGGGTTAAAATGATATCTCATTGGGGTTTTGTGTTTTGGGTTTTTGTTTGTTTGTTTGTTTGTTTTTTAATACTATTTGTATCTTTCTTCAACATCAAGAAAACAAAGATTCTCACCACTGGACAAATTGGCAGCTTCATGATAGAGAATGGATTGATATTGTTGACAATTTCAGCTTGCTTGGTTCCACAATCAACACTCATGGCACCAGCAGTCAGGAAATCAAAAGACGAATTGTATTGGGAAAGTCTATTGTCAGGGACCTCTCTAGAGTACTGAAGACCAACTATGTCAGTCTGGAGACCCAGGTGTAAATGATACAAGCCATGGTCTTCCTTTAACTCTATGTTGTTGTTGTTATGTGGCATTGAGTTGCCTGTGCCTCATAGAGACTCTATGTATGTTAGCTTTGAACTCTGCCCTATCCTGAGCCAATGTCATCATCTCCAACATACATAATTCCATTTCTCTAGTCACTGAGTCAATCCATCTCATCCTGGGTCTTCCTCTCCTCTGCTGTCCCTCTACTCTTCCAAACATGATGGCCTTCTCCAAAGACGGGTCCCTCCTGGCCATAGGCCCAATGTATGTGAGAAGGAGCTTCAAAATCTTTGCCTCTAGTGAGTAGCTTGGTTTCACCCTCTTGAGACAGAGCTGTTTGCTGTCCTCATAGTCCACGGTATATTCAATACTCTTCCCAGCACCACAACTCAAAAGCATCAATCTTCCTTCTGTATTGTCTTATTCTTCAATGCATAACAGGTAATGGCTTGTATCATATGCACCTTAACCTCCTTATGTACAATAGCCCTAAACTTTGCTCTATCTTGTACCAACCTTACTGTCTCTGACACACCTATCCCCATTTACCCAGTCACTGAGTCGATCCATCTCTTTGAGAGTCTTCCTCTCTTGCGCTGTCTCTCCACCTTCATAGCATGATGTCCCTCTCCAAGGACTGGTTACTCCTTAAAGAAGACCAAAGTATGTTAGACAAAGTTTCAGAATTCTTACCTCTGAGGAGTAGCCTGGTTTCACCCTCTCTAGGTCAAGCCTGTTTGTTTTCCTAGTAGTCCGTGGTATATTCAATACTCTTCTCCAGCACCACGGCTAAAAGACATCAATTCTCCTTCTCTCATCCCTAGTCATTGTCCAGCTTTCTGATGCATAGCAAGTAATTGCAAAGACTATGGCCTGGGTCAGGCTCATCTTAGTCTCCAGGCTGCCATCATTGCTCTTCAGTACTCTGGAGAGGTCCCTAACAGCAGAGTTTTCCCAATGCAATTAAGCTTTTAATTTCCTGGCTGCTGGTACAAAGAGTGTTGATTGTGGAGCCAAACAAACTGAAGCTGTTAACAATCTCAGCCTCTTCATGATGCTGGCAATCATCCCAGTGGTGAGAATCGTTGTTTTCTTGGTGTTGAGCTTCACTCCATATTGAAGCCTGCAGGACTTGACCTTCTGCCACAAGCACTTCAGATCTTCCTCAGTTTCAGCAAGCAGGCTTAGACATTGACCTATTCTTAGCCAAACTCACTGCTGTGCCACTGTCTGACACACTTGACCCCATTGCCATAGTCACCAGGCCATCCTTTCCTGTGCTTACTCTCTACCAATCCAAGCACAATGTATCTGAGCCAGAACTTCAAAAATTTTGCCACTAATCATCTCTTTTTTCTCTGAAAAGTATTTTTTTCCAATTGAATTTGTATCCACATCTATAAACAAACATCCTTGTTTGGTTGGGTTCTTATACATATCCCTAGCCATCTCTGGCTAGGTCCAAATGAGCAACAGCCAGAAACTCAGGAGGCCACACTTCATCCTATGTTCCAAACCAGCTGGTCTTTTCACTCAAACTTAGACTGACATTAGTTAACATATCAGGGATTCTCAGCAGTCCCTGTTCCACAAACCAGCAACCCTTGTTCATTCATCCATTCATCATGCTAGATGGACAATATTCAAAGAATATGTATAAAGTCAGCCTATCTCTTCATTACTGCATATATCCCACTTCCGCTCATTAAGTGGCCCCACGTGGTCACCACAAGTTGAAATACTCGCCAGTGTCCCTTAACATAAAATCCTGGAAAGGGAGCTCTGACACTTCCCTTTTCTTCTCATTAAATAAACCTATGTGATCATCAGGAGTTAAGTATCAGCTTTATTTTGCCTCAGTTTGTTGGCAAAGTCTCTTCTCCTAGTTATCATCTTTCAAATGCAACTCTCTTCAGAGTACTGGGTAGGGCTTAAACTTTCTTGGGCTAAGCTCCACAGTCTGTACCAAATTCTACTACTCACTACAGGCATTCTTTCTGGCAAATGTCCTCCTTTTTGAAAACAAATTAATATTAAATTTGCTTATATATTTTCTCTAATTTACAACCTGTCCCATAATTATAGTATCCACTTTTCATTAACATTGCTACAGCAATAATCCATCAACTATATAATACTTTCCACAGTCTACAATATACATCTCAGTATAGATTCAGTATAGTTAAATCAACAAAATATCTTAACATTAAATCAATAAAAACCTTAACCATTTTCTCAATAATCTTAACATTGCACATCCCTCATATTTATTTTTGCAATATATTTTTGCAACATTACGACATAAAAAAGGGGGGGGGAATCACACATATGTCCTTTTTTGTGCTTAAGAATTACTTTTAATATACAGAATAAAGTATACAAGTCAGCATATATATGTATATATATTGTTATTGTTGGGTAAGATAGATAGATAGATAGATTATGGATAGTTGTTGTGTACCGTAGAGTCGAAACCAACCTGTAGCTGAATCTCTGGTGAGTTTTAATGAAATTCTTACTTTCATCTTCATTCATCTCCATATTCTTTTGTTTCAGGCCATAAAGTAGCTTCTTAACTTTTCTTTCCATATTATTGATAGCAAAAATAACCTTTTGGGTTTTCTCCTCTACTTTGTAGAAACAAATAAAAACCAAACACAACATTTAGAAAAGTCCTTTTTCAAGGGTTCTGACACCACAACACAACTCAACAGACTGGAGGAATTATGAGCAACATCACTAATACGACAAGCAAGTGAAACCATGTGGAAGGGACTATCTGTTATTTAAAAATTACCAGAACAGTACAGGGAGCAACCAGAAATCCAAGCTGGATTTTAAAAATGCCATGAAGTCTGATGCATCCTTGCTGATGTCAAACAGATCTTGGCTGAATGTGGAGAGTACCACAAAGATGTTTATTTGTGCTTATTGATTATGCAAATACCTTAGTTAACCATAACTAAACGTGGACAACATTTAAAAGAATAAGAACCTCCGAATATTTAATTGTGCTAATATAAAACCTATACATCAACCAAGAAGCACAAACAGATTTACAAACAGAAAAAAGGATCACTGCAAATTGAAATAATGAAATGTGTGCTTCAATGTTGAATCCTTTTTCCATGATTATTCAATCTGTATGGTGAACAAATAATTTGAGAAACTGCATTAAATGAAGAAGAATGTGACATCCGGATTGGAGGAAAACTCATCAACAATCTGTTATACAAATGACACAACCTTACTTATAGAAAATAAAGAAGATTAGAAGCACTTATTGAAAAAGATCAAAGACTATAGTCCTCAATATGATTACATCTCAACATCAAGAAAATGAAAATCTTCACTATTGGACTAATATGTAACCTCATTATAGATGGAGAAGAGATAGGAGTTGCCGTTTTGTTTGGATCTACAACGAGCACCCATGGCAGAAGCAATTGAGAAAACAAATGATGCTGGCAAAACAGGATTGCCACCTGCAGAAAGCTGAAACAGGATCCATATTTCACACTACACACCATAGACGAAAATCACCTCAATGTGGATCAGAGACCTAGGAGTAAAGCCCAAAACCTTGAAGTTCATTAAGAGGTAAACTGGGATCAAGCTTAGAAGTGCTACTCCAAGGTATAAGGAAACTGCCAAATACAGTTAGGAATGTACAATATGAAGAGGATAAAATTGATGAATGGGACCATCTGAAGATTAAAACCATGTGTGCATCAAAACTTTTTTCCAAGAGGGTGTAAAGAAAACCTACCAACTGGTAACAAACATTTGGTAATAGCATCTCAGACAAGAGCTTCGTAACAAAAGTTAGTGAAACTGTATCACATCTTTTGAATATGTTATCAAATCACTTCAGTACATGGAAAAAGACATCACACTAAGAATAGTAGAGGGTCAAGGAGAAAGATGTTCTTCAATGAAATGTCTTGCCAAAGGGCCTGTACAATTCATTCAAGTATGCCAGAGAATTATGCAAAATCGGACAAGGTTCTGATCTGTTGTTCATAGGATCATTACAAATTTTAATCTGTTGAATGACACCTAACAATAACATTTTACAGATATTGAAATAAAAATTCAAGGAAGAGAAACAACTTGCCAGAATCACACAGCAACATATAACAAATCAGGCAGAATATAGATTATGGTTTTTCTAATGCACTTTGAAGGGTTGACACTTATTCACCACATGTAATGTAAGTGTGAGAAGTTCTAGTGGCCTAGTGATAAGTAACTGTGCTCTCAATCCAAAGGTACTAAACTCACATCCCAGCAGGAGGAAAATTAGCAGTCTCCTCCTGTGCTATTTAAAGCCTCTGAAAACCAGCTAAAAGATCAGCTCTCAGTTGGTTCTTACTTGATGGCACATAGCAACAATAATAACAACATTGCAAGTGCAACAGAAATGGATTTCTTTTTGCCATTCTAATTTAATGTTAAAGACAAATATTTAACAAAAACGTTTGTTGTTGTTGTTGTTACGTGCCTTCGAGTCGCTTGTGACTCATAGTGACCCTATGTACAACTCCCTATACTCTGCTCTATCCCTTGCCAATCTTATTGTCTCCCACAAGCCTATCCCCAGTACCCCAGTGATGGAATCAGTCCATCTCATCAAGGGTAGTAATCCTTTAAATCTCACCTTTTGTTAAAGAAACCTGTCTACTTAGTACTAGGCATGAATCTACTCAATTTCCAATTGGCACAATCTCTAAATCATGCTCTGTTTTCCAGCAGAACTCATACAGATCAATGGGATGACTAATATACAGAAAAACATGTGAAAGCCAAAACTTGACAGGACTGTTTTGTTTTTATCGGCCTTACAAGGTTTCTGGTTTTGACAGGGTGCATTTTTTTCACCTCCCCCCCCCCTTTTTATAAACAACAGTCATAAAAGATGAGTTTCAGGGTTTCAGAAAAAGTTTAATTCCAAACAGTGTCATATACACAGGTACAGCAAGCAAGATGGTCTTTCTACTTTCCTATTACTCATTTTAGTAAGGAAAAAAAAATCACTTAGTGCTGTTCCTCTTACAGATTTCTACCTAACAGGGACTCTGGCTTTCGCAGATTTTACTGCACCTAAATGAGGATAAGAGACGGTATTAGCTGACTTCAGTTACGGCACTTTCCTAGTCATAAATTTTAGTAGATTAATCCCTGTACTTTGAAATCTGGCACTACTGTGTTTGATCTACGGTTGTGTATAGAAAGGATTCTATTTTGTCTCACAAACTGGTGAGAGACAATGTCACTCCACCAGAAGCCACACACATATCACTTCCCACATTTGTTTTCACATAGACACCCCCTAATTGATGATCTGTCAACAACATCGAACTTCATCTGACAAGATCTGTGAGTTTTATAAGAGCAGTCAGAGTTTTCTTTATTTTTGTAAAAACACTAGCTTCAACTCTGCTGATAATATGTTTTCTTTTGAAAATGAGCAGACAAGCTGCTGGAATCATCCCAGAATCCACACCAACTGGCAGCTGCAGCTTGTTAGGGCCACAGTGACCACTTTTTAGCAAGCTTAACTTTACATTTTAGGCAAGCAATGGCAAGTAATTTCAGACATGGCAGAATGGAGGGCTGGGAGAAAAAGACTTCATCAAAAAAATCTCTACCTAGTAATTAAGGATTTTGAGGCAGTATTCCGTTGGAAAATAAATAGGTAAAAAACAAATCTTATAGGTAATAACTGTGACTGATTCAAGAGTTACAGAGTTAAGAAAGATAACTGTCTTGGGAAAAAAAAATTCATACAGAAAGTCCTATTTTAAGGTTTCTGCCAGAAGAAGGAAAGATACAATTTTTAAGACTGCTCTTGAAGTCTTACAAGAGTTTCTGAATTTTTTAGAGCTCTTTATTCCTTGACCTCAATTAGCACTAAAGAAGAGTCCTTACAGTTCAGTAGTTAAGCTATTGACTGCTCCTAACTGGATGGTTGGTAGTTAAAACACTCCCACCCACTCGAGAGAGAAAAACTTGGGTATCATCTGTAAAAACTACAGCCAAGAAAGCCCTTTGAGACAGTTGTCCTCTATCCTAAGTGTTACTATGATTAAAAATCAACCCTACAACACCTAACAACAACAAAGCCAGTACTCAAAAGAAAAGCTGTCTCTAATCATGCTATTTTCTCTCTTCTTCTTGGTTTGTCTGTGACTAAAGTACCTCTCTGATCACTGCCCTCCACTTCTCCCTATTTAAAATTTACCTCTCTATGCACATCTAAGGATGCCTTAACCACCAACTCTCAATGACAAGTACATAAAAGGTCATATGCCAAATTATCCTTGTCATAGACGTGATTTACTCATCACATCTGACCCAAATGCTATCGTTTTGCGCTGTTCAACCTAGCAGGACTCTCATCCTGCAGCTCACTTGACAACCGTGACATTTTTCATACAGGCTAAGTTTTCTAGAATCAAATCCAAGGAAGTCTTGAAGGGCATTAGGAATCCTAAAGTGGTGTAGAGCAGTATGAAGCCTGTGTGAAAGCCTTTGAAAGCAAAGGGTGATCCCATTGGCCTTTGTGGCAGCTTAGTAATGGTGGAAGGTTTATGAGGACTCTTGTATGTAGGTCAATTCCAATCATTTTAGACATCATTTGTAGAGTTTCATCCTTTCCCATTCACTGTTGATTTCCATAGAGAGTTCTGGCGGGCTAATTATGAGGAGCCACACTGTCAACTGGAATGTACACAGTTCAAATCCACCAGCTGCTGTGTGGAAAAAGATTCATAATCTCCTTCCATGTTATTTATTTTCTCTGAAAACTCATTAGAGGGTCAGGTATGGCTCAGTTCCAACTCAATGTTATATAACAACAGCCACACTGACTTTAATTCTTCAGCTTCATGCTCTCTCTATCCTCTTGCCTTATCTCTTTAATCAGTTTCTTATAACTTTGTTATTTTGAGGCTGTTTTTTATATTTTTACCTTGTTTGTATTAGGAAAAATGAGATATTTGAGTTAAATAGAGTTCAGACTGCTTTGAAAGAATTGGCTAAGAATAAGGCCCCAGGAATAGAGGGTATACCAATTGACATATTTCAACTAACAGATGCTGCCCTAGATGTGCTCACCAAGTTGTGACAAGAAATCTGGAGAACAACCACTTGGCCAACTCACTGTAAGAGATCTATAGGTTCCCAGTCCAAAGAAGGGTGACCCAAAAGAGTGTGGAAACTATAGAACAATCCCATTGATTTCACATGCAAGCAAGATTCTACTGAAGATCATCCAAAA
>NW_006399869.1:8995036-8995723 GCF_000299155.1 Elephantulus edwardii
TTTTTAAAGGGTTTAGGCTGCTTTTTGTGGATCTCCCAAATAAAACAGGCTTGGAAGCAGTGGCATTCACATCCAAAATAAGCTTCTGGAAACTCGATGAACTTGGAGAAAAGAAAGTTTTGTGTTCAGGACTTTTGTTCATAGGGATGCTATGGGTCACCCACAACTCAAAGGTACTTAACAAACAACAACTAGAAAATTAGGCATAGCTTAAGTTGGCTAATAAGTGGATAAGTGCTTCCTTCTTAAAGACTTAAGTGAATACTCTTAAGTGACAAGATCATAGCTGTACAACAGGTTTGGTCAGTCCAGCTCACATGGTTAAGGAATTTACCTTTCAAACCATGATAAATTATTTTATTAAATAGAAGTTCCTAAAATGAAAAGAATTATTCAGGAATAATGTAGATATTTAGGTTGAAGCATATGAAATTTACATTCTTGTAGACGGACATTTAAATTTTGTCAACTTTAGATCAACCAACTTAAAAACTCTATTATCACTTATTCATCGGGATATTTTTGTACATTTTTCTTTAAGACATTTATACCTATTTTGGGTTGTTGTTGTTAAGTGCCGTCGAGTGGCAGACGACTCATAGCGACCCTATGAAGGAGAGTCCTCGACGCTTGGGTGCCTTTCATCCTCTCTCCAGGTTCATAGGGTTTCCGGAGGCAAGCTATTAT
>NW_006399869.1:9001313-9002767 GCF_000299155.1 Elephantulus edwardii
GTGGATCATAACAAACTGTGGCTGACTCTGAGAAGAATGGGAATCCCAGAATGCTTGATTGTGCTAATGCAAAACTTAGACCAGGAGACAATCGTCAGAATAGAGCAAGGAAACACTGCATGGTTCAAAATTGGGAAGGGTGTACACCAGGGATGTGTTCTATCTTCATACCTTATCAATCTTTATGCAGAACAGATTATCTGGGAGACTGGACTCTATAAGGAGAAATGTGGGGTCAAGATTGGTGGAAGACTCATCAACAATCTGTGTTATGCAGATGACAAAACCCTGCTTGCTGAAACTGAGAAGGACCTGAAGCACTTGCTGTGGAAGGTCAGAGACTGCATTCTTCAGTATAGATTGAGGCACAATGTCAAGAAAACAAAGATTCTCACCACTGAGCTGATTGGCATCATTATGATGGATGGTGAAGAGATTGAGATTGTTTAAGGTTTTGGTTTGCCTGGCTCCATAGTCAACACTCTTGATACCAGCAGCCAGGAAATTAAAAGACATATTGCAATGGGAAAGTCTGCAGTTAGAGACCTCTCTAAAGTACTGAAGTACGACAGTGTCAGTCTGGAGACTAAGGTGAGCCTAATATAGACCATGGTCTTTGCAATCACTTCCTATGCATGAGAGAGCTGGACAATGACTAGGGATGAGTGAAGGAGAATTGTTGATGCCTTTGAGCTATGGTGCTGGAGAAGAATACTGAATATACCATGGACTGCTAAGAAAACAAACAGGTTTGTCCTCGAGAGGGTGAACCAAGACTACTCCTTGGAGGCAAGGATTCTGAAGCTTCGTCTGACATATTTTGCACATGTTGCAAGGAGGGACCAGTCCTTGGAGAGGGATGTCATGCTTGGGATGGCAGAGAAACAGCGCAAGAGAGGAAGACCCTCGATAAGATGGATTGATTCAGTGACTAGGATAGTGGGAGTAGGTATGTTGGAGGTAGTGAGATCGGCATACGATCAGACAGAGGTTAGGGCTGTTGTACATAGGGTTTCTATGAGTCTCAAGCGACTCAATGGCCCATAACAACAACAACAACAATATGCTCTGTTCATATCTGAGGTTCTAAACAACCTATGAAATAATAAATTCTAATTTATACATTCCAGGGTAATATTTAAAAATATCTATGTACTAGAAATATTTATACTTTATATTTATATTGTTGTTGTTTTTATGTGCCATTGAGTTGCTTGCGGCTCATAGTGTGACCCTGTATACAAGAGCCCTAAATACTGCTCTATCCTGTGCCAACCTCACCATTGCCAACACACTCACTCCCACCACCCCAGTCACAGAATCAATCAATCTCATCAAGGGTCTCCTCAACTGTGCCGCCCTTCCACTCTCCAGTATGTGATGTCCCTCTGCAAAGACCAGTCCTTCCTTGCAACATGCCCAAAGTATGTCAGAAGAAGCTTCAAAATCCTTGA
>NW_006399869.1:9004988-9038314 GCF_000299155.1 Elephantulus edwardii
ATTTGACACATCAGTGTCACGGTGTTCAGCCTTACAAGCAACCACAAGTGACCGAGGGACGGCAACTTGTACACCAGGACTATACGACCTAGAGCAATGTCTGAATAAAAACAATGGAAGAATGGCCTGAGGGCTGCGAACTAAAAGTCACCCACCTTGGTCTTGGTCACATCGTTTTCTCTTCACTGGGCCATTCCAGATAAATACAGTGACCAAATTAGGGTCAAAATATTATTTTAAATAAAAAAAATTGATATTTTAAAATTACTTTGTACTTTTTCCCCAAAAAGAGTTTTCTCTTCTTCTATGATGTGAAAGAAAGGAGGAAATAATGATGTTCATATATTTTTTAAAAAGATATTATCAAGTTGTCATGGTGACCACATGTGTTACAGAGTAAAAGGAAACTCCTTAGGACTTTCTTCCCTGTCTGGTTTTTCTCCCTAGCAGTGCTTATTTGTGCTTATTTGAACCATCAGCATTTATATTAGTAAACAGAAGATCTGCTGTTGTGGCATTCATTCCAACTCACAGTGACCTATAGAACAAACTAGAACTGCTCTATTGGTTAGTAGTTCATCACAAAATCTTTATATTAATCATGGCCCAGAATAAAAATCTGGCTATTTATGGCTGTGCTGAGGTTATGAGTTAAAGTTTTCGTGTTAGGATACTCCCTACAAAAAATTCTGGTAACAATATGAAGCGTGACAGAATATGCAAGTTTTATAAAGACAGGGTGGTTTTGTTTGGTTGTGGGTTGTTTTGTTTGTGTTTTTTTTCTTTGTACAGGCATATTTTCTTTCTTTCTCTTTAATTATTTTATTGTTGTTGTTTCACTTTTTCTTTCTTCCTCTCATTTCCTCATTCCCCCACCCAGCCCACTCTGCAAACACTAAAAGTAGAGACTCGAGTCTTTCGTGGAAGGCTCTAGACTTTGCCCCCATTTCCACATTAAAAATACATTGGTATTTTCTAAGCTCCAGTAAAGTAAATTATTTAAGATAGAGACTGCAGAATCTGTTCCATATAGGAATCTTTAGAGGCTGAAAGGAAAAGAGCTAAGTTTTGAAATCTTTGAAAGCATTTTAGCTTTGAAGTCATTTCAGTATTGGGAAAACCTGAGAAAATATTGTTGGGCAAGACACCACGTAGAGATGACCATGGTAGCCATGTCACTGATCCCTGACACTTATCTGCAAGCAGAGTACCAGAGACAGGGATGCCCTTAACATAAAGAACAGACTCTGTGATGATGATCAGAATATTAGAGTGAGGACACATTGTGAGGGTTGCTTACTTAAAAATTGGAGCCAAGACAACTCTATGGGGCAGCTTTATTCTGTCACATGAAGTCCTCATGACTCAGTATTTAGTCCAGAGGAGCACTAGAAAAAAATAGTTCCTGAAAGAATATGTAGGAGCATTATTCAGGAAAATATGTGCAAGGCTGCAGTTCCACTTAAACTACAACAGTTCAGGGGTTGGAAGAGCTAGATACCAAAAATCCTCTTAGAATTTAAAAACCTTTTCATTCATTTTGCACATTCTATATTTTTATCTCAATTATATTGTTATTGTTTTCAAGCCTGCCATACTCTATCCCGTACAAGTTAGACATTAATAAATTCTATAATAAAGATTATTTGGTTTTGTGTTTTTTTTAAAAAAAAAAAAGCCAAATAGACTTAGAACAAAGATTGATAAATAAAATACCACCTTCAGCACTGGAGTTTTAAAGTAGTTGCCGGTGATTGATTTAATACCACAACTGTGAAGAGCAAAATTGCTCAGCCTCCACATTCTATTTTGCTTGTGGCCAAGAAAAGGCACAGAGGAATTATGTGATTAGCCCTAAGTCACACAGCCAAGAGATGTCAGAGCTGAGATGGCCTATGTTTAGCCCATAGGGCTCTACTCTCTGCTGTTCATTCTTGTTATTTGCTGTCGTTTTCATTCCCTGGCTAACTGTCCAAAATAACCCTGCTATTCCACACCAGAATGGCTAAGGTCTTGGTCAACAAGCAGCCAGTGCTGCAATAGATATTGCTCTGTGAACCTGTTCTTGAGGGAAAAAGAGGAAGTTTTTGTTATTATTGATCTGCTCCTTTCAGTGGATGATATATTGTCAAGTGAAGAGAAAAGCAAGACCAGGAGTAAGGACTCAATCACTTTAATCCCAGCTCTGCCTGTGACAAAGCCTCAGACATATAAAGGAACTCAGAACACCCATTTGAACAGTGTTATTTAAAAGAACTCGGGTATTTTGAAGCGTTCTTAAATTGGAAAAAAAAATGTGATTCCCAAAGATCAATTTTGTTACTAACATTTTGCTGCTTTAAGATTATAATAACTAGAAAAATAATATTTTTTATTATTCAAAGAAATCCGTGTCATCAATGCATCATTTCTCTCTGAATTTACTTAATCCTGTTTCTCTTTTTATTCTTAAGAAACAAATCACTTTTTAAACACCAAATAAAGGCATTTGGTATTGCTAGTAAGAAAAGAGCTTTGCTACTAATATGCAAAAAAAAAAGAAAGAAAGACAACCTTGAGAAGTAGACAAAGATTTATTACCAAAAAGAAAGAGGTTTTGAGTTGAGCGTTTTCATTTTCACATTCGACTCAAAGTGCTTTTCAGCTTTTTAAATTAGAAGTGCTAATAAAAGATGTAAAACTCTTGCTTTTATGACTGTGACAACACTTTCAACAAAATGCATCTCAGTGCTTGCTGAGGTGAAAATTCTTATCTAAAAGTCTCAAAACTCGGTTTTAGATCTCTACGATTATTTGCAGATGTGATTTTGTGTTCATTTATTTTTTATAATTCATGAAAAATGTACAAGAAGCATAAAATCTCTACATTCAATTCTTACATCTAAATGGACCCCTCACTGTCTGTGCAGTTTGTAAGAATAGGCTCCCTTGGTCTCTCCTTGAAGTGAACCAGATCAACATCTACCGGTCCTGTGCGGGACTCTGTTACAAACACATCTCAACACTCTGCCAACCTGACTGCTAGTGAAAACAAAACAACAACAAACAAACCACAACATCGAGTGTTTTAAGGGCACTAAAAAGAAAGGAGCAGTAGTTATACAACAGCTAGAGCGTTCAGTGAGTGGTAAGTAGTTTGAACCCACTCAAGTGATAAAGATGGAACACTCTGCTTCTGTAAACATTTACAATCTATGGGATAATTGAACTCCATCTATTGGTTACTATACATCAGAATTGACTTATTGGCAGTATAATTGTTTTTGTTGTTGTTCTTAACAAGAAAGCAAGAAAATAGACTGTGATAGGAGCATTATTGAAGATAACCAAGACAAGAGGGTGGAATAAATTACTAATGCTTAATTCAGACTCCCCTTCTTCCAAGAATATAAATCACTGTGACCTTCTGACACTCTCGGGACCATTCTTCCACTTCTTTATTTCCTTACCTATGCTTTTATTTTTTAAAGTGTAGTAATAAAAGTCCTGTAAGTAAAGAGGTTGAAGAAAGAAATGTATCTTATTGACTTAAAAAAATAAAGTAAAAATAAGGTCTGTTGCCCCTACCCTCTTTGTCTACTTTGTCCAATTGCAATACCCATGATTTATTCACTCTAGTGAGTGAATTTATAGCTGTAGCAAATGTACTTTTCCTTTTAGTGCGCTTGTGGACCAACTGTTATCAAATGTGCACAGTGTCAACAACAAGACAGATAAGTACCTTCCACTTCCCAATTACATGTGAGTAGGCAGAAAGCAGAAGGCCAGTGAACTGGATGACAATCCTAAGGGACAATTTAGAGTCAGGTCACATTGCTGAGAACTCTGGAGTCATTTGTAATTGGACTTGCTATCAGGTATCTGTAATGGATTCTCATTTTCTATCAGATATTTCAGAGTAGATTGCAATAACACAGATGCCTTTTCATGGCGTATTTCTACCTGATGAAATCTAATAGGAGTGTTGAATGTGGTAAGCACCAAAAGGATTTTTTTTAAATCAAATTATTAAAATTTTCTTACCTACCTTTCCAACCTTAAGAACTTTTTACTGCCATTCCCGAACCAAGATTAATGTGTAAATAGAATTACACATTATTTAATGTGCAAATAGAGTTTAATGTTTCATAACCAATTTCCACACAACTAAATGATGTTAATGTCAAATCATTTACTATATTGATAAGAGCAAAGATGCATAGATTTTAAAAAAGAATATCATGCTTAGTAAATAAAAGTGAGTCACAAACAGATAAATATTGCATTATCTCACTTCTTGTAAATAATTAAAATATATGGATGTATGCATCCCAAAGTTTATTAATAATCACCAAAAACAGTTGTAGATTTTAGGTACCATAGACTTCTACTCACATAGATCTTGGATGATATGAACAGAGCCAATCATAATGAAGAAAGAAGTTAAGACTGTACCAAAGGCTATACCCAGGAGTCAATAAGACATCAATTGATATGTTTCAACTAACAGGTACAGCCCTGGACATGCTCACTAGTCTATGTTAGGAAATGTGGAGCACAATTGCATGGCTGACTAACTGGAAGAGATCCATATTTGTTCCTATTTCCAATAAAAAGGTGGTCCAATAGGATGTGAAAATTATTGGACAATATCATTAATATCAAATGCAAGAAAAATAGCTGTGCAAATAATCCAAAAATGGTTTGAACTGTACATTGACAGAACTATTAGAAGTTTGCTTTGGATTTAGAAGAAACTGTGGCACCAGGGATATCACTGCTAATGTCAGATGGATCTTGGCAGAAGGCAATTAACATCAGAAGATTAGTTATTTATGTTTTATTGACTATGAAAAGACTTTTGACTGTTTAGATCACAAACTATAACTCATATTAAGAAAAAATCTCACAACATAAAATTATGCTCACATGAAACCAATACTTGGACCAAGAACCTGTTCTCTGGACACAACAATGGAGCACTTCATGGCTTAAAATCAGGAAAAATACACATCAGGGAGGTATCCTTTCTCTATACTAATTAAACCTGTCCACTGTGTAAATAATTCTGGTAGCTGGATTCTATGAAGAACAATGTGACATTAGGATCAGAGGAAGACTCATCAACAACCTAATCATATAGATGATACAATCTTGTTTGCTTAAAGTGAGGAAGACTTGAAATTCTTGTTATATAATGATCAAAGACTACAGCCTTCAACATAGATTGCATCTCAGCATCAAGAAAACCAAAATTCTCACCAGTGAACCAATAAAGAACATCATAATAAATGGATAAAAATTAAAATTGTCAACAATTTCATCTTACTTGGTACATAATCAATACCCTTAATATCAGAAATCAAGAGATAAGGAGATGCATTGCACTGGACAAGTCTACTGTCAATGATCTCTCCAAAATACTGAAGAGTAATGAGATTAATTTGAAGACTAAGGTGTGCCTGATTTAGACCATTGTTATTTCAATCACTTGCAATGCCTCTTAAAAAAGGATAATAAATAAGAATGACAGAAAAACAATGAATGACTTTGAATTGTACTATTGGGGAAGAGTACTGAATAGCCTATGGACTGCCAAAAGAACAGATTTCTTGGAAAAAGTACTTCCAGAATGCTCCTTGGGAGCAAGGATGGTTAAGTTTTGTCTCACATACTTTTGACATATTGCCAGGGGAGGCTATTCTTTGGAAAGGGACATCAGGCTTGGGAAGGCATGGATGAGAAAGACCCTCAATGAGGTGGATTGACACAGGGACTGTAGCAATGAGCTCAGTTGAGTCAGAGATGATGAGGATGGCATGAGATAGGATAGGGCTCATATCTGTTTTTCATAGGGTCCATGAGTGCTCAACTTGACAATATCTAACAACAACAACATAGAGATCTTGTGTATTTGTTCCAATACTGCATCATCCTCACATTCTTTCTTGTGCTTAACCTCAGTGTTGCAGTCACTGGGTCAGTCAGCTTCCTTGCATGTCTCCTTTGGCAGGAGGGAGGAGGAAAGGATGAGCCATCACTTAGGAGAACCAGTTGTCATCATGTTGTCTCTGAGTCATGGTGAGTCCCACTGTGTCAGAGTACAACTCTACTCTGTAATTTTTTCTGACTTTTTTTGGAAATAAATCTCCGACCACATTTCCTGTGGCATTTCTAAGTTTGTTTAGCAGCCTGCACTAGATTTCTCTTAATAGGTACAGAATAATCTAGACCTGCGTAGTGTTGTGATATTGGTTTAACAATTAATGAATGTAATAATGCTACTAAATTATATATGTAAACATTTTTGAATAGGCAAATATTTTATTATGTGTATTTTTACCATAATAAGATATTTTTTAAAAATTATAAGATCAAACTGAGTGGTGAAAAAGCTAACTGGAGATAGACACTAGATAGATATAGAGACATGCAACTCACTCACTGCCATAGCATAAGAACCAGCTCATACTTGATCCTCCAGTGGACTTTGGAGGGTACGTGGCACACAGAAGGAGACTTTTCCTATTTCTTTGACAAAGTCACTGGTAGGTTAACACCGCCAGAGAGACAGCACCTTTGGATTAGCAGCGCAACTTCTCTATGGACTACTCTACCAAATAATTCATAGCGACCCTATGTACAATAGCTCTCGGGACCTACTCTGTCCTGAGCTAGTCTCACTGACTCCAACACACCTATCCCCTAGTCCTAATTACTATATCAATCCATCTCATCTGGGGTCTTTCTCTTTTATTTTCTTTTTAATTTATTTTATTTTATTATTTTTTGTGTGTACCATCAAATTGGATCTGACTGGTACAGGATGAGATTGCCCCTCTTTCTCCAGCAGAGCATCTGGTGGATTCGAACCGCATACCTCTGAGATTGCAGTGCACCTTCTTGCCACTAGTCCACCAGAGCTCCCTTGGTCTTTCTCTTTTTCGCTGTCCCTCTACCCTTCCAAGCATGATTTTCTTCTCCTAGGATTGGTCCCTCCTGGTCACATAGAGCTTCAAAATCCTAGCTTCCAAACAGAAACTTGGTTTTACCCTTTCCAAGACAGATCTATTTGTCTTCTCGGTGGTCCACAGTATGTTCAAGAGTCTTCCTCAGCACCGCAACTCAAAGGCATCAATTCTTCTTCTATCATCCTTAGTCATTGTCTGCCTCTCTGATGCAACGTAAGTAATTGTGAAGACCATGGCCTGGATCAGGAGCACCTTAGACTAACATTGTTGTTTCTCAGTACTCTGGGAAGGTCTCTGACAGCAGATTTGCCCAATGTAATTCATCTTTTGATTTCCTGACTGCTAGTGCCAAGAGTGTTGACTGTGGAGAAAAACAAGGTATTAACAATTTTATTTCAGATTTTACTGTTGTTGTTATGTGTTATCAAGTCACCTGTGACTGATAGGGACCCTATGCACAATAGCTCTGAACGTTGCCCTATCTTTAGCCAATCTCACTGTTTCTGAAACACATACCTCCATTACCCCAGTTACTGTGTTAATCCATCTCATCTGGCATCTTCCTCTCCTGTGTTGTTCCTCCACCCTTTCAAGCTCAATGTCCTTCTCAAAGGACTGGTCTACCTCATCCAGGGTCTTCCTTTTCTGACATTGACCCTCTACCTTTACAAGCATCCCTCCTGGAAACATGCCCAAAGTATGTGAGACAGAACTTCAAAATCCTTGCTCCAAGGAACAACTTGGTTTAATCCTCTCCAGGACAGACTGATTTGTTCTCTTTGAAGTCCATTGTATGTTCAATACTTTTTTTCCAGCAACACAACTCAAAGAAGCCAACTCTTCTTCTGTCATCCTTGGTCGTTGTCCAGCTTTCAGATGCATATCAAGTAATTGCAAAGACCATGGTCTGGATCAGGTGCACCTAATTGCAAAGACCGTGGCCTGGATCAGATGCACCTTATTTTCTAGTCTGAAATTGTTGTTCTTCAGCGTTCTGGAGAAGTATCTAATGGCAGATATTTTTAAAGCAATTTGTCTTTTGATATCCTGACTGCTGGTGCCAAGAATGTTGATTGTGAAACCAAGCAAGCTGAAATTGTTAACAATCTCAATCTCTTCTCCATCTAGAAATGTGCTGTCAATTGGCCTTGTGGTGAGAATCTGTTTTCTTTCTGTTAAGCTTCAGCTTTTACTACTAATTATTAAATGTGTTGAACATGTAGGCTGATTAACCATAGGATAAAAAATGTATTATGCCAGGATTTCTTTATTCCCTCTTTGTATTTGGAAGAATAAAAATTTTATGTCAATAAATGTATCTTCTTATTGATAATCATCATTATCTTCTTCGGCAGTACCACTTACTGAACATTCACATATTTTAGATGCCAAACTAAACACTGATTCTTTCATCCTCCAACAGGAGTTCTACTAGCATAGTGTGGATTGTGCCTCTTCAGTGGCTCAAGAAGAGAAAAATAGTCACTATTCTTGTGTAAGATAAATGGAGTACTTAGTTTGTTTTGCTTAATATTACATGCATGCAAAATATTGTTAAAAATCATCCAAAACTCGATCAGTCTTTTAACAGAAAACTGCCAGAAATTCAAGCTGTGTTTAGAAGAGGCTGTGGCACCAGGAATATTGTTGCTGATGCCAGATGGATCTTGGTTGAAACAACAGAAAAAAGTCTATGTGACTATGCAATGGTATTTCACTTGTGTGTCATAACAAACTATGGCTAACCGTAAGAAAAATGTGAATTCCTGAACATGTAATTATGCTGAAACAAAATTTCACCTAGATCAAGAAGCTTTTTTTCTGAGCAGAGCAAGGGAACACTGCATGGTTTAAAACTGAGAAAGGTATATGGCATGATCGTATTTTCTCTCTATAACTATTCAATCTGCATGCTGAGCAAATAATTCCAGAAACTTGACTTTATAAAGAAGACTGTGGCATCAGGATTGGAGGAAGTCTCTTCAACAACCTGTGTCATATAGATGACACTGCCTTGTTTGCTGAGAGTGAGGAGGACTGGAAATGTTTGCTGTAACCTTCAATATGAATTACAACTCAATATTAAGAAAATAAACATTCTCACCACTGAACACCATTATCAGTGGAGAAAATATTGAGATTTTTGGTGACTTAATCTTAGTTGTATCCCCAGTCAACAACACCCTGGGTATCAGTGGTGAGAAAAGAGCAGAAAGTATATTGAAATTTGTTGTCAATGATCTCTCTAAAGTCCTGAAGAGCAATGATGTCAGTTTAGATTAAGGTTTGCCTGATCTGAGCCATAGTCTTTCCCATCATCTGCTGTACATCTGAGAATTGGACAAAGAAGAAGGATGACTGGATAAGAATTGATACGTTTAAATTGCAGTGTTAGAGAATGCCATAGACTTTCAAAGGAGCAAACAGATATGCCTTAGAAAAAGCGTAACCAGGATGTTTCTTGGAAGCAAAGATAGTTAAATTTCGTTTCACGTATTTTCAACATATAAAGAGAGGCTATTCCTTGGAAAGAGACATCATGTGTAGAAAGGTGGAATGTCAATTCAGGAAAGAAAGACCCTAAACAAGATGGAATGATACAGTGTCTATGGAAATAGACTCAAATGTACCAAGGAAAATAAATAAAGACGATGGAAGACAGAACAGACTTCAGGTCTATTGTTCATAGGGTTGCTACGGTTCGTACTTAACTCAAAGGCACTTAACAACAATTTCTGTTAAGATTTACAGCCTCAGAAACCCAATGATGGGTCACTGAGTCAGACTCAACATCAATGACTTTTATGAGGAAATGGATGCTTAATGTAGTTAAGTAATTTGCCTAGATACACATATCTATAAAGAGAGAGAACAAAATTTTAAGCCAAGTATTTTTCAAACCAAGGACCAATATCCTGACTATATAATACTGTTTCTCTTGTGGCATGTTGTAATATTGTGGGAAGGTAGAAAATAATTCATTAAAAATAATTTTGGACATTTCTTGTTTAAAAAACGGATGCATCTACCTTTTTGCATTTCAAAGATTGCTTCTATCAATAATCTATAGTTGTCTTAATTGCTGTTCTATGGAGGCAATGCTCAATTTATTATGGGGAAAATATTTAAGAGTAGTACTATTATTTCCCCAGCACAGTTATTTTTTGTTTCAGAAACTGAGTACTTATAACTAGTTGCTTATTCATAAGTAACAATATTCTAAGACACTGGCATCTTGTGGTGGCCTAAAGCTACAACATCCTTAAAAGCAAACTTAAAATATAAGAAACAACTTGTTTTTATTTTTGTATGCTCTCTAACCAGCTTATTCACAGTGGGAGACAGAAGGGCTGTTGAGTTTCATTATGTCAAGATTAATGAAATTGAAAACCTCATAGCCTACTCTTCAGTTTTAAATTATCTTTAATTGAGAAAGGGTAAAGTAGCAGTGGAAAAATACCCCTCTCTCCTATTTTTTTTCTTTTGTTTTTGCCAGCTTCCACTGCAACATCAAACATAAGGCAAACAATCTTAATTCAGTTCTTTGTCATTTGTGTACCAATAATTCTTCTTTATAGGGAACAGGAATGCTGTGCTTTCAGAATTGGGTAGCTTTGCTTTCTGTCAGAGACAGGCAATCTATACTGTCTTATTGATTTACTCAACCAATTAATCCATTGATTTTCCCCCCATCTATAAAAACAACAGTTACAAGAAGCATACCTAGTCTATGGAAAAATATGATAGAAATTAAAAGTCAACCATGAATAAAAGTCATTAATAAAAAATAATAGCAACTCATATTTGCATTTTCTCGGTGGCTTTCTTTCACATTTACCTGGAGAATGATGAATACTGTTTATTAAACAACTAAATGCTTGGAAATTATATAAGAAACCTTTATCAATAGATGAAACTATAAGAGTAATAAGAGAGGTTTTATTTTGTTTACATTTGGCTTCTAGTTCAACAGTTTATGGTTTTCCTTCAAATTCATTTGGCACAATGTTATATCCCAGGTTGAAAGACCTGAACTACTACCATCATGAATTGTGAAGGCCAAGACGTTTGAAACTTTCACTGGATTTATGACTAAGAAAAGCAAAATCGAATAGTACAAGAAAATGAATAGAACTATAAAACAGGTTTGAACTTATCTTTCAGGAAAAAGAAATAAGCCAAAAATGTCAGAAGGCTCTAGAGGTTAAAAATGCATTTCAAGCCATGGTGACTGATCAAATGGGTTAGGTGACAGGATTTACTAGCTCATCTCCGATCAAAGAACATGTATTCTGCATTTTTACTTCAAGAAAACAGAAGAAATACCAAGAATTTCAGAAAGGCTTTATTTAAAATTCAGTCTGAGCTATGCATGTAACTTAAAAGGCAAGGACTAAGTTATAAGAGGAAAACACGGTCCTTGCTGTCTGGAGCTAAAGGAAATTTATGATCATGTGTGTTGTTAGATACAATAGAGTTTGTTCTTGCTCATGTTGGCCCAAAGAATCCTGCCTAGAGCTGTGGTAAGTACCCAACTGTTTTAAGCCCAATGTTTCAGCCATGTTGTCAATCCATTTTACTGAAGGGCTTCCTGTGCTCTTTAGAGCCTCTGACAATGTGCTGGATGGTCAACTATTAGTCTATTCTGTAGTGGCCTGGACAAGAATTAGTTGTAGTATTTGCTTGTTTATTTGGGGGTATTTTGTTTTTCTACTTTACCTAGTATGATGTACTTCTTAGGGACAAAATAAATAAAAAGAAAACAAAACCAAAAAAACTCCATAACCAAAATAAATAAAAGAGTCTCACAATCCATACTTCTATCTATACTTCCAAGACAAATTTATCCAGGATGTCACCACTGTCTGCTACTTTGTTCTCCAGGGTTTCATATATGAGCACTTTCATTCACAGTGGACAAATATTAACAGAGGTTACAAGTTAAAACCATTATCAGTAAAAAGGACCTTGATGATATAATTCTGGAAAAACATAGCCAGTGAAAATCTCATTAGTTGAAGGGGAATACTGTCTGGTATAATACTATTATTATTTCAGCCCTCAGGCTGAAATGCTCTCAAAATATGTCAAGAGCTACCTTCTCAAAATAAAGTAACTCTAATGATATAGATAGGGGATTCTGGTGGGCTGGTAGTAAGAAGCTATGCTGCAATCCCAAAGGCGAGTGGTTTGAATCTACCAGCTGTCCTGCAGGAGAAGGATGGGCAATATCTTCCTGTGTGATTAATTGCACCTGAAAGCTCAGTGGAGGCTCAGCTACGAGTCAGTTCCGACTCTAAAATCATCATCAACAACAACAATGACATAGATAGAATAAAGTTTTGGGGACACTTATTGGCTGCTGTAGCATTTTAAAATGAGAAGGGAAAAAACCCAAACTAAACCGTACTGAAAATATCTGTTATAATTACCAACCAGAATTCACAAAATATGAATAAAGGAAAACTAAAAGTTAATATAAAAACAACCAGCCCAACACAGAATGATTGATGATCAATATCCAAAGCTTTATTTAGCTAAACTATAATGATACTGGCCTTTTTAAATCAAACTAACAAATATTATTGTAGACAAAAAATGACAAATTGAAGAAGAATGACATCAAATTCATTATTAAAATAAATATTTCATAATCTATTCTAAGGTGCATTGCTGTACAGAGGTAACTCGTGGTTACTGTGATGCTAAACACTGTGACACTGATGTGTCAAAGGTATTAATAGTTACCCATTGTGGACAGTGTTTGGTGGAGCTTCCTGATTAAGACAAGCTTGGAAGCAGGGGTGGCATCCTCTCTGTAATGGTTTGCCTCCAGAAACTCTATGAATAGTGATCAGGTCTTTTGTTCACAGGTTTGCTATGAGTCAGCTACAACTTAACAGCACCTAATAACAACAACAACATCCTGAGATAAAGTGTTATCAGTATCAGGTAATATCAGTACATGGATAAGGAAGATCAATTAACAGAATTGTTTTTCAAAGTAAAGCATTAACGGATGTATAACTCAGTGGTAGAGCAATTGACTGCAAAGTTATGTATCAACCATAATAGTCAAAGTAGGAGAAATTAAAGATTCTCCAAGCTTCCACAGTCTGACATTGAAAAAACACATAATCAAGATACATTGAACAAAAACACAATCAAGATGCATTGACAATTACTGTAATTGGAATGAAAAAATTGTAAATGAAGAAAGAACATCGGAAAATATACCTTGTTGGTATAAAAAAAAGGGATTGCATGGTAGGTTTGGTTTTGGTTTTGGTTTTTTTTTTCAAGTCCAACAACTTATTTAGCAGAAATACTTTAATATAATAACAATAAATATGTACCTTGCTAGATGTAATACACAGTAACAAATTCTGCTTCATCTGTAGAAAAAGATAACAGAAAAGCTCAAGATCTTTGATCGGAAAAAGATCAGGGTTTAACTGTAAATAATCCATCAACTATTCATACATAAATTCAAATTGAAGCTGAAGAAAATGAAAACAACTGCACAAAAGCCAAAGGAAGGCCTTATGTATATTCCTTATGAATTTAGAGATTATCACAACAATAGATCTGTATCAAGTATAACACAAAGGGAAGCAGGAGTGGCATCCACTTTCTAAGCAACATGTCTCTGGAAACTCCATGAACTTTGATAAATGCCAATTGGTTTAGAAAGGCTTCAGGGCTTTTGTTCATAGGGTCGCTATGAGCTGTGCTCCACTTGAGGGCAATCAACAACAACAACAACAACATAACTCAAAGGAGTTCTGATAGATTATTTGGCAAGAAATGGCACTGTCAATCCAAAGGCTGATGGCTTAAATCTGCTGCTGTATAATTTACAGCCCTTAACGACCTATTGAGATGTTAGCGATGAGTCAGTTCCAATTTAACAGGATATAACAAGATTAGCAAAACAGGAAATATCTGAAGGCTGACAAAAAGTGTCTAGAGACCAGCAACACCATCAAATAAAATGTTAAAGAAGACATAAAGAGAAAGAGAGAGGAGAAGCATTATTATTATTATTGTTGTTGTTGTTGTTATTGTTGTTAGGTGCCATAGTGTCAAGTATGACTCATAGCAGCCCTAAGAAGAAAATATCTGAGTCCAGTTCTAACCTGTGCCATCCTCACACTTCCTGACACACAAGAGCCCATTGCACCGTGTCAATTCACCTAGATAAGGATCTTTCTCTCCTCCAACCCTCCACTCTTCCCATCATCATGCCCGTCTCCAAGGAACAGCACCTTCTAGCAACACACCTAAAGTACATGAAGTGAAGCCTCATTATCCTTGTTTCCAAAGAACACTCTGGCTGCACCCTCTCGAAGGTATATGTTTGTTCTTTCTCCTGGCTGTCCATGAAACGTTCAGTGCTCTTTTCCAACATCCCAGCTCAAGGTGTCAATTCTTTTTCTGTCGTCCTTATTCATTTTGCAGCTCTTAAATGGATAGCAAGTGAACAGAAAGCCTATGGCCTGAATCAGACACACCTTAGTCCTCAAAGTGACATCATTACTCCTCAGTAGTTTGGAGAGACTCGTGCAGGTTTTCCCAGTATAATGTGTCTCCTTATTTCCTGACTGCTGGTACCAAGAGTGTTAATTGTGGATCTAAGCATGGTGAAGCTGGTGACAGTTTCAATTTCCTCCCCATTCATCATGACGCTTCCTATAGGTCCAGTGGTAGGTAGTATCGAGGGGAGCAAAAAAATTAACTTTAACAAATAATAACTCAGAAGTAAAAGAAAGTTTAAAATCTCCAAAGTAATTTGTTGTTGTTGTGTACCATCAAATTGGAACCAACCTCTAACTGACCCTCCAGCGGATTTTCAAAAGCAGTTAATCACGTGGGAAAAGATTGCCTATCTTTCTCCTGTGGAGCATCTGGTGGCCTCGAACTACGTGCCTTTGGGACTGCAGTGCAGCTTCTTGCCATTTTTGTTGTTGTTAAGCATCTTCAAGCTATAGGTGACTCATAGCGACCCTATGAACGAAAGACCTCAACACTTGTATAACTTTTTTCGGTTCTCCAAGTTCATAGAGTTTCTGGAGGCAAGCTCTTATGGAAGTGGATGTCACTCCTGCTTCCAAGTTTGTTTTAATTGGGGAGCTCCACCAAACACTGTCCACCATGGGTAACCACTGGCGCATTTGACACATTAGTGTCACAATAATTTAGTAGTCAAAAACCTTTAAGGACTATCCAATACAAAATTAAATCCAAGGTCTTTAGTGGTATATAAAAGGCCTTTATAAAGGGGGCCTAATCAATTTCATCTTTGATAATTATTTATACTGTACTCTCATTCCATGAGACTATTTGCTTATCCTTGATTGTCCTGTTTTTGTGCATATCTTGGTTTCTACAAAACAAAACTGTACTCTCCTTTATAGACATCTCTTTCACATGTTAACTCCTTTCGGAAGACTTACCTTATTCAGTGAAAAGTCTGGTGGTCTAGTGGCAAGAGGCTGTGCTGCAATCCTAAAAGCACATGGTTTGGGGCCATCAGCTGCTCTGTGGGCAAAAGATGGGCCACCTCCTCCTGTGCGATTAACTGCCTCTGAAAACCCACTGGATAGTCAGTTTATCTCCACCAGAATGTGACTCCACCTAAAGCATCCAATATCTTATTCATCCTTTGTAAATTTGTCCTCTAATAATGTTTTAGCTCGATACCAGATGCTTAGAAAATGTAAGACAGGAAATAAATGAATAAATCAGAAAGAATAAGCATATTAATGAGCTTGTTAACCTTTGCATGTTAAGTTCTTTCTCTAATATAGATGTTATCATTAGGCCAAACAAACATTCAAAATAGTCTTAGAAGATCAGTGCTTAATTGTTTTAGTTATATCATAGCCTATCAAATGTCTATGGTGCATAAATAAAACAAAAGAAACACTATGATAGGTGGTAAGGGTGACAGAAAAATTGAAAAACAATAAATAAAACCTCAAGCTTTGGGAAATTTACACATTACAAGAAGAAGCCAAGTTGCACCCTAGAAAAGAGCACAAGGTAAAATCTATTATTTTAGAACGTACAAGGCTCATTGCCATGGGAAAGTCTGCTGTTAGGGACCTCTCCAAAGTACTGAAGAGCAATGGTGTCTTTCTGGAGACTAAGGTGTGTTTGATACAGGCCATGGTCTTCACAATCACTTGTCATGCATCAGAGAGTTGGACAATGACCTATGAGGATAGGAGGAGAATTGATGCCTTTGAGCTGTGGTGCTGGAGAAGAGTATTGAGGATACCATGGACTGCTAGGAAAACAAACATATTTGTCCTGGAAAGGGTTAAACCGGGTAGCTCCTTGGAGGCAAGGCTTCTGAGGCTCCGTCTAACATACTCTGGACATGTTGTGAGGAGAGACCGGTCCTTGGAGAAGGACATCATGCTTGGGAGGGTGGAGGGACAGCGCAGGAGAGGAAGGCCCTCTATGAGGTGGATTGATTCAGTGACTGGGATAATTGGGATGGGAGTGTCAGAGACAGTGCGATTGGCACAGGACAGAGCGGAGTTTAGGGCTGTTGTACATAGGGTCGGTATGAGTCGCAAGCAACTCAACGACACATAACAACAACAATAATTTGTTACATTACAGTTTGTTGTTATGAGGATTAAATTTGATGAAGTTTAGGCACCAAGGATTTGCCCTGATTCAGCATGATTACTCTCTTCAGGTTCCTCAGTCTGGAAAACCATTAATGGTCAGTCCGTCATCATTAAAGCATTACAGTCACTATCTTTTATTTCTCTTTACATTAAAAAAGTTACAGAGTTTCAGACATTTATATAGTATTGTGATAACTAGCAGCTAGTATCAACATAGTCTCCCAAGATTGTTTCCATATTGCTGAGACAATAACTAGAAGATTTAATAGCAAATGAGAAAAGTCCAAGCTTGTTTCAGTCAGCCTCTGAACTGAGACTCTAGAGATGCCATTTCTCTGCATCCCAACCCACTACCTGTCAGTAAATGTTCTGGAGATACATTAACTCTCTCCAGGCACAAGGGCACAATTACTTTTTATGCTAGATGATTTTCAATCCAGCCCATTAGTTCTTATATTATTGCCTCAGAACAACTGAGACAAGACTAAAATCATCAGTCATTTTCTCCAATAACCCTCCATGCTTCCTTGATCATTTTAATGACAGTGCATTGAGGTTCAACCCATGGAGTTTGTTAAAAACTTCCTACTAAAGAATATCTGGACTTTCTCACCATCATTTTTAGTTCAGACTCTATTTAAGTCATTCCACTACAAGTAAAATGCTACATATCAGTGTCTTGTTTCTCTCAGAGCTGAGCGAATTTGTCAGTGGTGATTCTCCTCACAACTGCCAACATGATGCTTTAAAAACATAAATCAGATCACCCTCGCTCCTGTTCAAAATACTCCCCCTATCTTGAATTCAAACTCTACTTGGCCTAGAAAGCATTGCATCCTCTCTTCCCTGACTATCTCTCCAATTACAACCTCAACTAAATTTTGCTCCCATAACTCTGCTTCTAAGATTCCTGGAGAATGCTATAGTGCTTTTCTTACTTGGGTCTTCGGCATTTGCTAGTCCCATTTTCTATAATTCTTTTGAATTTCTCTAATTTTTGTAATAATCACTCACTTGTTAAATTTGAGTATTTGATTAGATATAATCTTTTCAAATTAGTCTTTCTAACATCCTGTTTAAAACATGCACACATATATAAACACAGACAATACAAAGTCTCAGTCATTCTATCCGGCTTTCTCATTTTAGCATTAATCAATAAATACAAGACTGTTACACACTTATTCACTTGTTTATTGAATGTCTACTGGAAAGTAGACTTTTAACAGGGCAAATCTTAAAGCAGTGCCTACTACCTGATTGACAGTATTTATTCAACAAAAGAATGAGATCATAAAACAATTATTTGGGCTTCACATGTGTTTTTTTAAAATCCATATAAGGTTATTAGAGGTCAGATTTCTTTAAAAGAAACATTACGAATTTGTACAAGAGATTTGGCTTCTGACATTTTCTGAAGTCAGGATCAGAGTGTAGTAGTATAGAGTAAAAGCTAGCATTCCCTTGAGGCAAAGAATAAAAGGCCAGCATCAACAAAACCTTGGCATTCATTCCCTCAGGAGACATCACAACTCTTGTCTTAACCAGGGTTTTTCAACAAAAACATGGCCCTGATTCAGCAGCAATGCCACAGTTACTTTGGGAGAATCAATCCCTTTTTTACTCATTTCAGATGGTTGAAATAAAGGCCTATGACACATTACAGAGATAGTACCCTGTCTCTTCAGTACTGGCTCAGTGACTTGAAATGCTGAATTCACTAGGTAATTATTTAGCTCTGATGCCATCCCAAAGTTGCCTGTTCAGCAAAACTAGATATTACAAATCATAGATAGACTCTGTTCCCTTTCAGTGAGGCTAAAAATTGAACTTGCTTTTGAAAATATATTTTCTTAATATTTAATTAGAAGTCTTGGTTGTGTGGTGGATAAACAATGGAAAGCTAGGCAATCAGTCAGTAGAGGAAACCCACCAGGCACAGTGAGGTTGAAAGGAAAAGCAGTCTGCTCCTGAAAGAATTTATAGCCTCAGAAAAGCTGTGGGACAGCTGTACTCCATCCTGTATGGTCACTATGCATCAGTCAGAATAAACTTGAGGGCAGTGGGTAAATGCTAATTATTCAAATCTCTTATTTGTTCTACATCCTCTATTTTTCAGAATTACCCATCTGTAATACTGTCATTGCTGGTCTGCATTACCAATGTGCAAGCCTTCCCTTCAATTTTACCACTTAGTTTAAGGTTTGAACCAAGGTCAATTCCAAGGTATAGTTGAAACAAAAACAAACTCTGCCATCCAGTCAGGTCCAATGCATAGTAGCCTTCCTTGGAGTTTCAAAGGCTCTAAATCTTAACAGGAGAACATGGCCCATGTTTCTTCTGCAGAGCTGCCAGTAGATTCCACGCAAAACACTGGAGACGTGTAGTATTTGGGTTAACAGTGCAACTTGCTACACAATATAGCACTAAAATTTCCTACATGCATTTCAGAACATGTCACCATAAAACTTCATTTTGCACAAATCACATTGCCATTAATTATAATAATCTTAGGGAAACAGAAAAATAATAAATTAAACTTAGAACAAGCAGAAGTACATAACAATTTTAAAAGTTAAAACTGAAAAAAGGAATTAAAACTATAAATCAATAGGATGAAATCAAAGAAGTTAAACATCTAATAATTAAAATTCATTAACCTCCAGGCAGTCTGACCAAGGCAAATGATAGTACATGAGACTTACAGATAAAAAAAGGAAGAAGCTGACCATAGTAATTAACAGGAGAGGTGAATAACTCTATGGCCACAAAGTTGGAAATTTTTATGAAATTAATCAATTTCTGTTAAAAAAGAATAAAAATTTACTCAAAGGTAAATTGATAGGCTGAATGTGGTACTGGGATATTGTAGCTAATGTTAGATGGATCTTAGCTGAAAGCAGGGAGTAGAAGAGGAATGTCTATCTGTGTTTCATTGATTATGCAAAGGCGTTTGACTGTGTGGACCATAACAAACTGTCACTGACTCTGAGAAGAATGGGAATCCCAGAACACTTGATCATGCTAATGAGAAACCTATACTTGGACCAAGAGTCAGTCATCAGAACAGAGCAAGGAAACACTGCATGGTTCAAAATTGGGAAGGGCATACACCAGGGATGTGTCCTGTCTCCATACCTTTTCAACCTGTCTGCAGAACAGATTATCCAGGAGGCAGGGCTCTATGAGGAAAAATGTGGGATCAAGATTGGTGCAAGATCGATTAACAATCTGCATTATGCAGATAACACTTCCCTGCTTGCTAAAACTGAGGAGGACCTGAAAGGCTTTCTGCAGAGGGTCAAGGACTGCAGCCTCCAATATGGATTGAGGCTTAATGTCAAGGAGACAAAGATTCTCACCACTGGATCAATTGGCAGCATCAGGATGGATGGTGAAGAGATTGAGATTATTCACAGCTTTAGTTTGCTTGTCTCCACAGTCAACACTCTCAACCCCAGTAGCCAGGAAATTAAAAGACATATTGAGATGCGAAAGTCTGCTGTTAGGGACCTCTCCAAAGTACTGAAGAGAAATGGTGTCTTTCTGGAAACTAAGGTGCGTCTGATACAGGCCATGGTCTTTGCTATCACTTGCTATGCATCAGAGAGTTGGACAGTGACTAAGGAGGATAGAAGGAGAATTGATGCCTTTGGTGCTGGAGAAGAGTACTGAGGGTACCATGGACTGCTAGGGAAACAAACAGATTCATCCTGGAAAGGGTTAAACCGGGTGGCTCCCTGGAGGCAAGGATCCTAAGGCTCTGTTTAACACACTTTGGACATGTTGTAAGAAGGGACCGGTCCTTGGAGAGGGACATCATGCCTGGTAGAGTGGAGGGACAGCACAGGAGGAAAGAAGGCCCTCTATGAGGTGGATTGATTCAGTGACTGGGGTAATCGGGAAGGGTGTATCAGAGACAGTGCGATTGGCACAGGACAGAGCAGAGTTTAGGGCTGTTGTACATAAGGTCACTATGAGTTGCAAGCGACTTGACGGCACATAACAGCAACAACAACATCAATGAAAATAGCTATTTTATTGACTGTGTAAAAGCATTTGACTGTGTATATCATTATAAACTGTGGTAACTCTGAGAAGAATGGGAATCCCAGACACTTAATTATGCTTAGACAAGACCTATTCCTAGACCAGCAAGATGTTTTCTGAACAAAGCAAGGGAACACTGCATGGTTTAAATTCAAGAAAGGTGTGTGTCAGGGTTGTGTTCTTTCTTCACTCCTATTTATTTGGTTTGCTCATCAAAGCACTTGAGAAAATGGACTTTATAAAGAAGACTGAGACATCAAGATTGGAGGAAGATTCATCAACAAGATAATACAACTTTGCTTGCTGAAAATGAGAAAGACCTGAAGAACGTGAAAGACTATAGCCTTCATTACCAATTACATCTCAACATCAAGAAGATAAAAAATTCCTCACCACCAGGCAAATAGGCAACATGATGACATCTGGAGAAAAGATTGAAATTGTCAATTATTTGGTTTTACTTGGACACACAATCAACACTCTTGATAGCAGCAAACAAGAAATCAAGAGATACATTACTAAAGTCTGCTGTCAAGGACCAATCTAAAGTTTTAGAGGCAATGATGTCCGTTTAAAGACTAATGTGTGCCCGATTAAGGCCAAGGTCTTTCCAATTAATTGTTATGCTTCTGAGAGCTGGAAATGAATAAAGATGAAAGGACAGAGGAAGAATCAATGCCTTTGAATTTCTATGTTGGAGAAGGATACTAAATGTCCCATGGGCTCACAAAAGAACAACAGATATGTCTTGGAAAAAGTGCAACCAGAGTACCCTTTAGAGGCAAGGATGGTGAAGCTTCATCTCATGTACTCTGGGCATGTTGTTAAAAGCGGTCATTGGAAAGGGTCTTTTGATGCCCCTTGGCAAAGGTCATCATGCTTGAAAAGGTGGAGGATCAACAGATGTGAGGAAGTCGCTCGATGAGATGGATTAACATGGTGACTATAGCAAGGGGCTCAAATACGTCAGATATGAAGAGGACTGCACTGGACAGAAAGAGTGTACACATGTTTTTCACTGAGTTGTACTCAATTTGATGACAACTGGCAACAACAAAATTAATGAAATTGGATTCATGTTTAAAACTAATACAAAAATAAACATCTATAACATTTGAGCAAGAGCCTATGGTGATGAAGGAAGAAGTTTAAGCTGCTTTGAAGAAAATAGCAAAAAATAAGGCCCCAGGAATAGATGGTGTACCAATTGACATATTTCAGCTAAGAGATGCTGCCCTGGACATGCTCACAAAGTTGTGCCAAGAAATCTGGAGAACATCCACATGGCCAACTGACTGGAAGAATGTGTCCTATCTCCATACCTTTTCAGCTGATTATCCAAGAGACTGGGCTCTATGAGGAGAAGTGTGGCATCAGGATTGGTGGAAGATCTATGAACAATCTGCGTTATGCAGATGACACAACCCTGCTTGCCAAAACTGAGGAGGACCTGAAGTGCTTGCAATAGATGGTCAAGGACCGCAGCTTTGATACTGTTAGGGTACCATGGACTGTTGGGAAAACTGTTAAGAAAACTGTTGTACATAGGGTTGCTATGAATTGCAAAGGACTCGACAGCACATAACAACAACAACAACATGTCTAGATAGTTTCACTCTATTAATAATCTGAGATAAACAGATGACACAACCCTGCTTGCGGGAACTGAGAAGGACCTGAAGCGCTTGCTGTAGATGGTCAAGGACTGCAGCCTCCAATATGGAATGAGGCTCAATGTCAAAAAGACAAAGATTCTCACCACTGGGCCAATTGGCAGCATCAGGATGGATGGTGAAGAGATTGAGATTATTCACAGCTTTAGTTTGCTTGGCTCCACAATCAACGCTCTCAGCCCCAGTAGCCAGGAAAGTAAAAGATGTATTGCAATGGGAAAGTCTGCTTGCTGTTAGGGACTTTTCCAAAGTACTGAAGAGCAATGGTGTCTTTCTGGAAACTAAGGTGTGTCTGATACAGGCCATGGTCTTTGCTACCACTTGTTATGCATCAGAGAGTTGGACCGTGACTAAGGAGGGTAGAAGGAGAATTGATGCCTTTGGTGCTGGAGAAGAGAATTGAGGGTTCCATGGACTGCTAGGAAAACAAACAGATTCATCCTGGAGAGGGCCAAATAGGGCTGCTCCTTGGAGGCAAGGATTCTGAGGCTCTGTCTAACATACTTTGGATATGTTCTAAGGAGGGACTGGTCCTTGGAGAGGGACATCATGCTTGGTAGGGTAGAGGGACAACGCAGGAGGAGAAGGCCCTCTATGAGGTGGATTGATTCAGTGACTGGGGTAATCAGGATGAGTTTATCGGAGACGGTTCGATTGGCACAGGACAGAGCAGAGTTTAGGGCTGTTGTGCATAGGGTTGCTATGAGTCGCAAGCGACTCGAAGGCACAGAACAATAACAATAGATAGTTTCACTGATTCGCTGTATATCACATTTTAGAAGCAAATGTCTGTTCTCCGTAATCGCTTCTATGAAACAGAGGAAGGAACACCTGCTAACCAATCTTATGTGCTCAGCATTGCATAAAATGCTTGGCTGTTTCTCAAAATCATCTAAAACAAGGATAATACAAGGAAATTGTCATAGTTAAAACTCTTGAGACATGTATTTGGACCGAGGACAATAAATGTACATTTGTAAAATCTAGGGAGGTCCAATTAAATTATACCCTTAGGTTAATAACAATATATTAATCAACTGTACTTTGATGTCACATTGATTCAACTCATAGCAGTCATGCAGGGCACAATAGAACTGTCCCACAGGGTTTCCTGAGCTAACATCTCTACAGAATCTGACAGTCACATCTTTCTCCCACAAAGTATTTGGTGGGACAAATTGTCTATGTTTTGATTAGCACCTAAGCACTTAACTGCACCACCAGGGCATCTACTGGCCCACTACCAGTGGTATCTATTTCACACTAACCTACCATATTAATAACAGGATAAATTTGGAGTCGGATATAAGATTACTATTGCTGTTGTTGTGTATCACAGAGTCTGAACTGACTCATAGCTGACCCTCACATGGGTTTTCAGAAACAGTTGATTGTATGGGAGGAGATTGCCCATCCCTTTCCTGAAGAGCAGCTTGTAGTCTTGAACCGTTTGCTTTCAGGACTACAGTGCAGCTTCTTGGCAGTAGGCCACCAGACCTTTTCTCAATATTTGAACGAAAAACCTACCACAACAGGTTGTATACGCACATAAAATTCCAGTTGTCTTCTATTAAGCTAAATACTCAAGAATTTGCAAAAATGTTTAGTAGTGTGATTCCCCCCCCACACACACACTACATATGCTTTCAAATTCTTAGGTTCAGTGAGTCAGAACTGACTCAGAAATGACACTTGAGTGCGTTCTCTGAGGCTGTAAACTGCATGAAAGGAGTTTGCTTTGGAGGATTTGAATCACCAGATAGGTTCAACCTTTTGGTTTGTGGGATACTCTTTAAAATATCTTTGTAATTTCTTTATAAAAATGAAAATATTTTAAAATTTATAAATTAGGCACAAATTCAAACTCAACAGAATAAACTTTGAATTTTCTAAGACCCAATTGCCCCCATTTTTATTTCCAAGCTAATCATTAAGCACAATAACTAGAACAATGTTTAACAAGCTTTACATTACAAATCTAGGTACTTTTAATTAAGAATGTAAAATATGCATGAAATGTTACAGATTTCCTATTTTCTCTTGAATTATTATGAAAGATATGTCCAAGAACGACAGGACTGGAAGCCCAAATCTAGTCATTTACTGTGAAGAAAGTATTCTATTTGAGACATTCTCTCACATATATTGTTATGAGGATTTCTAGGACAGCCTATGTGCCAGGTTAAAGGATTTCTGTCTCTTGTTAAAGCTAATGCTTTGTGTTGTGCTTCTGCAGAAGCAGTAAGCGCTGAGGGGTGCAGGCATGGTGCGTTAAAAGGAATACTTTGATTCTTAAAACTATTACACTTTTATATTGTCATTATCATCTCTTCTCAGGTCTATCTCTACCTCTTATCTCTCACTAGCAAATTGTGTTATTTTAGATGAAGGCATTTCCATTTAATTAAAAAATTCTTTTCATAAGTGAATTATTTTCTTTACCAAGCCCAAGAGCCCAATTTCAGCTTGTTAACCTCATTATGTTCATGAGATCACTTTGGTAAAATTCTAAAGATTCTCTCATTTACTTTCTTGACAAAAAGTAAAAATATACACCAGACGAGCATATTAAAGATCTTACTCTAATTAAATCTTTTATCTAAAGTTAATATGGGTGAAATGAACAATCTTTTTCTTTTTCCCTCCCTGGAGTACACAAAGGGTTTTTATTTGGTTTGTCTTCCTGAAGTGATCTTTTATTTCTCAAATCCATAACATTCTCTAGCTATTCCATGATATTCTGCTGGAAAAAGGTCAAACCCAATTTTCCAGTCCTCAGAAAAGAAGGCCTTGAGAATAGCAGCACTTTTCCTCGTATTCAATCCTATTCCTTGGTTTAAGGAACTATGCCCTATATTAAGATAAATGGGAAAGAAATGAGTTTTTAACTGTGAAGAAAAAAGAGAGAGAGAGAGCCATTTCAACAAGTTATTTGAGTTCACACACTAGAAAAGTGATTTCACAGCTTTGGTGAGGCAGAATCACTGCAAAGTAAAATTGTCTTTTTATTCACAATGGGGAAGGCATGGAGAACTTCATGCTAAAATAAATGTCTGCAAAATCAGAACAGGTTTTGATTGCCTGTGAAGCCAGAAGCAATGGAAGGTAAATAGCAAGGTGACAGTAAGATTCTCAGAAACATAGACCATTAAGTTTACAGAAAACTAATTGCAATAACCTACTTTTCATCTCCTTCTTAATACTGTACAGAAAAAAATAAGATTAGCGCTAAAAAAAAAAATAAGGCCTGACAGATGAATACTATCCTTAACACCACCAGACTTTCTAGATGACAACTCTACTTAGACAATCTAAATCTTTTTCAAATTGTTCATATTTATAGCAATGCATAAAAGAGTTCTATTTCTAGATGTTCCATAGACTAACATTCACTTTCTATTTCTATACAAGAGAAGAGCCCTGGTCATGGTTTGAATTCATCAGTTGCCCTGTGGGAGAGATGGGCAATTGCCTCCTATGTAATCTATTTCCTTTGAAAACCCACTTAAGGATCAGCTATGAGAGAGTTCTGAGCATATAACAACAACATACAATACAAATCAAAATAAACTGGAAATCTGGAATAGTAGGGCACAGGTAAAACAGATACCAGTAAATTCTAGAAATTATACATAGCCTAAGACTTGTTGTTTTTGTTTTGTGCCATCCAGTCAAAACAACTCACAGCTGACCGTCCCAGTGGGCTTTCAGAGACATAAATCATAAAGGAGGAGCATCAAAAAAGAAAGGTTAAGTATACACATATATGTATATTTACATGTAATAAATAAATAAAAGTAACAAAAATTAATCACCTACAATACTTAGTTATCTATGGCAATGCGTTGTTTGGTTGATACTCAGAAAGTATCAAGGAAATCAGTATTTTCAACTGATTAATTCATTCTTAACTGAATGGAATTAATATCCATTCTTCTTTTTTGCTTCTAATTTAGTTGAAGTTCCTCAAACTCTCTCAACTTTTAAAAACAGATTTTTAAAGGAAAATTAGACTGTAAGAGTTTTAACAAGAATTTGTTGGATTGTTTGTTGTTGGGGTTTTTTGTTTGTTTGTTTGGTTTTTACTTGGATTAAGAAAGAAAACACACACATACCTGTATCTTACACACCTGTACAAAAACCAGAGAGGAAGTATCACCCTGAAGGAGATGCTGAGTTATGGTGCAAAATTCACAGGAATTTTGAACCAATATTGGCCTTCACATATGTCTTAACACAAGTTAAAATACATCTTTTTGTAATCCTGTACTGGCAAGCTGCTTTTGAAAACAGAATTTAATATTAGGCAATACAACTCTCTTTCAAAGTTGTTTCTGCACAGGCACTAAGCTATGATCTGAAAGACCCTTCTAAGTCCCTGAGGCGCAGGGAAGAGTATCTCTTACAGCTCCCATTTGTTTCTATTTTTTGCCTACTTCTCTCTTCTTTTTCCACTGGCGGCACATAACAACAGCAACAACAACAACAACAACATGTCTGTGTGGATCACAATAAGTTATGGCTTACTCTGAGAAGAATAGGAATGACAGGACACTTGATTGTGCTTATGTGAAACCTATACTTGGACCAGGAGGCAGTCATCAAAACAGAGCAAGGAAACACTGCATGGTTTAAAATCAGGAAAAGGTGTATACCAGGGATGTATCCTATCTCCATGCCTTTTCAATCTATATGTAAAACAGAGCATCCAGAGGTTGGGCTCTTTGAGGAAGAATGTGGCATTAGGATTGGAGGAAAACTCATCAACAACCTTTGTTATGCAGATGATAGAATCTTGCTTGTTGAAACCTCATAGAACCTGAAGCACTTGCTGCAGAAAGCCCAAGACTGCAGCCTTCAATATTGATTAAAGTTTGGCCTCAAGAAAAGAAAAGATTCTTACCACTTGGCCGATTGGCAGTATCATGATAGATGGTGAAGAGATTGAGATTGTTAACAGCTTCATTTTGCTTGGCTCCACAATCAGCACTCTTGGCACCAGTAGCCAGAAAAGTAAAAGTCAAATTGCAATGGGAAAAAAAATATACTGTCAGGGACTTCTCCAGAGTACTGAAGAAAAACAGTCTCAGTCTGGAGACTAATGCGCTTGATCCAGGCCATGCTCTTTGCAATTACTTGTTATAGACAATGACAAGGAATGATATAAGGAGAATTGATGCCTTTGAGTTGTGGTGCTGCAGAAGAGTATTATTGAATATAGCATGGACCATTAGGAAAACAAACAGGTTCATCCTGAAGAGTGAATCCTTTGAGGCAAAGATTCTGAAGCTTTGTATGACATATTTTGGGCATGTTGCAGAAAGGAACCACTCTTTGGATAGATATATCATGCTTGGAAAGGTTGAGGGACAGTACAAAAGAGGAAGATGCTGTATGAGATGGATTGACTCAGTGATTGGGCTAATGGGGGTAAGCGTGTCAGATATAAGATTGGCTCAGGGAAGAGCAGGATTCAGAGCTTTTCTACATAAGGTCCCTATGAGTTGCAAGCGACTGGATGACACCTAACAACATAGTTATATAATTCCTAATTCTCCTTATCTTTTTAAAAAATTGTATACTAGTTTATTTACAAAATTCAAATACATTGCTTGAGAACAGATTCTTTCAATTTCCCTCACCCTCCCAACCCAACAAAGTCTGCAACCCCATAATTAGTCCCCCACCCCTCCATCCATCTGCTTCCACCCTCTCCCACCCCTCTTGGATCTTTATAATCATTCTATAATAATGGTTTTATACAATATTTATCCTTGTGGGACTGAGTTAGTTTACTCAGCATAATGCTTTCCAATCCCTCCCAAGTTAGGTAATAATTTACAAAATCATTTATCTTGCATGCTGCATAGTATTCCATTGTGTGAATATACCATAATTTCTCAATCCATTTATTTATAGTTGGACATTTGGGCTGTTTCCATGTTCTTGTGATGATGAATTATGCTGCTATGAACATTGGTGTACCAATCTGTGTTCGTGTTTCAGTTCTCATTTTCTCCGGGTATATTCCAAGTAGTGGAATAACTGGTTCGTATGGAATTTCTATGTGCAGAATTTTGAGGAAGCGCCAAACTGCCTTCCAGAATGGTTGTACCATTTTACAATCCCTCCAACAATGTATAAGAGTTGCACAATCTGAAGATGGTAAAATTGATGCATGGGCCTTCTAAAGATTAAATCCATGTGTGTATCAAAAACTTTTTTCCAACAGGGTGAAAAGAAAACCTACGGACTGGGAACAAACATCTCAGACAAGAGTCTTTTAACAAAATCTTACATACTACTCCTGGGCCTCCACAAGAAAAAGACTGATAACCAATTTACAAAATGGGCAAAAGACATGGAAAGAATTTTCACAGAGGAAGGTATTCAAATGACAAACAGCCACATGAATTAATGCTTAAAATTACCGGCAGTAAGAGAGATGCATATCAAAACCACCATGGGATACCATCTCACTCCAGTAACAATGGCAAAGTTTAACAGGGCAGCAAGTAATAAATGTTGGAGAGGATGTGGTGAGAAAGAATATCTCCTTACTGTTTTTTTGGTTTTTTTTAATCCCTAAATCCACTCATCTCCGAGCATGTCTTGAACCTGACTGTTCTGGAAATCGACTGGTAATTTAATTTCTAACTTAGCTGAAACTAGCCACTAAGGCAAAAGAACAATTGGTGAATTCCTAGTGTCAGATACAAGAGTAAGTTTTATAACTATAGAAGATATTGATAATAATTCCCTAATCATTTCTTTTTATAACTTCACTTCATGTTAGAAAAATTCCAACTTACAATCCAGTATTTCTTTGGTTTAGTGCTTTTGCAGGCTGCCAGAGTTCACTCTGCCCAGCAGTTTGCAGTCTCGATAGGCCTGGAAGTTATTAGCTCCTAGAAGAACCAAGACCTAATGATGTCTTAGGTGCACCTAATTCAGGTCATGATTTTTCAATCATTTGCTGTGTTTCTGAGAGCTTTACAAGGAATAAGAATAAAAGAAGAATTGATGCTTTTGAACTGTGGTGCTGGAAAAGAGTACTTAATATACCAGAGACCAGCAAAAGAACAAACAGATGTGTCTTTGAGAAAAGTACATCCAGAGTGTTCCTTGAAAGTAAAGATGATAAAGCTTCATCTCACTTTGGTCATGTTGCTAGGAGAAGCATGAAATAAGAAAATATAAGTTAGACAAGAAACAACAATAAAAGTTAGATTTGGAAATTAAAATAATCTAAAGGAGAAATTAAAAGAATAAAATGATGATAGGAAAAATGTTTCAGGAAATTACTAATATTTAGAGGATTGATAAGTGACAGAAGGGTTTTTTTCACTTTTTAAAAATTTATTTTTATTTGATATTGGTTTGCTAGTTTGCATACAAAACTTGTATACATTGTGTTTCATTCACACGCACTGTGTGAACGCTGTGTTTTTCTCAATCCTTCATTCATACTGTGTTTCATACACTCATTCCCATATATTATATTTTATAAAATTAATCAACATTTATCAATGCCCACTACTACCAATCCTTATAAGACCCCACTAATATTTCCTAAATCCTTGACCATCTCCCTCTGCCCACCAAACTCTACAACTCCATAATTTCCCCTCACACTCCACCCTCAGCACCCATCCTTTCTCTCCCCCCTCTGAATTTTTACACATATCTTAGTAATTATAATCCTATTTTTTACAATAACAGTCATAAGCAGTATTTGCCCTAATGAGACTGAGTTAGTTTATTATGCATAATGCTCTCCAGACTTTATTTTTTTTAATTTTTTTTCTTTTTACTGGTTTACTTTCAAAGTTCATATACATTGGTTTTCACACCAGATCTGTCTCATTTCCTTTACCCACCCCTTCCTCTACCCACCAAATTGTGCAACTCTACGATTAACTCTTGACCATCCTCACCCCTATGCTCTACCCTCACCCCCACACTTGTATCCTCATACACATTTTACTAGTTATCTTTCTATTTCTACAATAATTTCTTATACAGTATTTGTCCTTACGGAACTGAGCTATTTCACTCAGTATAATGTTCTCTAGTCCCTCCCGAGGTATGTGTGACTTTCAGATTCATTGGTTTTGCACACTGTGCAGTATTCCATAGTGTGAATTTCTGAATGCATTCAATTGATGTTGGACATTTGGGCTGGTTCCATGTTCTCATGGTGGTGAATAACGCTCCTATGAACATTGGTGTACAAATCTTTATTTGTGCTTCAATTTTAACTTTCCTGGAGTGTACTTCAAGCAGTAAATTAGCTGAGTCATATGGAATTTCTATGTTCAGATTTTTGAGGAAACGTAGCACTGCCTTCCAGAGTGGTTGTACTATTTTACAATCCTACCAACAGTGTATAAGAGTTCCTATCTTGTCACACCCTCTCCAACATTTATTACTTGCTGTCCTGTTAAACTTTGCCACTGCTTCTGGGGTGATTTGCATCACTCTTATTGCGAGTCATTTTGAGCATTTCTTTATGTGTATGTTTCTAACTGAGTATCTTCCTTTGGGAAAATTTTTTCCATTTGTTTTGCCCATTTTGTAATTGGGTAGTCAGTCTTTTCCTCATAGAGGTCTTCTAGCAGTGTGTAAACTTTTGATATGAGATCCTTGTCAGAAATGATATTGCCAAATGTTTTATTTCTTTTCACTCTCTTGGAAACTGTTTTTGATGTGCACAGAGATTTAATCTTTAGGAGGTCTCATTCATCAATTTTATTCTTTCCAGAGTGTGCATTTCTTACCGTCTCTTTAAACCATAGACTAGGCTGTGTAAACTTGATCCCTTGTTGTTGTTGATTTCTTACGAACTTTATGGTTTGGGCTTTACTCCAAGGTCTCTGATCCACCTTGAATTGATTTTTTTATATGGTGTGAGATGTGGATCTTTTTCCAGCATTCTGCAGGTATCAGTCCAGTTTTGCCAGCACCACTTGTTGAACAGGTTTTCATTTCCCTCTTTGATAGGTTTTATTTCCTTTTCAATTATTAGTTGACCATAGATAGATGGATCAATTACTGTACTCTCAACTCTGTTCCATTGGTCTATGTGCCTTTCATTGGACCAGTACTATACTGGTTTTGTTACTACTGTTTTTGTGTAGCAGGTTTTCAGGTCAGAGAGTGCTATGCCTCCCACTTCATTTTTTTTAAGAAGTGTTTTGCTTTTTCAGAGTCTCTTTCATCTCCAAATAAACTTGAAAATTCCCCTTTTAATCCCTTTGAAAAAGTAATTTGATATTGGTATTGGTATTGGTATTGCATTGAATATGTAACTAGCTTCTGATATGTCATTTTCAAAGCACTGAGTCTTCCTATCCATCAGTTGGGTCACCTTTCTTGGGAATGGGAACAAATATGGATTTCTTCCAATCCATTAGCCAGGCAGCTTTCCTCCAAATTTCCTGGCATGGATTGGTGAGCGCATCCAAGGCTGCATTTGTTTACTGAAACAGGTCAATTGGTAACCCACTGATTCCTGGGGCCCTTTTTTTTGGGGGGGGGGTGTCAATGCCTTCAACTCAGCTTCTACTTCTTCTTTCATTACCATTAGCTCCTGATCATATGGTACTTCTGGAAACTTTTCACTGTCAATCAGTTCTTTCTTTTTTTGATGCTTTTTGGATTCTTCAATATCATAACATCTTTCAATATTGTGCCACGAGGCTTAAATATGTGTTTCAGTTCTCTCACCTTGAGAAATGCAGGGTAAGTTCTTCCCTTTCTTTTCTCCAATTCCAGCTCTCTGCACACATCATAATACTTTGCTTTGTCTTGTCAAGCTACTCTGAAATCTTCTGTTAAACTCTTTTGTTTCAACATGTTTTCCTTTTGTTATGGCTTTTTGTTGCTCCAGTGCAATCTTTAGTCTCTTCTGACATTGATTTTTATTACTTTATCTTTCTCTTCTGTTTTTGTAATGATCTTTTGCTTTCTTCATGGTTGATATCTTTGATATAACCCCACAACTCATTTGATTTTTGGTCATTGGTATTCAATGCTTCAAGCTTATTCTTAAGGTGATCTTGAAATTCAGATGGAATTGATTCATGTTCTTATCTTGGTTACTGTGGACTTTAATTTTCTTCAGCCTCAATGTGGACTTGCACATGAATATTTGATGAGCTGACCCATCCACAATCTGCCTGGCCTAGTTTTGACAGCCGACATTAAGCTTCTTCAATGACATCTTCTGCAAATATAGTTAATCTGATTCCTGTGCAGCCCATCAGGTAAGATCCCTGTGTAAAGTTGTAGTTTGTGCCTTTTAAAAAAAGCTATTTTCAATGAATAAATCATTGTAAATACAAAATTCAGTCATTCCCTTTCCAGCCTCCTTTCTATCACCAAGCCCATATTTTCCAACTACTATTCATTCTTTACCGTTTCCTACTTTTGCATTCCAGTCACCAGTTGTTATTAGTGCATCTCTATTGCATGTTCAGTCAATTTCAGACTGCAAAATTTGGTAAAAATTCTCCATTTCTTCCTCTTTGGCTTTAAATGTAGGAGCATATATTTGAATAATAGTCATGTTAGTGAGCCTTACGTGTATGCTTATGGACATTATCCTGTCACTAACAACATTGTATCTCAGGACAGAACTTCAAATTGTCTCTTTTACTATGAATGCAACACCATTTTTCTTTTTTTTCATTACCTGCATAGTAAACCATGTGATTCTCTGATTCAAAGTGGCCAAAGCTGGACCATCTCATCTCACTAATGCCTAGTATGTCAGTGTTCATGCATTATAATTCATTTTTTTAAATTTTTTTAATGCATACCCACGTTTGTAATTCAAATACCCATACAAACATACCCTTGTTTAGAATTCAAATGTGCAAGGAGTTGGAGTCGGAAAATCAAAAGGGCCGAACTCGCTCAGCATATCTTAAGCTCAAGGAACTTAAGAACAAATTCAAACCTCGAGTTGCAGTAGTCAAGGATGCTTTCGGCAGAATGTTAAATGA
>NW_006399869.1:9040844-9046029 GCF_000299155.1 Elephantulus edwardii
GAAGTGTCTGTTCATATCCTGTGCCCATTTTCCTATTGGATTATTTACCTTTATCTTATTGTGGTGTTCAAGTATTTTATAAATTCAGGATATAAGTCCCTTATCTGACATGTCATTACCAAATATTTTTTCCCAGTCTGTGGCTTCCCTTTTTACTCTATTGGAGAAGTTTTTGGATGTGCATAGGGATTTGATTCTCAGAAGGTCTCATTCATCTATTTTATCTTCTCCCGGTTGTAGATTTTCCAGGATACTTGGAAGACTTTTTATGTTGTGGATTAGGACCACTAAAGTTCTTCCAACCTTTTCTTGAATGACTTTTATAGTCCTTAGTTTTAGTCCTAAGTCCATGATCCACCTTCAATCTGCACACATTCCATGTTCTAATTATTAAATTATATTTGTTATTGTTTTTGCTCAGTTCAACTGACTTCCAGTCTTGGCTCTACCACCACACTACTATAGATATCCTATTCTTTTAGTGTTCATAGGTAATGAAAGAGGAAGTAGAAGCTGAATTGAAAGCATTGTAAAAATAAGGTCACTAGGAATCAATGAAAAAATCAATTGACATGTTTCACATAACAGATGCACTCATGAATCTATGCCAGGAAAATTAGAGGACAGCTGTCTTGCCAAGGAATAGGAAAAGGTTCATATTTGTCCCCGTTCCCAAGAAAGGTGATCCAACAGAATGTGGAAACTGTCAAACAATTTCATTAACATCACATACAAGAAAAATACTGCTGAAGATCATTCAAAAAGGACTAGAGCAGTACATAGATGGGGAACTGACAGAAGTTCAAGCAAGATTTAGAACAGGCCATGTGGCACCAGGTTTATCCTTGCTGATGGCAGGTGGATCCTGGCTGAAAGTAATGATTATCAGAAAAATGTCTAGTTGTGTTTTAATGACTATGCAAAGGCATTTGACTGGGTGGATCATAACAAGTTGTAGCTGATATAAGAAAAAAAAAGAATCTCAGAGCACTTGATTGTGTTCATGCAGAACCTAAATCTGAAACAGTTGTGTGAACAGAGCAGGGAGTACTACAGGGTCTAAAACTGAGAAGGGCATGTGTCAGGGTTACATTCTTTCTCCACACCTATTCAGTCTGTATGCTCAGCACATTTTCTGAGAATCCGAACTCTATGAAGAGGGGTGTAGCATTAGTATCTGAGGGAGATTCATCAATGATCTGTGTTATGCAGATGACACAACTTTGCTTACTGAAAGTGAGGAGGTCTTGAAGCACATGTTGCAAAAGATCAAGGATTGCATCTCATTGTCAAGAAAACAGATTAATATCACTGGACCTGTAAGTAGCGTCATAATGGATGAAGAAGATTCAAACTGTCAACAGCTTCATCTTGCTTCATCATCCACAATTAACATCATTGGAAATAAGTCAGGAAATAAAGAGATGTATTGTACTGGGAAAATCTGCAATTAGGGATCTCTTTATATTACTGAGGAGGAACAATATAAGTTTGAGGACTAAAGTGTGTCTATTTCAGGCTGTAATCTTTTCAATTACTTGCTATGCATCTGGGACCTGGACAATGAATAAGGATGACACAAAAAGAATTGACGCCTTTGAGCTTTGGGTTGGAGAAGAGCTCTTAACATATCATGGAAGGCCAAGAGAACAAACAGATATGTTTTGGAAAGGGTGCAGGTGGATTTCTCTTGGGAGGCAAGAATGATGAAGCTTTACCTCACATACCTTGGGACTGTTGTTAGAAGGTGCTATTCCCTGGAGAAGGACATGATGTAGGGAAAGGTGGAGGATTGGCAAAGGTAAGGAAGACACTCAACCATGTAGGTTGACACAGTGATTGCTACCTTGGGCTCTTGTGTGTCACGAAGTGTGAGATGACACAAGAACAGGGTCAAGATCTATTGTTCATGGGGTAGCTATTGATGACTTGATGATAGAGAAAGGTATAGGGCTGTTGTACATAAGGTCACTATGAGTCACAAGTGACTTGAAGGCAGATAACAGCAACCATACCCTGCTACTCTTTTAAGTTGGTCTACTAGCTCTCTTTTTTTGGTTTGTTTGTTGTTTTTTTTAAGCTCTTGGATTTTTCTGTGTACATTATCATACCATCTGCATATGGTGCGAATTTAACCATCTCTTTGCTAATCTTGATGCCTTTTGCTTCTTTCTCTTGTGTTTCTCTAGCAAATACTTCCAATTACTATATTGAAATAGAAGAGTTGACAATGGGAGTCCTTGTCTGGTCCATGTTCACAAGGAAAATGCTTTTAGTTTTTCTCCTTTGAGAATGATATTGGCTCTTGTTTATGATATATACTTTTCATTATGTTGAGGAAATTCCCTTCGATTCCAATTCTGTTGAATGTCTTTTTCAGGAAGGAGTGTTGAATTTTGTCAAATGCCTTTTCTCCACACTTGCTAGTATCATATTATTTCTTGTTATTAGCTTTGTTAATGTAGTAAATTATATCGATTGTGTTTCTTATGTTGGACTATCCTTACATATCTGCTATGAATCCCACTTGATCATGATTAATTACTTTTTGATGTACTCTTGAATTCTGTTGATTAGGATTTTGTTATGAATTTTTGCATCTGCAGTCATAAGAGATATTGATCTCTAGTTTTATTTCTTTGTAATAAATATTTGCCTGGTTTTGCTATTAGGATATGTTTCCTTTATAGAATAACTCTGGCAATTTTCCTTCTTATTCTATATGTTTTAAGTACTTTAAGTAGAATTGGTGATAGATCTTCTCTGAATGTTTGGTAGAGTGCAGCTGTGAAGCTGTTCCATCCAGGACTTTTCTTATGGGGAAGTCTTTTCTATGACCTGTTATTTTGTGATGGGTCTGTTCAAGTGTTATATATCAGTCCATGTCAATCTTCTTACGTGAAGAGTTTCAGGGAATTTGTCCATTTCTTCTAGTGTGTCAGGAAGTGTCATGGTGGCTCATGATAAAACAGAGTTCAGATTTTTTTTAAAAAAAAGTTCAGATCCTTTGTTCATTATGTCGTTATGAGTCATACTCAACTCGACGGTACCAAACAACAACAGTACTCCGATATTATTGACTTAATTTCGTCTGGTTCTGTTGTCTGGTGTGACTTCTATAATTTCTTTATTGAGTTATCTGTGTCTTTTCTTCCCCTCCCCTCTTTATTTAAGTGGTTTGTTGATTTTATTAACCCTTTTGTAAAACCAGCCTTTGGTCTGATTGATGGTTTATTAGTCACAGAAGTTTTGATTAGTGATTTAAAAGTTGGTGGTTCAAACCCACTCAGTGCCATGGCAAAAGGTCTAACAATCTGTTTCTATAAAAATTACAGCCAAGAAAATCTTGAGTGACACTGAGTTGCACAGTGAACCCAAAGGCTGTCTTTCTCTGGAAGTTCAAATGCACTAGCAGCTCCTTGTGAGCAAGGTGGAAAATGTCCTCCCGTGCAATTTAGATCCTTCAAAAATCCCCTGGAGGGTCAATTAAGAGTGAGTTTCAACTCAATGCCATTTAGTTATGAAGACCATTTCTACTCTCCAGCACGTAGCGTCATTAAACATCCGAGATGCTGGGCTGTATGAGGAGGAATGTGGCATCAGGATTATGCAGATGACACGCCCTGCTCGCTGAAAACTGGGGAGGACCTGAAGCGATTGCTACAGAAGGTCAAGGACTGAAGTTTTCAATATGGATTGAAGCTCAATATCAAGAAAACAAAGATTCTCACCACTGGGCCAGTTGGCAGCATCAGTATGGATGGTGAAGAGATTGAGATAGTTAACAATTTTAGTTTACTTGGCTTCACAGTCAACACTCTTGGTAACAGCAACCAGGAAATCAGGAGACAAATTGCATTGGGAAAGTCAGCTGTCAGGGACCTCTGAAAAGTACTGAAGTGCAACGACGTAAGGCTGGAGACTAAGGTGCTCCTGATCCAGACTATAGTCTTTGCAATTATGTGCTATGCATCAGAGAGTTGGACAGTGAATAGGGATGACAGAAAGAGAATTGATGCCTTTGAGTTGTGGTGCTGGAGAAGAGTGTTGAATATACCATGGACTGCTAGGAGAACAAACAGGTTTGTCCTGGAGAGGGTGAAGCCAGAATGCTCCCTGGAGTCAAGGATTCTGAAGCTTCATCTGACATACTTTGGGCATGTTGCAAGGAGGGACTGCTCCTTGGAGAAGGACATCATGTTTGGGAGTGTGGAGGGACGGAGCAGGAGAGGAAGACCCTCAATGAGATGGATCGATTCTGTGAGTGGAGTGGTGGGAATGAATGTGTTTGAGACAGTGAGGTTGGCACAGGATAGAATGGCGTTTAGGGCTCTTGTACATTGGGTGGCTATGAGTCTCAAACGACTCAATGGCACATAACAACAACGAAACTCTTAAAGAATTATAATAATAATAATTTTATAATAAAATTCATTCTATATGAATCTAAACTATAGTTCACATGTAAGTTATAAAACTGCACAATTTCTAAGTCTCACCAACATGAAATATTAAAACATAAAGTATATATTTCTTTAGTACGGTGTTTCAATTTTCATCACATGAAGAGATATAGCACCCAAGAAAAGTACTGAATACACTAATAAAATACTGAAAGGAAATACTGGGATATTTAAACTACATATTTAAAGATCATACTGAAAAGTATTTCTCTGTAAAGCTTTAAAATAATTTTCAGATATATTCTCATTTTATATTGCCTAGTTTTTAACATTTAAGGTATGAAAATCTTCCCCTCTAAAACTAGTGGAAAAAAATTTAAGGGAAGGAAAGTCACTGAGGAACATCTTGTGTGTTCACCAAGTAAGTGTACTCAACTGTAACATGTTAATTGATCCAAGGCATCTTATACTCTGTTGTGATTATTTACATGACTTACCAGGAAATGGAGTGGGAAAGCAAAGATTACTTGGGTGCTTTTATTTATTTTAATTTTCCAACTATCTTTTTTTATTCCTCTCTAAGTACATCTCTGTATTTCTTTGATATTTTGGATAAATTTATTCAAAACCAAAACAAAGTCTTGCCAGGGTTAGAGAGACAGCAGTAGGAATTAGAATATACAGAATTTAAGTGTGTTCTAGGACAATACAACAATGATTAAACCTAAAACATAATATACGGTCAACACTCTTGGCACCAGTAGCCAGGAAATAAAAAAAAA
>NW_006399869.1:9046499-9076314 GCF_000299155.1 Elephantulus edwardii
ATGAGATTGGCACAGGATAGAGCACAGTTTAGGGCTGTTGTACATAGGGTTGCTATGAGTCGCAAACGACTCGACGGCACATAACAACAACAACATAATTAATGTACATGAAATCAGAATTAATATCATTATATATTTGCTCAAAAGTAAGAGCAATAATTATTTTATTTCTTAAACTAATACCTCTAGGCTATCAGTGTTCCCTCATAATATAAAGGAAAGGATTATGTATCACTTGGCTTATGGTTTCCATTGACCACAAAAAGAATAACATACCCAATGAAAAAGAGCTTTAATTTAGAATCTTAGCATGCGTATTTCTAGATTAGGTACTTTATTTAAAAGATTTCTTTTGACAACTCTTGAACATATCATTTAAGATTTTTTTCAAACTCTGGGCTTTCTGAGCTTATTGGTTATCTCACTACACATACATCATTGATTGATTCTTAAAAAGTCAAAAATTTTAAGTAGTTTAAGGTCATGAAGTGCTTTTACTTAAAATGCTCTTCTCATTCCCTCATCTCACATATTTCTTCCTGTAATAAACTTTCCAAAATTTTCTCTCTCATATATTACTGTTTGATAGGTTGTCATATGATACTACTTGTGATTCATTTTAACAATATTTAATTACCTAATGAGTATCTTGACGACAGGTGTAATAACTTCTTCAATCAGCATGGATTTTGATGTATCGTAGGATATATGTTTACTATATAAATTAGTGAATAAATTTCATTACTGTTACTAGGTACAATCAAGTTGAGTGAAACCTACAGCAGCCTTATGAACAACAGATATGAACTCTTGTTCTAGCTGAACCATCCTCACAATCTTTGGCACACTTAAGTAGGTTTCTCTGTTAAAAAAAGGCCGTTGAACTATTATTGTGGTAGTTACTATGCGTCATCTAGGAGAAAGTGACTCATAGCTAATTTTAGCTATTATTTTAGTGGTTTTTAGGAGCTATAAATTGCACAGGAAGAGAATGCATACCTTTCTCCCACAGAGAGGCTGGTGGATTAAAACCATTGTGAAAAGAATTACAAGAGATAGAAAAATACTTTTAACATACATAATACAAATATTGAAAATAAGACAGTTTTCTCACTAAAACATTTCTACTATGCAAAATTACTTTATCGTTTTTCTAAAATATAGTATACAAAGGAGCTCTGCTGGCCTAATGGTAAGAAGCTGCACTGTAATCTTGAAGACATGCGGTTCAAATCCACCTGCTGCTTTGTGGAATAAAGATAGGCAAGTTTATTTATTTATTTATGGTACAAACTTGGGCTTGGGGGTAAGCCAAAGCTTGTGGAACCCTGGTATTTCCGCTTGAGGTACAGAGATAACTCGTGATTGCTGTGAAGCCTAACGCCTTGACACCGATGAGTCAAATGCAAGAATGGTTACCCATCGTGGACAGTGCTTGGTGGAGCTCCCCAATTAAAACAAGATTGGAAGCAGGAGTGGCATCCACTTCCATAATAGCTTGCCTCTGGAAATCCTATGAATCTTGAGAAAGGACGAAAGTTATACAGGCGTTGTCCAGGACTTTTGTTCATAAGATCGCTATGAGTCACCTGCGACTTGATGACACTTAACAACATAACGACATGACACAAACTCAATCTATAAGCATCTTTTATTCAAACACTTATAATTGTAGTTAGTAATTAGAACACAAGTCACAAGTAAAGTAAAGTAAAGGAAAATATACCATAAGGTGAAAACAATAGGGATAACTAGAATCTCATTATTTTACTTTGCTATCGCTATCAGATGAAAATGACTGTGTAGTCAAATTTTATGCACAATACTGTTTTAGACCTTTTCTCATATTCTCATATCTTTTAAAATTTATTTTCTTTATTTTATACTGTTTTATTTATAAAGTTCAAATACATTGTTTTTCACACTGAATCTTTCCCATTTCTGTCATCCTCCCTTCTATTCATCAAATTGTAAAACCCTACAATTAACCCCCTCACTCCTCTGCTTCCACCCTTTCCTCTTTTGGATCTTCATGCTCCTTTTAAAATATTGGTTTTAAGCACTGTTTGTCCTTATGACACTGAGTAAGTTCACTGAAAATGTCCTTATTTATTCCCATTCCAAAAAAAGGTGACCCGACAGAGTGTGGAAATTATCATACAATATCACTAATATATAACACACTAGTAAAATCCTGCTGAAGCTTATCCAGAAAAGACTTGAACAGTACATTGACAGAGAACCACCAGAAATAAAGGCTGGATTTAGAAGAGGTCATGGCATTAAGAACATTATGCCCATGTTAGATGGATCTTGGCAGAAAGCAGAGAGTACCAGGAAAATAGCTGTGTTTCATTGACTATGCAAAGGCATTTGACTGGGCAGATCACAATAAATTGTGGCTAACCTTGAGGAAAATGGGAATATCAGAACACCTACTCGTACTTATACAAAACCTATACTTGGACCAAGAAGAAGTCCTCAGAACAGAGCAAGGAAACACTACATGGCTCAAAAGCAAGAAAGAAATGAATCAGGGATGAATCCTGTTCCAGCACCTTTTCAATTTGGATGCGGAACAAATCATTGGGAAGCAGGGATTTATGAGGAGGAGTGAGTCATCAAGATTAGAGGAAGACTCATTAACAACCTACCATATGTAGATGACACAACCTTGCTTCCTGAAACTGAAGAAGACCTGAGTCACTTGCTGCAAAAAGTTAAGGAATATAGTCTTCAACATGGATTGAAGCTCAACATTAAGAATACAAAGATTCTCATCACTGGGCCAATTGGTAGCACTATAATAGATGGAGAAGAGATTGAGATTTTAGCAATTACAGTATGCTCATATCCATAATCAACACTCAGCAGCAGTCAGGAAATCAAAAGACGAATTGCATTGGGAAAATCTGCTGTCATGGACCTCTCCAGAGTGCTGAAAAACTATGTTAGTCTAGATACAAAGGTGTACCTAATCCAGGCCATGTTTTTTCATTACTTATTATGCTTTAGAAATTTGGACAATGACTAAGGATGACAGAAGAAGAGTAGATGTATTTGAGTTGTGGTTCTGGAGAAGAGTCCTTTTTTAATTTTAAATTAATTTCATTAAACAATTTTTAAATAAATTATCTGATTATTTAAAGGAATAGATTTATATTTTTCTCTTTTCCATTTTAATTATTAATTTTAATGAGCATTTACAGAGACTTCAGATTTCTATTCATTTATTGTTGTATTTTTTTTCTGCCCACCCGTCCCCCCAATTCACTCTTCTCTTTGAAAATCAAAAGAAAAATTATTTTATTGTTATACAGTCTCTCCCCCAAAGTCTACTCCACTATGCAGCCTTCACTCTGGATTCTTGTCATGATTATAATACCTAATCATATATCCCTTTAAAAGAATTCTTTCCTTCATCTGTTACTATGCAGTATACATTAATTATTCCCTCTTTCTCAGTCTCCCTTCAACCCCAATGTCAGTCTGGTTTTACAACACTGGGACTATGCAGTATTTGTCCTTTTATAACAGATATTTCACTCAGCATAATTTCCTCCAGGGTCATCCATTTGGTATAATATTTCATGAGTTCTTTGTTTTTTCAGTGCAGCATAGTATTCCATGAGCTTAGTATTCCATAGTATACCAGAGCTTCTCTATCCATTCATTTGTTCTTGGGCACTTAGGGTGTTTCCAACTCTTTGCTATTGTGAACAAAGCCACACTGACCATGGGTGTGTGTATATATCTGCTTGGATGGCAGTTACGGTTTCTATAGGGTATATTTCAGTAGTAGAATTGCTCGGCCAAATGATATTTCTATTTGCAACTTTTTGAGAAAGTGGGATAAAGCCTTCCATAATTGGTTGCATCATATTTTACACTTCCACCAACAGTGAATAAGGGTTCCAGTTTCCCCACAACCTCGCCAGCATTTGCTGCTTGCTGTTCTGTTAAATTTTGCTATTCTTACTGGGGTGAGATGATATCTCATAGTTGTTTTGATTTGTATCTCTTAGAGCTAGGAATATTGAACATTTCTTGGAGAAGAGTCTTGAACATACCATGGACTACTAAGAAAAGTAACAGGTCTGTCTTGGAGATGGTGAAACCAACTATCTCCTTGGAGACTAGGATTTTGAAGCTCTGCCTCCTTGTTTTGGGCACATGGCCAGGAGAGATTGGTCCTTGGAGAAGGACATCATGCTCAGAAGGGTGGATTGACAGCATAGGAGGGGGAGAACCTGGATGAGATGGACTGATACAATAACTGGGGTAATGGGGGTTGGTGTTCCAGAATTAGTGAGACTGGCTCAGGACAGGGAAGGGTTCAGAGATGCTGTACATAAGGTCTCTATACATCTCTGGAGACTCAGCCAATATCGTTCTATGACAGGTTTGGAAGCAGGAGTGGCATACACTTCCTAAACAACTTGCCTCTGGAAACTTATGAATTTTGATAAATGTCAGTAGTTGTAGAGGAGCTTCAGGCCATTTGTTCATAGGGTTGCTATGAGTCGTGCTCTACTCAAAGGCAATCAACAACAATAACAACCACAACAACAACATTTGTCAGTGCTCATCATTTTTGTTCTATCTGCCTGGTTTTCATCTATCCAGTTTCCGTGCCCCTCCCTCAATTCTCATCTTTGCTTTTGAGTAAATATTGACCATTTTTGTCCCCTGTAGTTATTTGTATACAGGGAATCATGGACTGTCAGAGCATACATATGTTTCAGAGGAAGTACAATCAGAATTTTCCTTAGAAGGGAGGAGAGACTTCATAAGGACTTTGAACATCCTATCAAGAGAGACTAGTACCAGAGAAAGACACCATGGTTGATAAAGAAGAACTCAAAACTCTCATTGTTGATAAGTTGGCACTGTTGTACCTACCTCTCCGTTGCATTTAGAGGCTGGAAATCACACAGGAAGAGATAGTCCATCCTTTGAACCACCGTACAAAAATCACTTGAGATAGGAGGAAAAGATAAGGGAAGACATCCAAGGAGCAGGGCTACACATTGCCGGTAAAAATGGGCTGAAACATAGCAGCAACTCGGATGGCACAAAACCCAGGCAATATGTTATTCTGTTGTTTATAGAGTCACTGTAAGTAATAAGTACAGATATACACTTAATATGTGGTAAAAAGAAGTCAAAACTGTTAAAACATCAGCACGTTTCTCCAAGATAAAGATTCTGTGCCTTGTTAGTTTATTTCACTAATTACAATCACTGGCGTCCTTTCCTAGTCTTAGAAGACAGTTGAATAATTTACATAGATGAAAGAAGATTACAACATTTCAAGAATTAATAAAAAACAACAACAAATAAATGATAAAGGTAAGCAAGAGAAAAATAAGTGACAGAAAGTATATGAGTAAGAATGTGCCACAGAGAAAGCCAGCAGTAGTGCTGACTGTCTTTCCAGGTTTCCCGGCCTTCCTTTCAACCAATTGTTCAATATACAGGAAAAAAGTGTAGGGGTAGTGATTTGTTGGCTTGTTATGTAAATGGCTTATAATTTATAATTTTTTTGTTATAACCTTGTCTGGAGATACTTATCACTTCATCAGTTTGGAAACTTTATAACTTTCCTGTCAGTTCAGATATCCAAATGTTTGAATGAAAGTTATTAAATGTTCTTGATATCTTAAAAAAAGATATGAGAATGAAAGATACTATCTCACTCCAGTAGTGATAACAAAGTTTAACAGGACAACAAGTAATAAACGTTGGAGAGGCTGTGCTGAGATAGGAACTCTTGTACATTGTTGATGAAAGTGTAAAATGGTACAACCACTCTGGAAGGTAGATTGATACTTCCTAAAAAAAGCTGGAAATAGAAATTCCATATGTTCCATCTATTTCACTGCTTGAAATATACCCTACGAGAATGAGAACTGAGGCTCAAATGAAGATTTGTACACCAATGTTCATAGTAGACTTTTTCACCATGGAAAGTGCATGGAAACAGCTCAGATGTCCAACCACAATTGAATGGATTGAGAAATTTTTATGCTACATTCACGCAATGGAATACTATGCTGCATGCAGAAGCAATGTTTTGGTAAATTACTATCTAACTAGGGAGGGATTGTTTTTGTTGATTGCCTTCAAGTCGAGCTCGGCTCATAGTAACCTTATGAACAAAAGGCCTGAAGCTCCTCTACAACTATTGACATTTATCCAAGCTCATAGTTTCCAGAGGCAAGTTGTTTAGGAAGTAGATGCCACTCCTACTTTCAAACCTGTCATAGAATGTTACTGGCTGAGTTGCCTGAGATGCGTAGAGACGTTATGTACAGCATCTCTGGACCCTTCCCTGTCCTGAGCCAGTCTCACTAATTCTGGCACACCAACCCCCATTGCCCCAGTTATTCTATCAATCCTTCTCATCTGATATCTTCCTCTCCTGTGCTGCCCATCCACCCTTCTGAGCATGATGTCCTTCTCCAAGGACCGATCTCTCCTGGATATGTGCCCAAAGTAAGTGATGCAGGGCTTCAAAATCCTAACCTCCAAGGAGAGATTTGGTTTCACCCTCTCCAAGAGAGACTTAATTGTTTTCTTGGCAGTCCATAGTATGTTCAAGACTCTTCTCCATCACCACAACTTGAAGGCATCTATTCTTCTTCTGTCATCCTTAGTCATTGTCCAAGTTTCTGAAGCATAACAAGTAATTGAGAAGACCATGGCCTGGATTAAGTGTACCTTTTGACTGACACGATTGCTCGTCAGCACTCTGGAGAAGTCCATAACAGCAGATTTTCCCAATGCAATTCGTCTTTTGATTTGCTGACTGCTGCTATTAAGAGTGTTGATTGTGGATCTGAGCAAGCTTAATTGCTAACAATCTCAATCTCTACTCCATCTATTATCATGCTGCCAATTGGCCCACTGGTGAGAAACTTTGTCTTCTTGATGTTGAGCTTCAATCCAAGTTGAAGACTATATTCCTTGACCTTTTGCAGCCAAGTGACTCAGGTCTTCTTCAGTTTCAGTAAGCAAGGTTGTGTTATCTGCATATCATAGGTTGTTAATAAATCTCCCTCCAATCTTGATGTCACACTCCTCCTCATAAAGCCCTGATTCCCAAATTATCACAATGGAAATTATAACAATATTCATAGAACAATTTGTGTAAAAATAGTTGACCATTAAAAAACAAGTACAAAGATATTTTTTCCAAGATAATTCATCATTTACATTCTTGATTGTTGCTTCCATGACTTTTGACTGTGGATCAAATAAAATCAAATAATTGGCAACATCAATATTCCCTACTTCTCATAATTTTAGTTATAGGTCTATTTATAAAGGGTTTTGGTTTCTTGGGGTTTTTTTTTCTCTTTTTCTTGAGGCAAAATCTATATTGAAGGCTAGAGTGTTATTCTTTCCAACAGTAATTGCTTCAAGTCCTCTTCATTTCTAAGAAGGTTGTGTCTTCTGAAGATGGTACATTGCTAATGAGTTTTACTCCAATCCTAATGCCTTATTCTTCATATAATTCAGATTTTTCTTTGATTAACAGATAGAATGAATAAATATTATGAAAGAAGAAAGCCTTGGAAAATCATCTTCTAATCCCCTCCCCAATCTTAAAATTCATAACCTTCATGCCTCCAGAAACTCAATGAACTTTCATAAATGTCAATAGTTGTAGAAGGGATTCAGGTCTTTTGTTCATAGGGTTGCTATGAGTCATGCTCGACTCCAAGGCAATCAGTCAACAAAAACAACAAGGATAACCTTGCTCTAGGTGAATAATCATCTCTTCCATTATGTACAGTTTTCACATATACACAATTAAATATTTTGAAATGTCCATTATTCACAACATTATGTATACGTTGTTATTATCTACACTAGAAGTTTTCTTTGCATAGTCAATAAAACACAGTAAACATCTTATCCTTCATTCTTCATCATTGTTTGAATCTGCCTTGAATTCTTAGCATTTCTATGTTGAAATACTGTTGAAACCATTTTTAATTGTCATTAGCAACATGTTACTTGTGATAGTTCTGAATAATTTCCACAACGTGCTGGATAGTCCTTTCTTTGTAACTGATGTGTATATAGATCTCTATCAGTTTGCTGAATAAGGATAATAATAGAAGAATGCATACCTTTGAGGTGTGTGAAGAGTACTGAAGATTTCATGTAGCCGGAGTGCTCCTTTGAAACAAAGAATATAAAGTTTCATCTCACATACTTCAAGCATATTACTAGGGGAGGCTATTCCTTGGAGAGAGAAATCATTCTTCAAAGGTAGAGTGTTAAAAAAAGATATGAAGACCCTGAACTAGATGGATTAATGTGGTGACTGCTGTGGTGGAATCTAGCGAGTTAGGAAGTGTGAGGATGGCACAGGATCAGAGAAGGTTCATATCTGTTGCTGATAGGTTTACTATGTGTCATACTCAACTAGACAACACCTAACGACAACAATAACAATGACCAGTGTGTTATAGTAATAGTGAAGAAGAAAAGACCAAAATGTTAGAAGAGATCTGAATCTTGCACTAGAGCATCAAGAAGCCAAAACAAAGGAAAGAAAAGGAAAAAGTTACAGAGTTGAACAGAAAATTTCAAAGAACGGCTAATGAAGACAAAGCAAAGTATTATAACTAAATGTGCAAAGAGGTGGAGTCAGAAAAACAAAATAGAAGAACTTGGTCAGCATTTCTGAAGCTGAAGGGACTAAAGAACAAATTCAAGCCTTGGGTTGCAATACTTAAGGATGCAAAGGGCAAAGTCTTGAATGATTCAAAAGGCATCAAAAGAAGATGGAAGGAATATATGTAAATGTACCAAAATGAATTGACTGACAAAGAATAATTTGAGAAAGTTGCATATGATAAAAAACCTTTGGTAATAAAAAAAAATTTAAAAAAAAACTTATTTCAACAAAAAGTTGCAGACCTGGATATGCTCACAAGTTGTGCCAAGAAATCTGAAGGACAGCTACTTGGTCAACTGACTGGAAGACAACCATATTTATTCACATTCCAAAAAATGGTGACCCAACAGAATGTAGAAATTCTCAAACAATATCACTAATAGCACTTACAAGCAAACTCTTTCTGAAGATTATGGAAAAATGACCAAAATAAGTATATAGACAAAGAATTGCCAAAAATACAAACTGGGTTTAAAAGAGGCACTGTCAGACAGATTTTGGTTAAAACTAAAGGTTGTCAGAAGGATGTGTCTATTTGTGTTTTGTTGACTATGCGAAAACATTGACTGTGGATCACAACAAATTGTGGCTAATATTGTGAAGTATGGAAATCCAAGAACACATGATTTTGTTTGTTTAAAACTTTATTTAGACAAGAAGCTAGAGTCCAAACACAGCTAGGTAACACTGTGTTGCACTTTCCTGACCCACTAGAAAATGCCAAACAACAGAATGAATTGCTCAAGATAAGGGGAGAGGAACTCATGGTAGAGTGTTCTCCTGATCTTTGCATTCTCATAGCTTTTATTGACAAATTTTCACTAAGATGTCAGTCTAGAGACTAAGGTACACATGATCCAGGCCACCGTCTTTGCATTTATATGCTGTGCATCAAAAAGCTGGACAATGACTAAAGAGGATAGAAGAATAATTGATGCCTTTGAGTTGTGGTGCTAGAGAGGAGTCTTAAACATACAATGGACTGCCAAGAAAACAAATATGTCTGTCTTGAGAGTGAAGCCAAGTTTCTCCTTGGAGGCTAGGGTTTTGAAATTGGCTCAGGACAGGGCAGGCTTCAGAGCTGTTTTACACAGGGTCACCATGAGTCTCGGGTGAAGGCACATATCAACAACAAGAAGAAGCAGTAAAGTATGTTAAATGGACTCCAAGATGTTTGTCACTATTATTTTCTGAATTTCCCTGTTTCCATAACCACATCTATACCAAAAGGCCACTTCAGCATGAGAATCAAGGTTATTTTGTCCTAGAGCAGGAGAGGTATTTTGTCTTTAAACCAGACAGTCCCTGTGTTGGTAAGCTTAACTCCTAAAATACTGCATGGTTAAAAATCAAGGAAGTTGTACATCAGGGATGTATCACTTCTCCGTATTTTTTTTTTCTTTCAATCTATATGCTGATTAGATCATTCAAAAGGCAGGACTTTTTGAAGATAAATTTGGCATCAGGATCAGAGGAAGATTCATGAACAACCTGAGTTATACAGATGGCACAACTTTGCATACTGAAACTGAGGAAGACTTGAAGTGTTTTCTACAAAAGATCAAGGATCTCAGCCTTCAATAGGGATTTTATATCAACCTCAAGAAGAAAACAAAGAACTTTACTAGGCCAATAGACATGGTGGAAAATTTGAAGTTGTTAGTGATTTCTTCTTGCTCTAATCCACATCAACACAGTTGGCTCCAGCCATCAGGAAATCAAAATAAGAGTGATATTTAGCAATATCATGGACCTGTCCAGAATGCTAAAGATAAATGATTCCAGTCTAGAGACTAAGGTGGGCCTGATTCAGGCTGTGGTCTTCTCAATTTCTACGTGAGAGCTGGACCATGAATAAGGAAAACAAAATAAATGCCTTTCAGTTGCTGTGCTGGAGAAGAGTATTGAACATACACCGTGGACTGACAAAAGAACAAACAGATATATCCTGAAGAGGGTGAAACCAGATTGTTCCTCATAGGAAAGGGTTTTGAAACTCAATCTCATATACTATGGAAATTTAGCCAGGAGGGGCCAGTTAGATATCATGCTTGGAAGAGTGGAGGGTCAGCACAGTGTGAGACAAATTGACATAATACATAGTGATCATGGCAATGTCAGGTATTTTGGATATGGTGAGGTGAGCTCAGAATAGAGCAAGGTTCAGAGCAGTTGTTCATAGGATCACTATGAGTCATTGACAACTTGAGTGACATACAAACGTCAGTTGCAACCAGTTTGTTATATAGGTAACTGCCTTCCAAATTTCTTAGCATGATCGAGTAAATGCTTCCAACATTACATCCATTTGTTGAGACATCTCAGTTGGTATTCCATTAATTCTTGGATTATCTTGTTTGGTTTGGGGTCCTTATTATTCAATGTGTCAAATCTATTTTTGAGGTTCTCTCTAAGTTCATATGGGATCTGCTTCAAATTGTACTTTGGCTCTGATAGAGTTGTTTTAAGTAGCTTCCATTCAAATCCAGACATTCAAATTAGCAATTGATGTGCTGTTCCACAGTCTAACTTTGATCTTCTGAGTGATGTTATTGAGTATCTCTATGGTCTTTTTTATCACTGCTATATTCCCTTTTACTTCTGCATGGTCTGATAGAGTTCACATATATACTTGTCATTTATGCTTGTTTTTTTTAAAAGATATGTCTGATGAATATATAGTTGGTCATGTAAAATTCCATGGTTCAAATATTGATTTTATCTCTATAACCAAATCCATATTTTCCAATTATCTACTTAGTGGTGAGGAGTTGGGCTACCAACCTTACAGCATTAGGAGAAAAATGGGCAATATCCTTATATGTGACTTGTTGTCTGTGAAAACTTACTAAATGGTCAACTATGAGTTGATTCTGACTCAACAGTACACTACAACATCTATCTTTGATTCCAACTTTCCTATTCTAACCACCAGTAATTAGCAGTGCCTCTTGATTGTATAGTTGATGAATTTAAAACTTCAGAAACCAGTAAAAAATTTTAACATCTTCATCTGTGACTTTAGTGATTGATGGGTAAATTTGAATAATAACCATATTAACTCATCTTCCTTGGAGGTATATGGATATTAATTATCCTATCACTGACAATGTTGTATTTCAAGACAGATCTTGAAATGCTCTTTTTGATGATAAATGCAATGCCATTTCTCTTCCATTTATCACTCCTGGCATGGTATATGATAGTTTAGTTCAAAATTCAATACCAGTTTTAACTCACTAATGGTATCAATCTTTATGCTTTCCATTTCACTTTTGACAATTTCCAATTTTCCAGAATCTCTACACTATATTTACACTTCATACATTCTAAATTCTTCTCCTATCTGTTTGCATGTGTTTCATTGTATGTGCTTTCTATATCAGCACATGGAGGTCCTGAAAGGTTTACTTCCAAAACTCAGGTCATTAAGGTCAACCCTAATTAAAAGATGCAGGTCTTCTCACTGAAACTTGGGTTCGTTCCAATTTGGGGGATTCATCCTTCAACATTATGCTGGAAAATGCTTTATTGAATTTACATATAATTTGCAAATCAGTGAGGAGTTTACAAAGTGACCCAACATTTATCTAATTTAATTGTTAGGGAAAATTATCAAGGATTTTTATGAATCATACAAAAGATTGTCAGTCATTGGAGTATCTTAATTTTTATCAACAAAGCATTTAAATAATTGTATCTGCATGGCTTCATGACTTGGCATCCTTTCTAAGCGTATTAATCTTTATAATGGAAATTATGGAAAATAAGGAAAATACTATATTTTATATTTTGCTCTTCCCAATTTTGAACAATGCAGTGTTCCCTTGCTCTGTACTGACGACTGCCTCCTGGTCCAAGTATAAGTTTCGCATTAGAACGATCAAGTGTTCTGGGATTCCCATTCTTCTCACAGTCAGCCACAGTTTGTTATGATCTACACAGTCAAATGCCTTTGCATAGTCAATGAAACACAGATAGACATTCCTCTGGTATTCCCTGCATTCAGCCAAGATCCATCTAACATCAGCTACAATATCTCTAGTACCACGGCCCCTTCTAAACCCAGCCTGGACTTCTGGTAGTTCTCTGTTGATGTGCTGTTCCAGTCGTTTTTGGATAATCTTCAGTAAAATCTTGCTTGCATGTGAAATTAGTGAGATTGTTCTGTAGTTTCTACATTCTGTTAGGTCACCTTTCTTTGGGATAGGAACAAATTGGGAAGGGCGTACGCCAGGGATGCATCCTATCTCCATACCTTTTCAACCTATATGCAGAACAGATTATCCGGGAGGCTGGGCTCTATGAGGGGAAATGTGGGGTCGAGATTGGTGGACGATTTATCAACAATCTGCGTTATGCGGATGACACAACCCTGCTTGCTGAAACTGAAGAGAACCTGAAGTGCCTGCTGCAGAGTGTCAAGGACTGCAGCCTACAATATGGATTGAGGCTCAATGTCAAGAAGACAAAGATTCTCACCACTGGACCAATTGGCAGCATCAGGATGGATGGTGAAGAGATTGAGATTGTACACAGGTTTAGTTTGCTTGGCTCCACAGTCAACAGTCTTGGCACCAGCATCCAGGAAATTAAAAGGCACCTTGCCATCAGAAAGTCTGCTGTTAGGGACCTCTCCAATGTACTGAAGAGTAATGGTGTCTCTCTGGAGACTAAGGTGCATTTGATACAGGTCATGGTCTTCACAATCACTTGTTATGCATCAGAGAGTTGGACAATGACCTATGAGGATAGGAGGAGAATTGATGCCTTTGAGCTGTGGTGCTGGAGAAGAGTATTGAGAATACCATGGACTGCTAGGAAAACAAACAGATTTGTCCTGGAAAGGCTTAAACCGGGTGGCTCCTTGGAAGCAAAGATTCTGAGGCTCCGTCTAACATACTTTGGACATGTTGTGAGGAGGGAAAGGTCCCTGGAGAGGGATATCATGCTTGGGAGGGTGGAGGGACAGCGCAGGAGAGGAAGGCCCTCTATGAGGTAGATGGATTCAGTGACTGGGATAATTGGGATGGGAGTGTCAGAGACAGTGTGATTGGCACATGACAGAGCGGAGTTTAGGGCTGTTGTACATAGGGTCGCTATGAGTCGCAAGTGACTCGATGGCACATAACAACAACAACAACAACATATTTTGCTCTATTTATTTTGTCTAATAACATATCCTATAGGAGACAAAAGGTCTGGTCTGCAGAGAGAAGTGATAAAAGTCTTGAATCAGAAAGTAGTCTAATGATTTACTGCCACTTATTGACTGTGCCTTAAGCAGGAACTTGTGAAAGGAAAAACTTGAATCTTAAAAGTTTTCCAGTTTTGCTAGTTTGCAGTGTTACTACTTTTCTATCATTCATTTTAACAGAAAATATTTGAGTTTTCCTTCTCTGTCAAGTTTCCACCTAATACAGTATCTAGATAACACAAGTTTCACCGTATATCATTTTAAAGGCTAAAATGTGGGCAGGGATTGCAAAAACTTTCAAAGATAAAAAAGAAGCCTCATGTTGTGAATAAGGATAAGGTGACACTGCAAAAATACCCTCTGGTTTTGGTACTATCTGATATAATAGCCATTAAAAGACCTTAACACACAATTAATAAGTAGCACATCTTTTGTTTTCACCTTACTAAGACTAATGTACTTTCTCCTACCCTATTCTTTGCTTCTGATATTTTTGAAAGCAAAGAAATATAATTTTTTAAGATTCTTTTGTGCAAAATTACAAGCAAACTAATATAGAATTTTATCAACATGTGAGATAATTTAAAAGTTTAAATAATTTATCAATGAAAACGATAAAATATTAAGACAAAGTAAAATATTTACAATGAAACATGGTCTTCATTTTAATTCAACAGTTTATAGGCTTAGTCTTTAAGGCTTGCATTTTGGCATTTTCTACCTAAATTTTTAGTATAATTAAACTTCTATGCTCCTTCATATCCTCACATACAGCATGCTCACTTTATTTCATTAAACCATACGAAAACTCAAAACCCACTGGTATTGAATCAGTTCTGACTCATAATGACTCCATCAGGTTTCCAAGAATGTAAATTACAAGGGGAATAGATTTTCTTTCTCCCTCAGTCACCCATGGATTCATACTGAGAGACATAAAGAACCCTTAGCCTAGCAGTCAATGCTCTATGGACTAGGACACCAGAGCTCTGTATTAACTCATGAGTAACAATTATTATAAGCATTAGCTGTGTATTTTTTAAAATGAGACTTAGGGCTTAGAATTGCACATAATTAAAAACAAGAAATGAAGATTATTTTCGACTGTGAAAAGTCAATTATTATTTAAGAAAAAGTCATTTTTCTTAAAAATCAATTATTTAAGAAAAAAAATTTAGTCATAAAGTTTGCAAACAATTGTAAATTAGATTACTAAAAAATATGAGCACCGGAATCACTCTCTATATGATTAATTTAAAAATCAATTTAAAACATTCAGAAAGCCTTCAGCAATTCTTTGGCCTGTATAATTCTATAGTGTTCTAATAAAAATGTTGTTGTTGTTGTGTGCCATCGAGTCATCTGCGACTCATAGCGACCCTATGTACAACAGCCCTAAACCCTGCTCTGTCCTGTGCCAATCTCACTGTCTCTGACACACCTATTCCATTATTCCAATCACTGAATCAATTCACCTCATAGAGAGTCTTCCTCTCCTGCGCTGTGTCTCCACCCTCGCAAGCATGAAATCCCTCTTTAAGGTCTGGTCCCACCTTGCAACATGTCCATAATATGTCAGATGAAGCCTCAGAATCCTTGCCTCCAAGGATCAGCCACTTTTAACCCTCTCCAGGATTATCCTGTTTGTTTTCTTAGCAGTCCATGCTACATTCAATACTCTTTTCCAACACCACAGCTCAAAGGCATCAATTCTCTTTCTATCATCCCTAGTCATTTTCCAGCTCCCTGATGCATTGCAAGTGATTGCAAAGACCATGGTCTGTATTAGGAGCATCTTAGTCTTCAGACTGACGTCATTGTTCTTCAGTACTTTTGAGAGGTCTCTGAGAGCAAACTTTCCCAATGCAATACATCTTTTCATTGCCTGACTACTGGTGCTAAGAGTATTGATTGTGGAGCCAAGTAAACTAAACCTGTTAACAATCTGAATTTCTCCACCATCAATCATGATGGTGTGAATTGACCCAGTGATGAGAATCTTTGTTTTCTTGGTATTGAGCTTCAATCCGTATTGAAGGCTTCAGTCCTTGACCTTTTGCAGCAAGTTCTTCAGGTCCTCCTCAGTTTCATCAGGCAGGGTTTTGTCATATGCATAATGCAGATTGTCAATGAGTCTTCCTCCAATCCTGATGTCACATTTCTCCTCATAGAGCCCAGCCCCCTGGATAATCTGTTCTGCATTTAGGTTGAAATGGTATGGAGATTAGACACATCCCTGGTGTAGACCTTTCCTAATTTTGAACCATGCAGTGCTTCCTTGTTCTGTTCTGACGACTCCCTCCTGGTCCAAGTAGAGGTTCCACATAATCAAGTGTTCTGGGATTCCCATTCTTCTCAGAATTAGCCACAGTTTTTTGTTGTCCACACAATCAAATGCCTATGCATAGTTAATGAAACACAGATATATATTCCTCCTGTACTCCCTGCTTTCAGTCAAAATCCATCTAACATTAGCCACAATATCCCTACGTACCACGACCTCTTCTAAATCCAGCCTGCACTTTTGGCAGTTCTCTGTTGATTTGCTGTTCCAGTCATTTTTGGATAATCTTCAGAAGATTATTGCTTGCATGTGACATTAATGATATTGTTCAATAATTCCCACACTCTTTCAGATCATCTTTTTTAGGAGTGAGGACAAGTATAAATATCTTCCAATCAATGGGCTAGGTGGTTGTCCTCCAGATTTCTTGACACATGTTAGTGAGCAAATCTAGAGCTGTATGTTTGCTGAAATATATCAGTTTGTATACTGTCAATTCTTGGGTTCCCCCCCCCAATTCTTTCAGAGCAGCTTGAACTTCTTTCATCACCACTGGCTCCTGCTCATATGTTGTTTCATGAAATTCTTCTGTATCCACCAATTACTTTTGGTATAATTATTCTGTATACTCTTTCTATCTTCTTTAATACTTCCTGGATCATTTAATATTCTGCCCAAGCATCCTTAAGTATTGTAACTCAAAGCTTAAATTTGTTCTTCAGTTCCTTGAGCTTAAAAAATGCTGAGCGAGTTTGGCCCCTATGAGCACTGAAGAAAGAAATCTGTCAATCAAACAAAATATATGCACTTTCTTCCCTCACTCTTGCCTCAGTTGACCACCTTATAAACAATGAGAGTTATAGAAAGGCTTCAGGTCTTTTGTTCATAAGGTCGCTATGAGTTGTGCTTGACTCGACAGCAATCAACAACAACATAGAGTTACTAATGTTCTTCCCCTTGGTCACACACAGAGAGTTCACAGAAGCTTGAGTAAAAGTATTTTCTTTTTTAAATCCTCAAGGTTTTTCTTCTCTGTGCCCCTTCTTGGATCATTAAGAAACAGAAGACATGAATTTGAAACTCAGATCCTAATAAATTTTTTGTTTAAGTTGTTCAAAGTTTTTTTTTTAAATCTATGATCTCAAAATAGAGATAACTTATATTTTATCCTAGTTTTAAATGATGTTTAAATTAAACGTATATAACTGAAAGATTGTGGTTATATATGTTGCCTTGTTTGACTGCTTACCTAAAAGTCAGTAGTTTGGATCCACCAGATGCTGCAAGGGAGAAAGATAAGTAACCTCTTTTCACAAATAATTATACCATCAGGAAGCTAGTGATGGATTAATAAGTCCAAATCTACTGAACAGCAGTGGGATAAGTGAAAGGTTAGCTGTTTAACGCATTCTAGATATACCTCAGAGGAAAATAGTTGTGTATTTTCAAAATGCCATAGTTATTGAAAATCCTATGGAACACAATTATACTTGAAAACACAGCATTGAACATGATTTAGAACAGATAGACATTTATCTTAATAGTAATAATAATAATAATTTTATACTACAAAAACATGATTTTCCAAAACCAGTAATTATTTGTATAAGTATGATTATACTCAATGTAATGATACTGCCTTCTGGTAAACCAGAATTCTTAAGCCTCGAAATTTTAAAAACATGTTTTTGAGTTCTAAAACCTTACTATGTTGGTGAATAGGGCTGGGGTCTTAAAAGTTATTGAAGCATTATCTGAAGTGCAGCTGTTGCTTTGTCTCTGGGTGAAAAAAGAAGGAAATAAAGGAAAGATAAGTAGAAACACAAGAGAGGAGGAACAACTGAAAACAGACACTAGTGATCGGAATGTAGAACGTGAGAAGTGTGAATACAGGAAAATTAGACATTGTTAAAGAAACGGAACACATAAATATTGATATACAAGGTATTTGTGAAATGAGATGGCCTGGCATGGGGCATTCATGAATGGATGGATGGATGGATGGATGGATGAATCAGACAATAATTGAACTACTTTGCTGGGAATGAAAAGATGACAAAATTCGAGGCCATATTAATAATTAAAAAGACTATTACTAGATCTAATCTGAAATACAATTTGTGAGTGACAGTATAATATACATTGCACATACAATGAAGACCTGGAGTGTCAGAGACAGTGCGATTGGCACAAGACAGAGCGGAGTTTAGGGCTGTTGTACATAGGGTCGCTATGAGTCGCAGGGGACTCGACGACACATAACAACAACAACAACAACAATCATAGCCAAAGCGGAGGAGACAGATGACTTCTACAAACAGTTGCAGTTGGAAATTGATCAAAATTACACCCAAGATGAAAGTATAATGAGTGACTAGAATGCAAAAGTTGAGAACAAGGAAGAAGGATCAGTAGTCAGAAAACATAAACTTGGTGATAGAAATGAGGCTGGTTATAGAATGATTTTTCTTTTACAATTTCATACTCATTGCAAATACATTTTATAAGAAACACAAACAGTGAGTACACACATGATCTTCACCTGATGCTCTACACAGGAATCTGACTGATTATAACTGTGGAAAAAAATTGGTGGAGAAGCTATTGAGCTTCTCAACTTTCAATTTTTAGCTTCTCAAATGTCAGCTATAAAAAAGAGGGAGGTGCTGATTTTGGAATGAGCCATTAATTACTTATATGCAAGTTCAAACTGAAGATAAAATAAAAAACAAATCCACAAGAATCAAAATTTGACCTTAAATTTGTTACATGTGAATTTAAAGATCATCTCAAGAGCAATCATCTCAAGAACAGTTTTAGGCTTTGGCCATTAATGAACAAAGATAAGATGAGCGGTGGGAGGATATCAAGGATATTATCCAGAAAGAATTGAAAGGTCATTAAAAAAGGGAGAAAAATAATAGACCTTGAAGGATGTCAGAAGAGGCAGAATAGTTCACTCTAACACCTGGACGCCAAAGCAAAGGGAAAAAATTAGGCAGTTAAGGAGCTGAACAGAGTATTTCAAAGAACAGCACAGGAAGACAAGTAGAAATATTATAATGAAAAGTGCAAAGAGCTGAGTCAGAAAATAAAAAAGGATGAACTCCATCAGCTTTTGTTAAGATGAAGAAACTGAAGAAAAAAATTCAAGCCTCAAATTGCAATGTTATTGTTGTTGTGATGTGCCATCAAGTTGCTTGTGACTCATAGTGACTCTATTTACAATAGCTCTGAACCCTGCTCTATCCTGTGCCAACCATATTATCTCTGACAAACTTACCCCCATTTCCCCAGACATTGAGTCAATCCATCTCATCAAGGGTCTTCCTCTCCTGTGCTGTCCCTCCACTCTCCCAAGCATGATGTCCCTCTCTAAGAACTGGTCTCTCAATTGCAACATACTCAAAGTATGTCAGACAAAGCTTCAGAATCCTTTACTCAAAGGAGCAGCCTGGTTTCACCCCCTCCAGGATGAACCTGTTTGTTCTCCTAGCAGTCCATTCAATACTCTTCTCCAGCACCACAGCTCAAAAGTATCAATCCTCCTTCTATCATCTAATCAATGTTCATCTTTCTGACAAAAAGCAAGGAATTGTGAAGATTATGGTCTGGATTAGGCACACCTTAGTCTCCAGATTGATATTGTTGCACTTCAGTACTCTGGACAGGCCCCTGACAGCAGACTAATCCAGTGCAATTCATCTTTTGATTGCCTGGCTGCTTGTACCAAGAATGTTGATTGTGGAGCCAAGCAAACTGAAACTGTTGATGTTCTCAATCCCTTCATGGTCTATTGGATGCTGCCAATCAGCCGAGTGATGAGAATATGTTTTCTTGATGTTGAGCTTCAACCTATATTGAAGGCTGCAGTTCTTGACCTTCTGCAGTAAGCATTAGGTCCTCCTCAGTTTCAGCGAGCAGGGTGTGTCATCTGAATAATGCAGGTTGTTGATAGTTCTTCTTTCAATTCCTCCTCATTGAGCTCAGCCTCTCAGATGATCTGTTCTGCACATAAATTGAAAAGATATGGAGATAAGAAAAATTTCTAGCCTATACTTTTTCTAATTTGGACTATCTCCTGAGTATAAGTCTTGCATAAGCACAATCAAGTATTCTGGGATTCTCATTCTTCTTAGAGTTAGCCACAGTTTCTTTGATCAACACAGTCAAATGCCTTTGCATAGTCAATGAAACACAGATAAGACATTCCTCTGGTACTGCTCTCAGCCAAGGCCCATCAAACATTAGCTTTAACACTCTAATACCATAAACTCTTGTAAACCCAACATATACATCTCACAGTTTTCTGCTGATGTATTGTTCCAGTTGGTTTGGGATCATTTTCAGCACAATCTTGCCTGCATGGAATATTAATGAGATTGTTCCGGATTTCTGCATTTTGTCAGGTAATCTTTCTTTGAAATGGGATTTTTCAGTCAGTTGACCAGGTAGTTGTCCTCCAGGTTTTTTGGCACAACTTGGTGAGCACATCCAAGCAACATTTGTTTGTTGAATTATTTCAATTGGGATACCACCACTTCCTGGACCTTATTTTTTGCCACTTGTTTCAGAGCACCTTGAACTACTTTCTTCATCACCACAGGCTCTTGCTCATACACTGTTACATGACATTCTTCCATGTCAGCCAATTCCTTTTGGTACAGTGACTCTGTATACTCCTTCCATCTTCTTGGTTTTTTTGGTATTGGGTTGGTTTTTGTTTGTTTGTTTCCAGAAAAAAAATACTGATATAATTACAAAGTTCAAATACATTGATTTTCACACCAGTTCCTTCCCATTTACTCCACCCCCCCCCGCACTCATAAAATTGTGTGACCCTATGATTAACATCTCACCTCGCCCATCCTCCCCCCCTGCTTCCACTCTCTCCTCCCTTGGATCTTCATGCTCCTCCTATAATTATGGTTTATACAGTATTTGTCCTTATGAGACTGAGTTAGTTTACTCAGGATAATGCTCACCAGTCCCTCCCAAGTTTGGTAGTAATTTATAGAATCATTGCTCCTGCATGCTATGTAGTATTCCATTGTGTGAACGTACCATAATTTCTTAATCCACTCTGCCCAAAGCCTCCTTTAGTATTGCAATTGGAGGCTTGAATTTGTTCTTCAGTTCCTTCAGCTTAATAAATAGTGAGTGAGTTGGGCCCTTTTGATTTTCTGACTCCAGCTTTTCGCACATTTCATAATAATACTTTACTTTGTCTTCCCGCACTACCCTTTGAAATCTTCTGTTCAGCTCCTTACTTTCTTGACCTCTTCACTTTGCTTCAGCTTCTCGGTGCATGATGTAGCTGTTAGGTGCTGTCTAGCTGAGTACAAACCATAGCAACCCTATTATCAACAAATGTGAATCTTGTCCTATCCTGTGCCATCCTCCCATCTCCTGATGCAGTAGAAACCATTGCAGGAGTCACCTTGTTAATTCACCTATTCAAGAGTCTTCATATCATTCTTCAACCCTTCAAACTTCCAAGCATCATGCTCTCTCCAAGGAATATTCCATCCTAGCAACATGGTTGAAGTATGTGAGGTGAAGCCTCACATTCTAGTTTGCCTCCAAAAACACTCTGACTGCAACCCTTTCCAAGACACATTTGTTCTTTTGGCAGTCCATGGGATATTCAGCTCTCTTCTCCAACACCACAGCTCAAAAGTATAAATTCCTTTACTGTCATCCTTGTTAATTGTCCAGCTCACAGATGTATAGCAAGTAATCAGAAAGACCATGGTCTTAATCACACACACTTCAGTCCTTAAATTGACATCATTGCTCCTCAATAATTTGGAGAGTTTGTACTTGGAGAATTTCTCAGTGCAATACGTCTCCTGATATCCTGATGGTTTCAAGGGTATTAATTGTTGATCCAAGTAAGATCACAGTTCCAATCTTTTCTCCATCTATCATGATGTTGCCTATCAGTCAAGTAATAAGAGTCTTTATTCCTTGGCAGTGAGATACAATCCATATTGAAGTCTGTATTCTTTGATCTTCTGAAACAAGTTCTTCAAGTCCTCCTCATTTTCAGCAAGCAAGGTTGTATCATCTGCACATGTTATTCATGCATCTACTTCAGATCCTGATGCCACATTTCTCTTCATAGAGTCCAGCTTTTAACCATATGTCACTCAAACAGATACATGCACACCTATGTTTATTTCAGCTTTGTTCACAATAGCAAAGAGTTGGAAACAACTCGAGTGCCAATCAACAAATGAATGGAAAGAGAAGCTCTAATTTATTCACTCAATGGAATACTATGCAGCATTAAAAAACAAGGAACTCATGAAATATTACCCAATGGGTGACGCTGGAGGATATTATGCTGAATGAAATATCTCAGTCACAAAAAGACAATATATGGCATAATGCCACTGTTATAAAAGAGGACTGACATATTGGGAGGAAATGGAGAAAGATGGGACAAATAATATATACTGCATTAAAAGAGATGAGGGAGAGAACTGTTTGAAAGGAATGTATGATTAGATGTTATTCTTATGACAGGAGTCCAGAATGAAGGTAGCATAGTGGAGTAGACTTAGGGGAAGGGTTGAATAACAATGAGAGAATTGTTTCTTTTATTTTACAAAAAGAAAAGTGAATTGGGGTAGAGGAGTGGGCAGGGAGAAAAGTGCAACAATGAATGAATAGAAATCCAAAGTCTCTGTAAACTTTCATTAAAATCAATTTAAAAGAAAAAATTTTAAAAAGAATTTTTTTGGCAATAAAAAATGTAAATTTTTTTCAAGCAAAAAAACCAACCAAACAAAAAACCACACACACAGTCGCTCAGCATACAGATTGTGTAAGTATGTAGAGAGAATGCAAACCTGACATGTTGTTGTTGTTGTTGTTGTTGTTGTTGTTGTTGTTGTTATGTGCCCTCAAGTCGCTTGTGACTCATAGCTACCCTATGTATAACAGCTCTAAACTCTGCTCTGTCCTGTGCCACAATCTCACTGTCTCCAACACTCTTATCGCGATTGCCCTAGTCACTGGATCAATCCGTCTCCCAGAAGGCCTTCCCTTCCTGCGCCTGCCCTCCACTCTCCCAAACATGATGCCCTTCTCCAAGGACAGGTCTCTCCTTACAACATGACCAAAGTATGTCATATGAAGTCTCAGAATCCTTGCATCCAAGGAGCAGCCCAGTTTAACCCTCTCCAGGGTGAATCTGTTTGTTTTCCTAGCAGTCCATGGCACCCTCAGCACTCATCTCCATCACCAACGATCAAAAGCATCAATTCTCCTTCTAGCTTCCCTGGTCGTTGTCCAGCTCTCTGATGCATAACAAGTGATAGCAAAGGCCATGGCCTGTATCAGATGCACCTTAGTCTCCAGGGAGACACCATTGCTCTTTAATACTCTTAACAGTACTCCTTAATAGCAGACTTTCCCATGGCAATGAGCTTTTTAATTTCCTGGCTACTGGTGCCAAGAGTGTTGACTGTGGAGCCAAGCAAACTAAAGCTGTGAACAATCTCAGTCTCTTCACCATCCATCCTGATGCTGCCAATTGGTCCAGTGGTGAGAATCGTTGTCTTTTTGACATTGAGCCTCAATCCATATTGAAGGTTGCAGTCCCTGACCCTCAGCAGCAAGCGCCTCAGGCCCTCTTCAGTTTCAGCAAGCAGGGCTGTGTCATGTGCATAATGCAGATTGTTTATAGATCTTCCACCAATCCTGATGCCACATTTCTCCTCATAGAGCCCAGCCTCCCAAATAATCTGTTCTGCATACAGGTTGTAAAGGTATGGAGACAGGACACATCCCTGGTGTACACCCTTCCCAATTTTGGACCATGCAGTGTTTCCTTCCTATGTTCTGATGACTGCCTCTTGGTTCAAGTATAAGTTTCTCATTAGCATGATCAAGTGTTCTGGGATTCCCACTCTTCTCAGAGTCAGTCACAGTTTGTTATAGTCCACACAGTCAAATGCCTTTGCATAATCAATGAAGCACAGATAGACATTCCTCTGGTACTCCGTGCTTTCAGCCAATATCCATCTAACATAAGCTACAATATCCCTAATACCACGATCCCTTCTAAACCCAGCCTGGACTTCCTAATTTTAAACCATGTAGTGTTCCCTTGCTCTGTTCTCACAAGAGCTTCCGGGGTAGGTATAGGTTTCATATGAGCTCAATTAAGTGTCTGAGATTCCATTCTTCTCACTGTCATTCATAACTTTTTATGATTCACACAGTCAAATGACTTTTCATTGTCAATAAAGCATAAAAAGACTTTCTTCTGCTATTGTTTACTTTCAGCCAGGTTCCATCTGACATCAGCAATGATATCCCTGGTGCCACAATTTCTAAATCCTGCTTGAACTTCTGAAGATTCCCTATGTATATAGTATCCTAGCCATTTGTGAGTGATATTCAACAGTATTTCCTTACATGTGATATTAATAAAATTGTTCCTTTGTTTCCACATTTTGTTGGATCATCATACTTGGGAGTGGGAAGAAGTATTGATGATTTTTTTTACCCTCTGGCCAGACAGCTGTTCTCCAAATTCCCTACCATAGACTAGTGAGCACACCCAGGGCTGTGTCTATTAATTGAAACCCGTGAATTAGTATCCCATTGATTCCTGGAACCTTATTTTTGGCCAGTGCCCATGGACTGCCAAAAGAACAAGTCTGTTTTGAAGGAAGTGCAATCACGGTGTTCTTAGAGGCAAAGTTGGTAAAATTTCATTTCACATATTTTGGCATTTTGTCGATGTTGGGAAAAGTCATAAAGCTGAGAAAGTAGAATGTCAGCGATAAAGAGGGAGACTCTTAATTACATGTATTAACACAGTGAGTGAAACAATGGGCTCAGGTAGATCAGGGAAGGTGAGTTTGGTGCAGGATACAGCAAGTTCAGATGTGCTATTGATAGGTTAGCTATGAGTTGTAGTCAATTCAATAACATCTAAAAATAAAGGCAACCACTGCTGACTGCTCTGAAAAAGGAATTTACTAGAAGATCTAGGACAAAATCAACAAACAAGATGCAACAAACCCCAAAATATAAAAGTAGTCAGGCTTGCTGATTAGTTAGACATTGGTGAAATATCCATCACTGTGGCCCTTAGTCACCATTCTAGTCTGGAATAAAACATACTCCTGTGGTTCAATTCTCAACCAAGCAATCAGCAGGCCTATAAAGTGGGCAATAACACCAAGATGGTACTATCTCCTCAGATCACCAACCATACAAAATTGAAAGGGCAGAATTTGCCATTGAATAAAGTTTAGAAGACAGGAAAGGATAGAATAAAAGGGTGAGCGGAAACAATCACATGGAGGAAGAGTAAAGAGTGTGGTTACAATAAGATTCCGTATATGTGCAAACAGGAGAGAATAAAATAGATGAATGGGACCTTCTAAGAATCAAATCCCTATGCACAGCCATAAACTTCTCTAACAAGTGAACAAGGAAAGCCAAAGACTGGGAAAAACATATTTGGTAATGGCATGTCAAATAAGGGACTTATGTCTAGAATTTATAAAATACTTGAGCAGCACAGTAAGATAAAAAGGTAAACAACCCAATTGAAAAATGGATACAGGATATGAACAGACACTTCACCCAAGAAGACATTCAGATAGCAAACAAACACTGAAGAAATGTTCAAAATCCCTAGCTACAAGTGAGGTGCAGATCAAAACAACTATGAGATTATCTTACGCCAGTAAGAATAGCAAAATTTAACAGAACAGCAAACAACAAATGCTGGCAAGGTTGTGGAGAAACTGGAACCCATATTTACTGTTGGTGGGAGTATAAAAAGGTGCGACCACTATAGAAGGCAGTTTGACACTTTCTCAAAAAGTTGCAAATAGAAATACCATTTGACCCAGCAATTCAACTACTGGGGATATACCCCAAAGAAACCATAACTGCCACCCAAGTAGATATATGCACACCCATGTTTATCGTGGCTTTTTCCACAATAGCAAAGAGCTGGAAACAACCTAAGTGCCCATCAACAAATGAATGGATAGAGAAGCTCTACTATATTCACACAATGGAATACTATGCTGCATTGAAAAGCAGAGAACTCATGAAATATTATACAAAATGGGTGACCTTGGAGGACATTATGCTGAGTAAAATATCTGTGTCACAAAAGAACAAATACTGCATAGTGTCACTGTTATAAAATGGGACTGACATCGGGGGTGGGGGAAACTGAGAAAGATGGGATAAATTATGTGTACTGCATTGAAACAGATGAGGGAGAGAATTGTTGAAAAAGGATATATGATTAGGTATTGTCATGACAGGAGTCCTGAACAAAGGCTGCATAGTGGAGTAGACTTGGGGGGAGGGCTTATATAACAAAGAAATAATTTTTCTTTTACTTTTCAAAGAGAAGAGCAAGCTGTGGGAGCGGGGGTAGGTTGGGCAGGGAGAAAAGTGCAACAGTGAATGAATGGAAATCCAAGATCTCCATAAACTTCCATTAAAATTACTAAAAAAAATCCATAGCCCGATAAACATGAACAATGATGATTTAAACAAAATTATGTTGGAGTGTGGGGTGGGCTTCTACACACACAACAACAACAACAACAACTGAAAAAGCCCATCATAATAATTAATATCTTAATTATTATGAAATATTAATATCATATACATTGTAAATATTTGAGAAAGTATTTTAAGAAACCAATTTTATATGAAAAAAGTTTCAGACGCTAGATGCCTTGATACATGCAAGAAAAAGTGTTTCTCCAAGGAACCTTAATAGAAAGAAAACGGTGCAATCAGAAGTTGTAGTTGTTGTTATGTGCTGTCGAGTCGCTTGTGACTCATAGCGACAACAGCCCTAAACTCTGCTCTGTCCTGTGCCAATCACCCTGTCTCTGACACACCCATCCCGATTACCCCAGTCACTGGATCAATCCATCTCATAGAGGGTCTTCCCCTCCTGTGCTGTCCCTCCACCCTCCCAAGCATGATGTCCTTCTCCAAGGACCGGCCCCTCCTTACAACATGTCCAAAGTATGTTAGACAAAGTCTCAAAATCCTTGCCTCCAAGGAGCCCCCGGTTTAACCTGCTCTAGGATGAAGTAGGATCTAATATTTTTTAAATACATGTTTTCACCATTCTAAATCACTCTCAAAATTAATTATCTGATCTTTAGCTTTGTTGTTATTGTTGTTGTTAAGTGTCGTGAAGTCACAGATGACTCATAGTGACACTATGAACGAAAGACCTGAACACTTGTATAATTTTCAACGTGTCTCCAAGTTTATAGACTTTTCTGGTGGCAAGCTAGTTCAAAAGTGTATGGCACTCCTGCTTACAAGCTTGTTTTAATCGGGGAGTGCCACCAAACACTGTCCACCATGGGTAACCATTATTGCATTTGACACATCAGTGTCACAGTGTTTAGCATCACAGCAACCACTAGTTATCTCTATACAGCAAATGGACAGACCAGTGCTATACCACTTAGAAGAATGTTTGACCAAAACCAATTAAAACCAGGCCTAAGAGCTGCAGATTAAAATCACTCACCTTTGTCTTGGTAGCCTTACAACCAGAAATATTCAACCCTAAATTTCCTATGGTATCTAGTAAATATCTTGATTAAAGATTAACACTTCCTAAATATCATTGACAGTTTCAATTTTAATATCCCATATCTTACGGACAAAGAAAAACAGACAGGTATGTCTCGGAGAAGGTGCAGCCAGAATGCTCTTTCGAAGTAAAGATGATAAAGCTTCATCTCATATGATTTGAGTATATTGCTTCAAGAGTCTATTCCTTGGAGAGGGACATCATGCTTGGAAAATGAAGGGACAGAGAAGGCGTGGAAGACGCTCAACCATGTGGATTAACACAGTGACTGCAAGAATGGGATCAAGTGTGTAAAAGACTGTGAGGATGGCACAGGATAGGACAGGGTTCAGATCTGTTGTTCATAGTGTCTCTATGAGTTATACTCAACTCATACAGGAGTAACAAATACCACTGACTCACCTTCCCTTCTCTTTGTCATTGCAAAACATTTTGGGATTTAAGATTATTTAAATCTTGTTTATACTTGTTCCTTACAAAATACTTCTCTGTGTGTCCACAAAGTATGCAAATTTTCATACAATTTCCTCTGCAATAAGCTCCTATTAATATCTAGATAATCAAGACCAATGTATGTGCATACTTCCTCACAGGTTGCATAAAAAGTATTCTAGTAATTGAAATCCTTAGATTGGAATTTGCATGTTTTGCATTAAATACTTTTCCAAAATAAAAGTGGTAGTCAGTAGCAACCTCAGTGCCAATTAATGTACATGCTGTTCTCCAGCTGAGCACAAAAATGTGATTACTTACACTGAGCAGAAATGGAAGAAGAGTGGGTGGAAGAGTGGAATTACAATTATGGGCAATCACCACACTGAATTTGCTGCTTTCCAATCTGAGAGCTTTACAACCAGAGGTAATCATGTGATAATAAAGAGCCGACCCTAGAAAGCCTAAGCACAGGGAGAAAACATATCTTAATTTTAGGAATAAAAAAAAGGAAACACATACACATAGTTTGGGAGACTCATTTAATTAACTTCATTAGAGAAATAATAATAATATTCTCTGATTACACACTCCTTGCTGTTGAACTGAAACTGTCTCATAGCTAACTCTCCAGTGGGTTTTCAGAGACTATAAAACTATGCAAAGAGATCTCCCATCTTTCTTCTGCCAAGCAGCTTGTAGATTCTAACTGTCTGCCTTTGGGTTGGCAATATAACTCCCTGCAGACTACACCATTAGAACTCTCTCTTCAACTACTAGATTGATTAACTTAAAATTCTAGTAATCGTGTTAATAAGGACCTCTGGTGGCCTAGTGGTAAGAAGCTGTACTGCAATCTAAAATCATGCGGTTCAAATCCACCACTGTCTGCTCTGCGGGAAAAGGATGGGTGATCTCCCCCCGTGTGAGTAACTGCCTTTAAAAACCTGCTGTAGGGTCAGCTATGGGTCAGTTTAGACTCATTGGTACACAACAACAAAAACCGTGTTAATAATTAATATCATTGATTTTTTCTGATTACTCCTTTCATTTTTATCTATATTTCAGGAGTATGGATAGCTTGCATTGACATAGGATGACGGTTTTTTTTTTATTTCTTTATTTTTCATTTCAATGAACATCTACAGAGATTTTGGAATTCCATTCATTCATTGTTGCACCCCTCTCCCCGCCCCCGTACCCCCACCCCCGTTTGCTCCTCTCCTTCAAACGCAAAAGAAAAACTCCCTCATTGGTAGGCAATCCCTCACACACATCCTTAATAGCAGAAAGATACCATTTTAAGGTTTAAGTTTTTCCATGTTTTGTTTTCTTTATAAAGAGAATTTCTGTAATATTATACTGAAATATAGGCAAGTTACAATTTTCCAAAGTCCAAGAAAAAAAGCATAAGGTTAAAAGCAGGATTCAAATCCAGTTATCTCTAATTTCAAGTCCTGAGCTTTATACTGATTAACCATTGTACTACCATTCTGTTCTACATGAATTATAAACAAATAGGTCTCATTATCGGCATCCTACAATCAGGCTTATACAAACAATCTTCCCATGTGAATGTTCACAGACTTT
>NW_006399869.1:9078239-9121274 GCF_000299155.1 Elephantulus edwardii
GTAGGATTTGAAATCAGGGAGTGAGATACCTCCTACCGTTCTTCTATTCTTAAGGAGTGCTTTGCTTATTCGGGGCTTTTTTCCATTCCATACGAAACTGGAGATTGCCTTTTCCATCTATACAGTAAAAGTTTTGACTAGATGTTTCAGAAAGTATTTTCAGATCTTAATATTCTTTTCAGCTTTTGTGTGTGTGTGTGTGTGTGCGCCCGCAACAGAAATACCATCAAGAGTGAGGAAGACCCAGAAACGTAGGGGTTTTGAGAGCCATGGCAGTAGCTGCATTGGGAAACACCAGAAGCACCCTGGAGGTTGAGATAATGCTGGTGCTTGCCTCACCACAGGATTAACTTTGACAAATACCATCCAATTCATTTTGGAAACTTTAGTATGAGCCATTACGTCTGAAGAACAATCAGAACTTATGCCCTACAGTCAACCTTCATAAATTATGGACTTGGTCAGTGAGAAGACACAGTCAAATGCTGCAAAAAAACAAGACTGGAGCTGCTCCCATCATTGATGTGCTTTGATCAGGCTACCACAGAATTTTGGGGGAAAGGAAAGCTCCTAAAGCAATCTCAGTCATTGTGAAGGGCAAATTTTTCACCAGAAGAGCTGAGTAGATTAAGGGTATTGAGGGAGCCTGTGTCCTGGTTGCTTGAAGCTATGCTAATTACATGGAGGTTGGTTAATTAAATGTATTTCCCTTATGATCTGAGTGTAGGTTCTTTGGCGGCACCTGTACCTCTATCACTACTTATGCAGCTAATTCCTAGCAGCATGAAGATTTCATCTAAGCATGGGATCACCTGTTTCCCACTGAATACTCCTGCTGATAGAGATGCATTAGCACTTCAGAGGCTTGGCCCATTATCTAATAAAACACTTGATTATAAAGTGAAATAGAGAGGTAAAGCTTCTAGTTGTAAAATCCTTAATAAGATAACACCAAAACCAGATGAGTCTTCTCAGATCACCCTCCTCACTGAAAACACACATTTAGATTTCTTTTTCAAAATTTGAATATTCTTAATCTGTATCTACAGTAATTTTCAATATGTGTGAGTCTTAAATAATGTCACCAATCCACAATAAAAGCTTAAGTCTCATTCTTCCTGAAAACATAAATAGTATCTTATTATTATTTCTCTCTTTATTATTCATCTCCCACCTAATAATACGATTCTCCTTTCTTTAATCTGTTTTACAGCAGCTGAGCACATCACCGTGTACAAGGTCAGGTTTATTTATCTTGAAGTTCTCTTTCAGCCATGGAATCTCTGCATAGCCTAAATGGCTAACAAGGTTGGCCGCTAATAAAAACATTAGAGAGTAACTAATGTCAACAGAGGTGCGCTGGAAGAAAGGGTTGGCAATCTACTTGCAAAAAAACAGTCATTGGAAATTTGTATAAAAAAATTGTGTGAAAGCACAGTTCATATGTATGTGATTTGAGTGATCATAAGTTGGAGGTACCTTGATGTCAACTATTCTGTTATTTGCTTGTTTTATAACTTTATAAATATGTTTCTGAGTTCCTAGTAAAGTTATATTTATATTCTTCCCCTAAAAGCTCGTGAAATCCAATTAAAGAAAAGAAACAACTAGAAACAGTAGTCATTCCAGAGATAAAACTCTATCATATAATTTTTTTTATTAAAATCGGTAAGCAGGATTTAAAAATGTACTTTCATTTTCAAACACTGGTCAATTATGCCTTCCACCAAAAATAATCTCCTTCAGTATGGACTAAGGCTCAATGTCAAGAAGACAAAGATTCTCGCCACTGGACCAATTGGCAGCGTCAGGATGGATGACGAAGAGATTGAGAATGTTCACAGCTTCAGTTTGCTCGGCTCCACAGTCAACACTCTTGGCACCAGCAGTCAGGAAATCAAAAAGCATATCGCGATGGGAAAGTCTGCTGTTAGGGACCTCTCTAAAGTACTCAGGAGCAGCATTGTCTCTCTGGAGACTAAGGTGCGCCTGATACAGGCCATGGTATTTGCAATCGCTTGTTATGCATCAGAGAGTTGGACAATGACTAGGGAGGACAGAAGGAGAGTGGATGCTTTTGAGTTGTGGTGCTGGAGAAGAGTACTGAATGTACCATGGACTGCCAGGAAGACAAACAGATTCATCTTGGAGAGGATTAAACCAAGCTACTCCTTGGAGGCAAGGATTCTGGGGCTTCGTCTGACATACTTTGGACATGTTGCCAGGAGGGATGGGTCCTTGGAGAGGGACATCATGCTTGGGAGGGTGGAGAGACAGCGCAGGAGGGGAAGACCCTCCAAGAGATGGGTTGATTCGGTGACTGGGGTAATCGGGATGGGTGTGTCAGAGGCCATGCGGTTGGCGCAGGATAGAGCAGGGTTTAGGGCTGTTGTGCATAGGGTCGCTATGAGTCGGAAACGACTCGATGGCACATAACAACAACAACAACAAAGTGTTCTCTGAACCAAAGGATAATTTGATTAAAGTACTACAGAATGTCAGCCCACGACCTGTTGTGATAAGGCTATGCTAAGAATTTTGCAAGAGAGCTTCGTGGTCAATTGACTAGAAGAGATCCCTAGTTGTTTTCATTCCAAGGAAAGTGATCCAACATAATGTGGAAATTATTTTAAAAAAAAAACCCAAACATTTATATAACTAATGACTAATCATTAATATTATTAATTTTGCAAGCAAAATCTTGCTGAAGACTATTTAAAAATGGCTAGAACAGTACATCAACAGAGAGAGCCCAGAAATTCAAGTTGGATTTTGAAGAGGCAATGGTATCAGGGATGTCAGATGGATCTTGGATGAAAGTGGAGAAAACCAGATGTCTATTTTTGCTTTATTGAAATATGCAAAGACATTTGACAGTGTAGATTACAACAAATTATGACTAACATTGAGAAGAATGGGAATCTCAGAAAACTGTACTCATGCAAAACTTATACCTACACCAAGAGTGTGTTTTCCAGACTACAAGGAATACTGCACAGTTTAAAATCAAGAAAATGTGTACTTGAGGGAAGTAATGTTTCTCCAATTCAATCTGTAACTTGATTAAATAATTTGAGAAGCTGGATTTTATGAAGAATATGGCAACAGCATTGGGGAAAGACTCATCAACAACCTGAATTATGTAAATGACACAACTTGGTGCTCTGAAAGTATGGTAGACTTGAAGTACTTGCTGGAGAAGTCCAAGGACTACAAATTTCAACATTAACTACATCTCAAAATTATGGAAAAAAAAACCCTCACTGCCACAGTGAGGAGGGTCCATGAAAGAAAGGAAGATTATCAGTGTCATAGGTTGTCATAGTGATTGTAATACTGGGTTTAAGTGTGTCAGAGATGGTGAAGATGACCTAGGATAAAGCAGCGTTCACAGGGCCACAATGAGTCATAGTTGAGTGATGGTACCGAGCAGCTACAACCACAACAACCCGTATTTTGTGGGTAGCTCTGTGACCGAGTGGGTCAGGATTTGGGCTACCAGTCTTAGGGCAAGGGATTCAAATTCACCAGGTGCAATGTGGAAGAAAGATGAGCAATCTCCTGTGAGATTTATAGGCTCTGAAAATCCACTGGAGGGTAAATAGGAGTTGGTTTCAACTCAAAAGCACATAACAATAGCAACATGTATATTCTGAACAACAACAACAAAACAAAATAAATTATAAAAAGAAAATATTTACATTATTATTATCACAGAGTACTTGAGGACAAATAATTTAAAAATGAATTGGAGACTAATAAGCAGAAATCTAAACTTTTAGTTTTATCCTTATGTAATTCTGATCAAATGATTTATTTTAAATTTAGCACATTTATCTGTAGCCTAGAGCTATTAATACCTGTCCTACTTACCTCATCCAGTTGATTTGAGATTAAATGTGATAATGAGTGTGAGACTCCTTTGTTAGCTGTTAGTCACTACCAATTAAGTTATTCATTTATTCATGTGTTCATTTCTCCAACAGTTTTTATTTCCTACCTGTATCAGACATTGCTAAATACTGGAAGACACATATGGTTGAACTATATGAACATATAGATACATATCATGTCCCTGTAGATCTTAACCTTAAGTTGAAATAAATAAAAAAGCAATACCCCATGTAAGAAAGTATGCTATTGAAATAATTTTAAGGTAAAAAATCAAGATACCATGAAAAATAGTAAAAGTGAAGACCTGGTTTTGATTATGGGATAGTCTCTTTCAGCTAATAGCTCTTAAATCATATGAGTGGGAGAGAGCAAGTCAAGGGGAAGAGCACCCTAAGGATATTCTCCAAACTAAACCCTTTGCTGTCAATCAGTTCCAACTCATAGTACCCCTGTTAGACAGAGTATAACTGCCTCACAGAGCTTCCAAGACTGAACATCTTTATAGTATCAGATGGCTGTATCTTTCCACTACAGACAGAAGGTAGACTCAAACAGCTGACCTTTTGACTAGCAGCCACAGGCTCAATCATTCCCTCATCAGGCCTTCTTTACCCCTAAATATGACATACTATATGCAATGTCTTGTTGCCATTGTTGTGTGCCATAGAATTAAAACTGACTCATAGCTGACCCTCTGGTGGGTTCAAGGCAGGAACAGCAAGGAAAGAGTTGCAAAAGACTCTGCTTGCTATGTTATGTATTAGACTTATTGTTCTAAAATCTGAAAAACTTGGAATTCAGAAATGCCTTAGTCCACTACAATTTAAAATAAGATATTGTGGGCAACCTTTAATAATATATACTTTTTTGACACTCAACTAACTGCTCACTAATTTAATAAACTTCATGATTGACCCAAGACAAAAATATTATTGCATCCATTTGTATTGCATTTTGAGATTGATTTTCATGAAAACAATTGTAATAAATAGTTAATGTTGAGAAATTCTGAAGTTCTCATTTTTATTTTTAAGATTAAAAGGACTCAAAATTCTAGTCAACTGAATAAAAGGAAAAGTCCAATTGTTTGGTCAAGTCTTGATTGTGGGGTTGGTTTGAGTTGGTTTTTGGTGTTTTTTTTTTTTAATTTTGGGTTTGTTTATGGAAAGAAGCTTACCTGTAGGAAATGAAGCTTAACTGTGCCCATGTAGCCATGTGTCTCCACCGTTAAACATCATTCTAGCTTAAGGTGGCAAGAACTTGGTAATGCACAGGTTCTTTCTTCTTGGGGGAAAAAACCTTACAACTACTATCAAAACCCCCTCATAGGAAAAGCATTGCAAATCCTTGGAGAAAAGGAAACAAACCTTTATCTATTTGAGTTATGAATGGTCTCAGGTTTCTGTGAATGGTTGTTGTTGATTGCCTTCTAGTTGAGCGCGGCTCATAGTGACCCTATGAACAAAAGGCTTGAAGCCCCTCTACAACTACCCGCACTTATCAAAGTTCATAGAGTTTCCAAAGGCATGTTATTTAGGAAGTGGTTAAGTGTTGTTACATCCCTCACCAACACATAGAAGCAAAGCCAAGCACAAGAATGCTGTTAGAATGCACTGCCCATAAAAGCAAGAAATTTGGAAAATAGGGGTCAATATCATAAGATGATGAAGACTCTGATGCATCAACAAACAGATGGTGCTGTCTGCTTTAAAGCCAGAGATAAAAATTGCAAGATCTAGAAACATTACCAGTGACCTGATGTAAGTCTGTGGTTGGTTTTGTGTGTTATCGAGTTGGAACCTCCAGTAGATTTTCAGAGGCAATAAATCACTCAGAAGGAGACTTCTTTTTTCTCTCCGGTGGAGCAGTGGTAGATTTGAATTATGTGCCTTTGAGGTTGTAGTACAGCTTCTTAACAATAGGCGACCCAGCTCCCAGTTCAAGTTTTAGCACTTAATAATTTATAGAAATGCCAGAAGGAAGTTAATACTAAATTATATTTTATTTAATATATAAATAATTACTTTATGTTAATTAATGTTTGGAGCTAATTAATGTTTGGAGCTTTGGTGGCCTAGTGGCAAGAAGCTGTGCTGCAATCCCAAAGGCACATGCTGCAAGGCTTCTAGTGGGAGAAGGATGGGTTATCTCCTCCTATGCAATTAAGTGCCTCTGAAAACTCACTGAAGGGTCAGCAATGGATCGGTTCTAACTCTATGGTACACAACAACAATAAAAACAACAACAATTAATGTTATATATACATATATATCCCAGAACAGCGGATTGTGATTGTTCAAAACCTGTACTTGAACTAGGAGGAAATTGTTAGAATAAAGCAAGGAAGCACTGCATGGTTCAAAACTGAGAAGGATGTGTGTCAAGGATGTGCCCTATCTCCATACCTTTTCAATCTCTATGTGGAGCAGATTATCTGGGAGGTTGGGCTCTATGAGGAGGAGTGTGACATCAGGATTGGAGGTAGACTCATCGACAATCGGCATTATGTGGATGACACAACTCAGCTTGCTAAAACTGAGGAGAAGCTAAAACATTTGCTGCAGAAGGTCAAGGCCTACAGCCTTCAATATAGATTGAAGCTCAACATCAAGAAAGCACCGATTCTCATCACTGGGACTCTTGGCAGCATCATGATAGATGGTGAAGAGATTGAGACTGTTAATAGCTTTAGTTTGCTTGACTCTACAATTAACACTCTTGGTACAAGCAACCAGAAAATTAAAAGAAGAATTACATTGGGCAAATTGGGGTGTCGGAGACCTCTTCAAAGCACTGAAGAGCAATGACATCAGTCTGGAGTGTGCCTGGTACAGACCATGGTCTTTGTAATTACTTGCTATGCATCAGAAAGCTGGACAAAGACTAGGGATTATCGAGGGAGAATTGATGCCTTTGAGCTGTGGTGCTGGAGAAGACTATTGACTACACCATGGACTGCTAAAAGAACAAACAAGTTCATTCTGGAGAGGGTCAAACCAGGCTGCTCCTGGCTCCAGAAACCAGGCGAGGATTCTGAAGCTTCATCTGGAATACTTTGAACATGTTGCAAGGCGCAATCAGTCCTTGGAGAGGGATGTCATGTTTGGGAGGGTGGAGGGACAGCACAGGAAAATAAAAACCTAGACGAGATGGATTGATTCAGTGACTAAGGTAATGGAGTAAGTGTATCAGAGACAATAAGATTGGCACAGGATAGAGCAGGGTTTAGGGTTGTTGTACATAAGGTCACTATGAGTTGCAGGTGACTCAAAGGCACATAACAACAACAAAATGTGTGTACACACACACACACTTATAACAAACTTGTTCATAAAGGGTTTTCAACACTGTAACAAAAAGAACTGATTTACACTTAAACGTTTCAGGAAGTATCATATGAACAGTAGCCAATGGCAATGAAGGAGGAGGAGGAAGCTTCACTGAGGGTACAGGCAAACAATAAGACCCCAGGGATCAATAGGATACCAACTGGCTTGTTTCAATTAACTGATGCAGCCTTGGATGTGCTTACCAATCCATACCTGGAAATCAGGAGGACAGCTTTCTGGCCAACAGATTAGAAGAGGTCCATATTTGTTTCCATTCCCAGAAAATGTGATCCAAGAGCATGTGGATAGTGTCAAACAATATCATTGATACCACATGTAGGCAGAATACCCCTGAAGATCATTCAAATGTGGCTAGAATAGTACATATATAAGCAACAGGCAGAAGTTCAAGCAGGATTAAGAAGAGACACAAGGAACATCATGATGTCAGTTGAATCCTGGCTGAAAATAAAGAATACCAGAAGAATATCTACTTATGCCTTATTAACTATGTAAAGGCATTTGATTGTGTGTATCATAACAAGTTGTGGCTACTATTAGTGTTCATACAAAACCTATACTTAGGCCAGGAAGATGTTACATAAACAGAGCAGGGGGATACTATATGGTTTAAAATCAAGAAGTAAGTGTGTCAGGGTTGTATTTTCTTTCCATACCTATTCAATCTGTATGTAGACAGAATTATTCAAGAAGTGGGACTCTATAAAGAGGAATGTGGCATTAGGATCAGAGGAAGACTTATTAATTACCTGCATTATGCAGATGGCACAACCTTGCTTGCTGAAAGTGAGGGGGACTTGAAGCACTTGTGGGAGAATATCAAGAAATGCAGCTTTCAGTATGGACTACATCTCCATGTCAAGAAAACAAAAATTCTTACTGCTGGACCAATAGGTAACATCCTGATGGATGGAGAAGAGATTGAAACTGAGAACAACTTCATCTTACTTGGATCCACATGAGCACCCTTGGTACCAGCAGTCAGGAAATAAGAAGCATTGAACCAGAAAAATGTGCAGTTGGGGTTTCTGTAAATTATTGAGAAGTAATGATGTCTGCTTGGGGACTAAAGTGTGTCTGATTCAGTCCATGGTCTTTCTGATCACTTGCTATGCAGCTGAGAGCTGGAAAATAAATAAGTGTGACAGAAGAATTGATGCCTTTGAGCTAACGTGCTGAAGAAGAGCGCTGACTATCCCATGGACTGCCAAAAGAATAAACAAATATGTCTTGGGGAGGGTGAAGCTGGAGTGCTCTTTGGAGACTCCACCTCACAATTTTGGACAAGTTGGTAGGAGGGGCTATTTATTCCTTACAGAGGGACATGATGTTTGGAAGGATGAAGGGTCAGCAAAGGAGAAAACCCTTGACTAGGTGGATTGACACTATTACTGCCACAATGGGTTCTAGTGTGTGAGAAAGTAGGAAGATGGCCTAGGAAAGGACATAGTTTACATCTGTTGTTCATAGGGTCACTGTAAGTCGACTCAACAACACCTAACAAGAACACAGCAAACTTGCAAAATAGATATTATTTTCAATTTGGATATGCAGAATTATATGCACAGGGATTAATTTCTCTAAAATATACAGCTACTAAAAAGTAAAAGGAGAATTACAACCCTCCAGATTTCATGTGGTGGTCTATGATTTTAAAAAGATGAACTAGAAATAATCCATATGTGTTTCTATTCCTGAGAAAGTGATCCAACAGAATGTGGAAATTATCAAGCAAAATTTTTATTATCACACGAAAGCAAAATTTTTTGGAAGATCATCCAAAACTGACCAGAACAGTATATTTAACAAACACTCTCAGAAGTTCAAGCTAAGTTTAGAAGAGGCCATGGCACTAGGCATATCATTGCTGATGTCAGATGGTTCCTGGTTAAAAACAGAGTATACTAGAAGATTGTCTATTTGTGCTGTATTGAATATGCAAAAGCATTTGTTTGAGTGGATCATTACAAATTAAACTAACATTGAAATGATAGGGAATCTGAGGACATAAAATTACGTTTATGTGAAACTTATACCTAGATTAAGAAGCCATTATATGAGCAGAGCAAGTGAATCCTGCACAGTTTAAAATCACAAAATGTTTTTGTCAGAGTTTTATAATTTCTCCTTACCTATTCAGTCTGTTTAGTGAGCAAATCACTCAAGAAGTTGGACTCCGTGAAAAAAAAAAACGTGGCATCGGAGTCTGTGGAAGACTCAACAACCTGTCATGAAGGTTGTTATACAAATGTGTCATTGACACAAGACTTACTTTCAGATGACACAGACGTACTTGTTGGATGTGAAAACTTAAATGGCTTGCTACAGAAGATCAAAGACCACAGACTTCAGTATGGATTGCATCTCAACATCAAGAAGACAAACATCCTCCCCACTGGCCTGATAAGCAACATCATGGTAGATAGAGAAGAGACTGAAGTGGTCAATTCTTTCATCTTACCTGGATCCACAATCAAAGCTCTTGACCTTACATTGGGCTGCTGTCAGAGAATCTCCCAAGTCTGAAGACCAAAGTGCAAATGATTCATGCTCTGATCTTTTAATTTACTTTCTTTGCATCTGAAAGCTGATTAATGAGCTTAGTCACTGTGTCAGTCCCTCTGATTGAAGCTCTTCTTTCATGGACCTTTCACTTTTCCAAGCATGAAGTCCTTTTCCAATGACTGGCCCTACCTAACAACATGCCCAGAATTTGTGAGTTGAAGCTTCATCATTCTTGCCTTCAAGGAGCACTCCGGTTGCACTCTCTCCAAGACATATTTCTGTATTTGTTTGACAACCTGTGGAATATTCAACATTCTTTTCCAACATCACAACTCAAAGGCATTGCTTCTGCTTATGTCATCATTAAGACATATATGTCAACATTAAGATACATAAAAAGTAATTGCAAAAACCACGGCATGAATCAGATGTACCTTAATCTTTAACCTTAACACCGCGTTAATACTTTAGGAAGGTCCTTGACAACAGATACACGCAATGTAATACATCTGTTTATTTCTTCACTGATAGTGTCAATGGTATTTATTAATTGTGGAACAAAGTAAAATTAAATTATTGACAACTTCGATCTTCTCTCTATCGTGATGTTGCCTCTTGAACCAGTGATAGGTTGTCAGTTTAAATACTATAATAGGTATGACTCAAACCTTATTATTGTCAATTGATGTGTATGTGAATGTTAGACAATGAATAAGGAAGATCCAAGAAGAATTGATCCTTTTGAATTGTAGCATTGGTGAAGAATATTGAATATATTTTGAACAAAGAAAAGGGAAAAATCTACCTTTGAGAAAGTGAAGCTAGAGCACTTCTGAGAGAGACGAATGGTAAGCCTCACTTATTTTGAGAATTTTGTCAGGAGAAGCTAGTTCCTGGAAGAAGACCCCATGCTTTAATAATTAGAGGTTTTACAAACCCTCCCCCAGGTCCCCTCCACCATGTAGCCATCGCTCTAGACTCCTGTGATGACAGAAATACCTAGTCACATCTGGGGGAGGGTTTGTAAAACAATGAAAGAATCTTTTCTTTTACTTTTCCATAATTTTTGACTCATGTACTTATTATAACTTGTTACAAATTTGTGTCTTCTAGGTTGCAACACCCCCATGATACATCTTCAAGGATATGAGCATGTACGGCTAAGCACAATTAATAACAGTGCATCTAAATTCCAAAATCAATCTCCATAATAGTCTATGTGTTTCCTGCTGCCAAAGGGGCCCTTTAGAGTAGTGAGAGAAGATCTTCACTCTGAAACCCACAGCGTTCCTTTTCAGCAGGAAGTAGCTAAGAGAATACGCCATCCCCTTTTCCTTATGAATCAGGGTGAAGTCTCTCTCAGGGAGGAGTGATAGGGAATGGCAAAGGACACACTGACAAAGGAGATTAATCAGAACTGACTTTGACAAGCACTGTGGCAATTGGACAATTAAAACAGACATTCAGATGGCGGGGGAAGAAGAACAAACTGGGGAGGAGGGTAGAGAGAATGGTGCAGCAATGAAGGAATGAAAACCCAAAATCCCTGTAAATGTTCATTAGAACTAATCAAATTTAATAATAATAAAAAAATAATTAGAGAACTATCAAAGGAGCAGGACTCTCCAGGGAGGTGGGCTGATTGATGCATGAAGTGCAACAATGAGTCTAATGACAGCAGAAACTGAGAGAATGGGACAGGATCAGATGTAGTTTTGTTTTGTTAGACACAAATTTACTGTGATTTTGAGTCACTCAAAACATCTAACAACAATGTTGTTATTTTGGTTGCGTGCCATCAAGTTGGAAATGACCCATAACTGACACTCCAGTGGATTTTTAGAAGCAGATGATCATATAGGAGGAGATTGTCTATTCTTCTTCCATGAAGTGCTCTTGGAGTCAAACTGTGTACCTTCAAATTCACAGATTAGCTTCTAACCAGTAGGTCACCAGAGTGCCCTCTCACAATAGCATTCTGTTTTTCTCTATTTTCTTGTGTTTTCTGGGGGCGGGGGTGGCTGGGTTTGTGTGTGTATGTGTTTTGTGGGTTTGTTATTGCTGTTCTTGGATGCTTTCTATTAACATAGAAATACTATAGGAGCTATCTCTCACAAATATAAATTTATTTTCTCATAGTTTTGGAGGCTAGAAGTCTAAATTTAGAGTGTTGGCTCTAGAGGAAACTTTTCCCCCTGTCAGCTCCAGAAGAAATGCCTGTATCCTTTCAATATTCATTGGCCCAACATTGACCTTTACATTCAAACATTCTATTTCCAGCCCATTTTCTTTCACTGTCTTTACTTGCTATTTCCCTTCCTTCTTCATTGTTTACAACATTTGCATTCTCTTAACCAATAATAATTAACACATCTTGATTGAATAGTTGGTCCATTTCAGACTGCAAAGTTTGATAGAAATCTTCAATTTCTTCCTTTTTGACTTTAACTGTTGATGCTTATATTTGTGCAATAGTCGTATTAACAAATCTTCCTTGAATGCATATGAGTAATATCTTATTTATCACTAAGTTATTCTTCAGGAGATAATGTAAAATTGTCTTGTTAACAGTGAATGAAACATTATTTTTCCTGTTTTCCATTCCCAGCATAGTAAATAATTTGGTTTTATGATCCAAAGTTGTTCACCTCATCTCATGTGTTCATGTGTTCCAGTTCATTCTTTTTCTATCAATTGAAGGATGTTTTCAGTTGTTTCTCCTCATTTAGATTGATTTCTAATCTGGGATCTACCAGCATAGTAAATAATTTGGTTTTATGATCCAAAGTTGTTCACCTCATCTCATGTGTTCATGTGTTCCAGTTCATTCTTTTTCTATCAATTGAAGGATGTTTTCAGTTGTTTCTCCTCATTTAGATTGATTTCTAATCTGGGATCTACCTCTAATACTCTGATAACTGTGTTCCTCTATTGTTTATAGGGTTTTTAATGGCAAGAAGTTGAGCTGCAATCCTGAAAGCAAGTCACCAGTAGCTCCATGGGAGAAGGATGGATAATCTCCTCCTGTGCAATTAACTGACTCTGAAAACCCACTGGAAGGTCAGAGAAGGGTTGGTTTTGAATCTACAGTACACACTGCAACAACTATTTCAGAAGTGGTTGCAAGAGTCCAGAATAAGAGTTGCATAGTAAAGTGGACCTGGGGGGGAGGGAGCAGGGTGAATTGCATAACAATGAGAGAATTTTTTTCTTTTTTCTAAAGAGAAAAGCAGGGAGGGAAATATCTAACAATGATTGAAAAGAAATCCAAGTTTTCTATAAATTTTTATTAAAATCTCAATTAAAATAGGGTAGTTGGCCAATCCTTCTTCCAAATCTGTTTTGATCTGGGTGTTCTACTAAAACCTGTTCTCCTTGGGTAACCCCTCTGGCATTTGACACACTTGGGTCACAGCCTTTAGTATCAAACAATACTCACAAGTTATCTCAGTATAGTAAACTTACAGATAAGTGTGTACTAATTAATGTTAAATAAGCAAGAATGCAGATATCAAAGCAAACAATCAATTAGCCACCTGTAGATCATTCACCCCAAACAACAAACTGACAGATGAGTCTCACAGTTTATGAGGCTCCAAGTCCAAATCTCATGCACGAGCTTTAGAGAAGGTTTTATCCCTGTGAGTTCTAGAGGAAGGACTATCTTCCATGCCTGAATGTCTGCTCTTCAATTTGAGGCGCACAGCTGGCACACAGGGCAATGTTACAGGTGAATTTGCTGTCTTCTCTGGATCTGCTATGCTGATGCTGTTCACTTTGTCCAAAGACCCAGAGCCCTTTCCCGTTAGTAATCCCAGGAGCTGTCAACAACAGTAACAGTCTAGAACAGTACATAGACAAGAAACTGCCCAAAGTTCAAGCTAGACTCAGAAGAGGTTGTGATACCTGGGATATTAATGCCAGCCAATGTCAGATGGATTTTAGCTTAGAGCAAAGAATACAAGAAGAATTTCTATTTGTGTTTTATTGACTATGCAAAAGCATTTCACTGTGTGAATCGTAACAAGTTGGGCTGGCATTGAGCAAAATGGGAACCCCAGAACTCATAATCACGCTTATATAAAACCTATACATAACCCAAGAAGCTGTTGTGTGAACAAAGCAAGAGAACACTAAATTGTTTAGAATTAAGAAAGGCTACATCAGAATCGTATCTTTTCACTTTACTTATTCAATCTGTATGCTAAGCAAATAATTTTAAAAGCTGGACTCTATGAAGAAGAACATGATGTTAAAATTGGAAGAAGACTCATGATGACACAACCTTGCTTGGTTAAAATGAGGACTTGAAGTATTTTCTGCAAAAGGTTAAACACTGGAGCCTTCAATATGCATTGTACCTCAACATCAAGAAAAAATAATCCTCATCATTGAACCAATAGGTAGCATCATGATAGATGGAGAAATGTTTGAAACTGTCAATGACTTCATCTTGCTTGAATCTACAATCAATACACTTTATACTAGCAGTCAGTAATCAGGAAAGATTCTGAATTTGGAAAGTCTGTAGCCAGGGATATCTTCAAATTATTGAGTAGCAATGATGTTAGTTTGAGGGAAAAAGCACACTTGATTCAGAACATGATCTTTTCAATTACTTACTATACATCTCAGAGCTGGGCATAGATAACAGAAGAAGAATAATGCCTTTGAATTGTGGTGTTGGAGGAGAGTACTGCCAAAAAGAACAAACAGATATGTCTTGTTATTGTTTGTTGTTGTTTAATGCTGTCGAGTCGTAGACGACTCATAGCGACCCTAAATTTGGTTTTCTGAAGGGCCATCATATGTGCTCTTCTAGGAACTTGCTTTAAATATTTGTTACTCCATTAATCATGAAATGATAACATTTCACTTGTCACTACATAACTTTTATTATTATTTAGCAAATACAAAGGGAGTATTGGTTTGTATTTTTTGAAAGTTGGATAACCCATCCTTAAAATTTCAACTTAATCTAACTTTAACACATCACTTTGGATACACCAATTTATATTTCATTCTCAAAATTATCAGTGGAAATGATAACTATCACTGGAATTCTTCCTTTAATTTGAGAAAATTAACAAGATTCTGAGAAGTTTTCAAAAGATCAGTTACGATTTTAATTTACATATTTCATTCCCATCCAATTCCATAACTCAGTTTCATATAAGTGTATTTTTAGATTCAATACTTTTTAAGTTGGATTTTGAAGAAAGTTCTTCAAAAATATTATTCAATTTTCTTCGTAAATGTGCACAGTCACATCTTTAACAACTTTCTTCAGTGTAAAAACAGGCTACCTCATGGGTATAAGATGATAAAGATACACTATCTTCTTGAGATTTCAGGGATTGAACAGAATCACATTCACAAGACTCTGGAATATACAATGCTACCTAAATTAGGTTATAAAAATCCATTTCCCATTTTATCGAAACTTTATAAGGTTGAAGAATTATTTACATTCAGAGTTTGATGTGTGTTACAAAAGCTCCAGAAACTGAAAATCTGGTTTTTGATCCAGTAACTTTCATATGGTTTGATGGATGCCAGCTACTACAGCAAAATATTATCATTTTGGCCCCCAAAAGGACAACTAGAATATATTACTAACTAAGTATGAATAGATGATATGGGTATATCCAATAAGCTATTCACAAAGTTAGGATATTTTCAAATGCAATATAGGAGACTCAATCTGAACTCTATAAAATGCATATGCACAAGAACAAATGTATCATGTTTGAAGCACAATGCATTATTCACAAACACACCCCAAGCATTTCTTAAAGATTTATGGAGTTATTTATATGGAAAAATATATACATTTGAACCTTCCTATCCCACTTCAACTACGTAACACTCATTCAATTCTAGCCAATATACTCTAGAAGAGTAAATCTAAAAACTAAATAAAATCTATATAGCATATAGTAAAATAAAATTTTTTCAAAATGAGTTCAATAACAGCCAGAGCTTTCTAATATTATACAATTGTTAAGATCAATCTTTCTACTAATAAAATGATAGAAAGTCATTTGCAAATAAATGTTGAAAGACTTAGTATTGATCATTTTAATTACCTCCTAAATAAGAAAACAAATTTATCTATCTAAGACATTTTAATAGTGAATTTCAGCATTCTAAAATAATGAACAAAGACAATTAAGTTTGCATACAGGGTTATACAATGTGGTTTAATAAGTAGCAAGTTGGATTTAATTTCTTATTTTTTTTTCAGCAGAAATGGGAGATTCTTAGGAAATGGTAGTACGCTCTGCAGTAAAGTAATATTATTTATATCATCTCGTATGAAATCACTTGTCTTACTTGCGGGAGCATCTTTTGTGTCATAGTTTTAGAATAGCATCTAGGCATTAGACCTTAAAGTGTATAAGCTTTTCTCTCTCATCTCTAAAGAGCATGTCAACAAAAAGTAAAATAGGAATGCACCAAAAAAAGCATCAATTGTGCCTTTAACTATTCTGAATGTTTCTAAATTGCTGCCTTTTGTAATTGAGATGAAATGTATAGAAACACCTCTCAATACTGAATTCTTTGATAAAAAGATTTACAAACGGAGGTAATGGATTTCTTGCTTTGAAGACTTCTCTAAATACAGTATTTTTCTTTGTTTGTGACTGTACACAAATGGCCTTGTCGCTAAGACAAGGAAATTACTAGACACAAGTCTAAAGTAATGAGAAAAGTCCATAGCCGATTACTACCAACTATGTTATTATTCTATAGTCACAAGAAATTCTATTCTAGATGATATTTCACGGTTCCATTACTATTGTAAACAGAAAATGATAATTCAATTATTATAGATGAAGATGCTGAAAACACCATGAGAAACTGATGCTTGGTTCAGATTTTATTTTCTTATTCCACAGAAATATATGTATAATATGTGGTAAACACAGAAAATTGTGGTCTCACTCCTAAAAGCAAAGGAACACACACATAATAAGGTTGACAACAGTGTCATTCTATGTTTGGAGGGATGGTAAGCACTCTCCTGGTTGATTTCAAGTGCATGATGCATGGGGACCAAAACTGAAGTGAAGCTTAAAGCCAAAATTGCTCTGAGTTTGAAGCAAAAAATACCCAAAAAAAGGACTCAAGATCCGACAGATGGTTTTCAGAGGTAGTAAACTGAACTGGAGGATATTGCCCATCCTTCTTCCACAAAGCAGCAGGTAGATTCAGACCACATGCCTTTGGGATTGCAGTGCAGCTCCTTACCAACAATATGCTCTTGTTATTATGTGTCGTCACATCAGTTCATGTTCAACAAAAATAAATATATCAGAATGAAAAATACTGCTTCGACCTGTGCCCGCCTCACAATCTTTGCTATATCTGAATGTATTGCTGCTGCCATTGTGTCGATTTACCTCTTTGAAAAGCTTCCTCTCTTTTCATTGATCTGGTTTTAAAAATAAACATAATTCCCTTCTCCAGTCAATAGCTCTCTAGGAAGGTCCTTATCTTGGTGTCTCTGCTGTTTCATCTGGGGTACATTGCTGGCACAGTAGTATAATGTCCCAGGTGGGGGTGATGTCTTGGCTGGATTTGGTGTGCTGGTGCTCCTTATTTAGCCTAAGGACGATAGGCCAAAGAGCCCAACTTGGAAAAGAAGTGAAAGACACTTTATTCCATTGTCACCACTTGCTTTCTTTGAGCCCAGGAGCTGTGAGCAAGGCCTAGTAAAAGTTACAGGATCAGGGGTTCAATTTGATAAGAATGGCAGAGATAGGTGGAAGATACTTTCTTCCCTTACTATTGTGAGAAATAATCTCTTATCCAGGGATTATTTCTCCCGATAACATGCTCAAAGTACATGAATAAAGAATAAAAAATTCTCATTATCACTGTTTATAAGAAATATTCTTCTTCTCCACCTGTCATAGCATAGTTGTTTCTTCCTTGGCAGTTCCTATTATTGTTGTTGCGCCTCCTTATAATGGCCCTGTGTACGACAGAATGATGCTTTGTCCAATCTAGCATGTTCTCATAATTCCTGTTGGGCTTAAACGTACTGTTGCAGCCACTGTGTTAATCCGTCTAAGTGAGGTCTTCCTTTTTTCAGTGACTCTCCTTTTTCAAATGTCCTCAGCCGCAGACAAGGCCTTATTTTTAACATGTCAAAATGTGAAAGATGAAATGTCACCATACTTCTAAGGAACACTACAGCTGCATATTGTCCAAGATAGATTTGTTTGTTCTTTTGGCAAGACAAGGGATATTCAATATGATTTACCAACACCATAATTCAAAGGCATCAATTCTTCTTTGTACTTCCTTACTCATTGTCCAACTTTCACACAGATGTGAAGCAATTGAAAGTGTCATATCTTAGATCAGAGCACAGCATAGTCATTGAACTGACATCCTTTATTTCATCACTGGTGTGTTCACAGGTATTGATTGTGGATTTAAGTAAAATAAGCTATTCTTCACCAACACCATATCAAAAGCATTAAGTTTTCTTCTATATTCCTTATTCATTGTCCAATTTTTGCATGCATATAAAGCAATGAAAATATCATGAATTCTTCAGTTACATCTTAGTTTTCAAAATATTTTTAAATTTTTTTAACCTTTTAAGGATGTCTTTTGTATCAATATTGCCTAGCAAAATATGTAATTTTATTTTTTGCTACTAATTCATGGACATTGATTCTGAATCCACATAAAATGAAATCCTTGACAGCTTCAACCTTTATTTATTAAACTCTTGTTCATTCATCTTGTTTTGGACATTGTTTATTTTCTCTATCTTGAAGTGTAATCCATACTTAATTCTGTAGTCTTTATTCTTCATTGGTGAATTCTTCAAGTCTTCTCTCATTCAAAAAATAAAATAATACCATCTGAAGATTTCAGGTTATTAAAGCGTATTCCCCCCAAATTAATGTTGCTTTGTTCATATGTTCTTGTTGTTGTTGTTATGTGCCGTCAAGCCGCTTGCGACTCATAGCGACCCCATGTACAACAACCCTAAACTCTGCTCTGTCCTGTGCCAATCGCACTGTCTCTGACACTTTCATCCCAATTATCCCAGTCACTGAATTAATCCACCTAATAGAGGGCCTTCCTCTCCTGCACTGTCCCTCCACCCTCCCAAGCATGATGTCCCTCTCCAAGGACCGGTCTCTCCTCACAACATGGCCAAAGTATGTTAAACAGAGCCTCAGAATCCTTGCCTCCAAGGAGCCACCTGGTTTAACCCTTTCCAGGACAAATCTGCTTGTTTTCCTAGCCGTCCATGGTATTCTCAATACTCTTCTCCAGCACCACAGCTCAAAGGCATCAATTCTCCTTCTATCCTCTTTGGTCATTGTCCAACTTTCTGATGCATAACAGGTGATTGCGAAGACCATGGCCTGTATCAGACGCACCTAAGTCTCCAGAGAGACACCACTGCTCTTCAGCACTTTGGAGAGGTCCCTAACAGCAGATTTTCCCATGGCAATGCGCCTTTTAATTTCCTGGCTGCTGGTGTCAAGACTGTTGACTATGGAGCCAAGCAAACTAAAGCTGTGAACAATCTCAATCTCTTCACCATCCATCCTGATGCTGCCAATTGGTCCAGTGGTGAGAATCTTTGTCTTCTTGACATTGAGCCTCAATCCATATTGTAGGCTGCAGTCCTTGACCCTCTGCAGCAGGCGCTTCAGGTCCTCTTCAGTTTCAGCAAGTAGGGTTGTGTCATCCGCATAACGCATATATTGTTCATATAGTCCAGATTAAATACTACAGACATTAATATGAATTACATTTCAATATCAAGAAAACAAAAATCTTGACCACTGTATCAATAGGCAAGTTCATGATATATGGAGGAAATATTTAAGTTGTGAAGGATTGTAGTTGGGTTCACAGTAAACATTCATGACAGCAGTAATTAAGAAATCAAAAGACATTGCATTTTACAAGTCTGATCTCAAGGACCTCTTTAAAATACTAAAGAACAATTTTAGCTTTAATATTAAGATATGCCTTATTCAAATTATAATCTTTTCAATTGGTTCACATGCATCTGAAAGTTGGACAACCAGTAAGGAAGATCAAAGGAGAATGGATGTCTTGGAATTGTGATATTTGAGGAGTATTGACTATTTTGTTTACTGTCAAAAAAGCAAACAAATGTGTTTTTGAGAAAGTGCAAATAGGGTGCTTTATAGAGGCAAGAATTGCAAAACTTCATGTCTGATACTTTTAACAATGTGTCAGGAAGGTCTAGTCCTTGAGGAGAGATTATGCTGGGAAAGTTAAAGGGTCAGTGCAGGAAAGAAAGGCCCACAAGGAGATGGACTGGCACAGTAACTCTAACAATGGGCTCAGCCATGCCAGAAACCATAAGGAGATGTCGGCATTCTCTTTCTTTTCACAAGACTGTTACAAGCTGTGAGTGACTCCACAGTATATAGCAACTCTCAGATTATTCGCTCAACATAAAAATAAATAGATATGGTGAAAGTAAACAGCCCTGATGCATACTTTTTCTTCTTTTAAACCATGACAGTTGTTCTCTTGTTCTGTTCTAACCTCTGGTTCTGCATAAGCACAATAAATGTTCTGGAATTTCCACTCTTTACAGTGTTATTCATAATTTCTTGTGATCTACACAGTCAAATGCCTTTGCCTAGTAGAGAAAACACAGCTGAAAATCTTTTGTGTTTTCTTTCAACCAAGATCCACATAATTTAAAAATCTGAATCTTATTTGAATTGCTGGCACTTCCTTGCCAATATATTGCTGCAACCATCTTCTTTTATTCTTTTCAGTAAAAATTTACTTTTATACATACTAATGATATTGTTAATGAAAATACCTGCATTCTGCTGGTTCACCTCTCTTTGGAATGAGCACACATGTGGATTATCCATATGTTCATCCCTTCAAGTCATTTGGCCAAGTAGCTATTTCCTACATTTCCTGGCATAGGCACCTGAGTACCTTCAGCGTTTGTAACCATATGTTGAAACATATCCATTAGTATTCCATTAACTCCTGTACAATTCTTTTTCACTAATGCCTTCAATACAGTTTGAACTTCTTTCTTAAATGTCAATGAGTCTTTAATAATATGGTATCTCCTGAAAATTTTAATGTCCACCAGAATTTAGTTTTGGTATAGTGACTCTGTATATTATTCCTTCCATATTACTTGTTCAATATTTTTGCTTTTTAAATTTTCTAGTATTGAAACTCAAATTCTGAGGTTTTTCTCTCATTCTGTCTATGTGGCAAATGCCGAGTGTGTTCTTCCATTTGATTTCCAAACTCTAGGTCTTTGAACATTTCAACTTATTTAACATGACTATGGAACAGTGTTCAGCATCACAGCAACTGCAAGTTTTTCATTACAGCAAATAAACAAACAATTGCTGTGTACAGATAAAGAATATTCATTCTAAAATTAATAAGTTAGGCCTGAGGGCCACAGGCCTTTGTCCTGCAACACCCTTTAGCAGGCCTCCACACTTAGTCAAAGGCTCAAGGGACAACCACATTTTGGGAGGAGGGAAAGAATGCAACTAACACGACCCTGAAACTTCCCTTACATGACCACCATCAAGACGTGACCACTATCAAGATGTTAGCAGTTAACTCCTAGAGTGCAGGCTCCAGACTCCAGGCCGGCCCGCAGAATAGATCATAGTCTGTTTTTATGCTGTGTTTTTTATTCTTCTCAATTTTCCTGTCTTTTGTATGATACTTTTGTCTCTTCATAAATGATGACTTTGATATCAACTCATAGCTCATCTGATGTTTAGTCTTTAGTATTTTTTTTTGAGCAACCAAGAGGTTTTCTATTTTATTTCCAGGAAATGACATTTTGTTTTCACACAGAGGTACCCCATCCTCTCAAAACTGAAGCTGCTCTGGCTTTCAGGAGCAGCCACAGGGGTGCATCCAACCTGTCCAAAAGGAGATGTTTCTGAGGTACCCAAACAACAAAGCAACAAAAATAAACTATAAAACAAAAGAGAACTAGTAGAATCCACTCGACATGTAGTGAAGTAGTCTAGAAGTCATAAGTATTAATGTGCCAAATCTACCCTTGAGGTATTCTCTAAATTCACATGGGATATAGTTAAGCTTAGACTTTGACTTTTATGAATTTGTTTTAATCATCTTTATCTTCAGCTTGGCCTTGAGTCTGATTAATCTATAGCCTATTCCATAGTATATGGTGTTTACCAGCTTTTCTTCTCATATATTGTAGATCCAAGTAAAATGAAATGGTTGACAATTTCAACCTTCTTTCTGTATATCACAGTATTGCCCATTGGCCAGTAATGAGGATTTTTTGTCTTCATGGTGTTCATATGTAATTTTCTCTAAGGCTGTAGTCTTTGATCTCCTGCAGCAAGCTTTTCAAGTCCTCTTCACTTTCAGTAAACATGAAGTGTCATCTACATAGTGCATATTGTTAATAAGTCTTCTTCTAGACTTAATACTACATTCTTCTTTATGCAGTTCAATTTTTCTAATATTTTTCTCAGTATACAGTTTACTGATAACAGCATACAGACAGGCAAATAATATAAGAATACTGAAGGAGGGAATGAAAATTAAAGCAGCACATGTGAAGAAAAAAAAAACAGTTTAATCACTAATTTCCATCAGAGAGTCTTAAAGAGGGAGAGAGAGAGAGAGAGAGAGAATGCAGTCAGAGTTTGAGCAGACGTCAGTCCAAATGACCATCTTGGAATGGCAGTTTGCTTGTACAGCTCCAAAGACTTGAATAATGGTACACATTTTGTGCCTTCAGCGTCTGTACTCAAACCTTCCAAGCCTGACAACCCTCCTATGAGAGAAGCAGAAAGGAACAGTCTAAGCCTGGTGCTATAATAATGAAGAAACCACTAAGGAAAAACAAAACAAAGAAAACTTGGCAGAGGGGATATATCAGGTCTAGTTTATGATTATTCTGTGATTATTTATCTTTTCTTTAACCTAAAAAATTTATAATAAATGTCAATTATTTATATTCATAAGAATATCCTAAAGATCAAAATACTAAAAAAAAAAAAAGAAAATGGAGAGAAAGAAACACAATAAAAATAGAAGATAGAGGAAAAAAAATCCTACAGTTTGAGTGACATCCACTTCCTAAACAACATGCCTCCAGAAACTCGGAACTTTGATAGATGCCGTTAGTTGTAGAAGGGCTTCAGGCCTTTTGTTCATAAGGTCATTACGAGTCATGCTCAACTCACAGACAATCAATAACAGCAACAGCCTCTCAGTTGTCCAAAGCAACTCTTTGCATTTCAGCATGTTGTTGTTTTTAAGTGCCATCGAGTTGAGTATGACTCATAGTGACCCTATGAACAAAAGATCTAAAATCGTTCCTGTCCTGTGCCATCTTCATACTTCCTGACAGACAAGAACCCATTGCAGCAGTCACCTTGTCAATCCACCTGGTTGAGAGTCTTTCCTTCACCAACCCTCCACCCTTCCCAATATAATTTTTCTCATCAAGGAATAGCACCTCCTAGCACTATGTCCAAAGTATGTGAGGCGAAGTCTCATCATTCTTGCCTCCAAAGGGCACTCTGACTGCACTGTCTCAGAGGCATATCTAGTCATTCTCTTGGCCATCCATGGGATGTTCAGTGCTCTTCTTCAACACTGCGGCTCAAACGGCGTCAGTTCCTTTTTTTTTCTTTTTGTCATTCTTATTCATTGTCCAGGTCTCAGATGAATAGCTAGTAATTAGAAAGATTATGGTTTGAATCAGATGCACCTTAGTCCTCAAAATGATATCACTACTCAATAATTTGGAGTAGGGTCTAACTGTAGAATTTCCAACTGTAATGTGTCTACTGATGCACTGACTGCTGGTTCCAAGGATGTTAATCATGTATCCAAGTAAGATAAAGTGGTAGACAATTTCAATCTTTTCTTCATCCATCATGTCACTGATTATTTATCCAGTGGTAAAAATCTTTGCTTTATTTATATTGAGACACAATCCACACTAAGGCGGCATTCCTTGATCTTCTACAAGTGCTTCAAGTTCTCCTTACTTTCCACAGGTAAGGTTGTGTCATTTGTATAACGTAGGTTATTGATGAGTCTCCCTCGAATCCTGATGCCACTTTCCTCTTCATAGAGTCCAGATTCTCAGATAATGTGAACAGCATAAAAACTGAACAGGTATAGAGATAGAATGCAACCCTGTTTCACTCCCTTCCCAACTCCAAACCATGCAGTGCTCCCCTGCTCTGTTCGCACAACAGACTTCTGATCCAAGTCTAGGTTCCTCATGAGCACAATCAAGTGCTCTGAGATTCTGTTCTGCTCAATGTCAGCCACAACTTGACTGTGAGTGAGTCATTAACTTTACAAAGTTGAATCCTGGTGGCTAAGTGTTTGTGATATACTTAAACCCTGGGGGTAAACTGATCGACTGTTTCTAATTATTTTAGCAATCAAGTGTAAGCTGATTAACTGTATCTGATCTCATTTACTATCAGCTTTAGTGAGAAATCTCTTGTGTTAGCAAACATGATCTGGTGGGAAAATGAGTAAAGCTCCCCAAATAGTGTGTTGAGTGTGAGGAATGAATATGCTGAGGTAATCATACATTTTGCCCTTGGCATCTAGGCAAGGCTTTGGAGTCTTCTAACACATGGGTGGTCACTTAAAAGTCACTAGTGGCCTTTTCTATTGACCTTAATATTGCATGTAAATATCACCATTTGGTACATGGATAATTTTGTGGAAAATGCTAGAAACCAATACCAATAGAATTTTATTATTAAGAAATTACTTTCATGCAAAATAATTCTCTCCTATAAATAGAGGATAATATACTTAATGACTATAGTCCTCTAATGTCCTCGTATTAAGAGCTGCACTTCCACTGGCATATGGTTCATATCCCACTGGCATATGGTTCAAATCCACAAGCTGCGCCACGAAAGAAAGATGGGTAATCTCCTGTGTGATTAACTGGCTCTCGAAATCCACCAGAGAGTCAGGTATGGATCAGTTCTGACCTGATGATATAAAATAAAGAGAATTGATGCCTTTGAGCTGTGGTGGGGGAGAAGAGTGTTGAATATATCATGAACTGTTAGGAAAACAAAGAGGTTCGTCATGGAGAGGGTGAAACTGGGCTTCTCCTTGGAGACAAGGATTATGAAGCTTTGTTTGACATACTTTGGGCATGTTGCAAGGAAAAAGCTGGTCCTTGGAGAGGGACATCATGTTTGGGAAGGTGGAGGGACAGCACAAGAGAGGAAGACCTTTGATGAGATGAATCGATTCTGTGACTGGAATAATGGGAGTAGGTGTGTCAGAGACAATAGGGTAGGCACAGAATAGAGCAGGGTTTAGGGTTCTTGTACATAGGGTAGCTATAAATCGCAAGCTACTCAACAGCACATAATAACAACAACAATAACAATAATAAATGTTTAATACATATATATAATATATATTATGCATTAATAGATATTAGATATACATAGAGTAAAAATATGATAGATACATTATATATATAATAGATACATGATAAATATATTATACATGTATATGTAACATGTTGTTTGTTGTTGTTTGCCATTGAGTTGTAACCTACCCAATAGCAGACCCTCTGGTTGGTATTCAGAGGCAGGAAATCGCATGTGAGGAGACTTCCATCTTTCTCTGCTGGAGCATCTAGTAGTTTCAAAACATGTGCCCTTAGGATTACAGCAAAGCTTCTTACCACTAGGCCACCTGAGCTAACAAATGTGATCATCTCTCATATATCTATTATAAAATATTATGTCTTATGGAACAACGAGAGCCAAAAAGGAGGAAATATATTTCTACCAACTTTTACAGTCAGAAATCGATTGAACATGCAATCAAGATGCATTAAGAAAAATGGGTGACTGAAATGCAAAAGTTGAGAATAGAAAAGAAGGATCAGTAGTTGGAAAACACGGACATGGTGACAGAAATAGAGGTAGAGATAAAATGATAGAATTCTGAATATTCATGACTTATTTACTGCAAATAAATTTTAAAAGAAACATAAATGTAGACTATACTCACAGATTTCAACTGATGGTATGCATAGGCACTACTGGATCAATTACACCTGTGGAAAGAATTGCTAGAGAAATTTAATAACAGCTGTAAAAACTAGCCCAGATACTGATTGTGGAAAAGACCCCCAACTACTCATTTTTAAGTTCAAGCTGAAGCCAAAGAAAATGGAATAAAATCCACAGCTCCATCTGACATAGTTTGTGCCTGTTGTAAGAAATTACCAGCTTATGGAGAGGGACATCATGCTTGGGAGGGTGGAAGGACAGTGTAAGAGGAAGATCCTGGATGATACAGAGAGACTCGAGTAATGTGCGTAGGTCTGTCAGAGATGATGAGGTTGGCTCAGGATAGAGCAGGGTTCACAGCTGTTGTAAATAGGGTCACTATGAGTCACAAGTGACTCAATCGTACATAATAACAACAAAAGCAATGTAAATATCTTTTATAATAAACATAAATGCAGACTACACATATGAGTGCCACCTGATTGTATGCACAGGACTCAGATTATTACCCCTGAGGAAAGAATCACTAAAGAAACTCAGTATCGGCTGTGAAAATTAGGCCAGGTGCTGATTGTGGAATGGACCATCAACTACTTCTATGCAAGCTCAAACTAATGCTAAAGAAGGTTACATCAAATCCACAGGAACAAAAATTTGACCTTCAGTCTATTTCTCCCAAATTTCTAAACCATCTCAGGAACAGTTTGAGGCCATTGAAATTGGAGTGAAGATTAGATATGCTGTGGGAAGATATCAAGAATATCCTCTGGTAAGAATGCAAAAGGTCATTACAAAGACAGAGGGGAAAGAAAAGACCAAAATGGATCTTAGCAGAAACTCTGAACATTGCACTAGAATGCCAAGAAGCCAAAGTAACGGGAAGAAATCAAGAAGTTGAGGAGCTGTACAGAAGATCTTAAAGGATAGCATGGAAGATATAGCAAAGTATTATATGAAATATGACAAGAGTTGGAGTCAGAGAATCAAGAGGGACAAATTCACTGGGCGTTTCTTAAGCTGAAGTAACTGAAGAACAAATTCAGGCCTCCAATTGCAATACTTAAGGATGCTTTGGACAGATTATTAAATGATCCAGGAAGCATTAAAAGAAGACAGAAGGAGTATACTGAGTAACTGTACCAAACGAAGTTAGCAGAGACAGAAGAATTTCATGAATTTAAGTGTGATCAAGAAACCTGTGGTAATGAGGGGAGAAGTTCAAGGTGCTCTGAAAGAATTGGCAAAAAACAAGGCCCTAGGAACTGACGGTATACCAACTGACATATTTCAACAGACACTTCCCTGGATGTGCTCAACAAGTTGTGCCAAGAAATCTGGAGAACAACCATTGGGCCAAATTAATAGAAGAGATATATTTGTTCCCATTCCAAAGAAAGGTGACCTGACAGGGTTCAGAAATTATTGAATGATATCATTAATATACCACTGCAAAGAAGATTCAGCTAAAAATTATCAAAAAATGCCTGGAACAGCGCATCACCAGAGAACTGATGTGCAGGCTGGGTTTTGAAGAGAGTGTGGTACTAGGGATATTATAGCGAGTGTTAGATGGATTTTGGCTGAAAGCAGAGAGTACCAGAGGAATTTCTATCTGTGTTTCATTGATTATGAAAAGGTGTGTAACTATGTGGATCATAACAAACTGTGGCTGACTCAGAAAACTGAGAATCCCAGAGCACTTGATTGTGCTTATGTGAAACCTATACTTAGACCAGGAGGCAGTGATTAGGACAAGGCAAGGAAACACTGCATAGTTTAAACTCAGGAAAGGTGTACGTCAGGGATGAGTCCTATCTCCATACTTTTTCAATCTATATACAGAACGTATTAACATCAAGAAAACAAAGATTCACGCCACTGGGCCTATTGGAAACATCATGATCAATGGTGAAGAGACTGAGATTGTTAACAGCTTCAGTTTGCTAGGCTCCACAGTCAACACCTTTGGTACCAATAGCCAGGAAATCAAAAGATGAAATGCATTGGGAAATTCTGCTGTCAGAGACCTCTCCAAAGTACTGAAGAGCAACAGTGTCAGTCAGGATACTAAGATGTGTCTGATCCAGGAAAAGTCTTTATGATTACTTGCTGTGCATCAGAAAGCTTGACAATGACTAGAGATGACAGAAGGAGAATTGATGTCTTTGAGCTGTGGTGCTAGAGCAGAGTATCGAATATACCATGAACTGCTAGGAGAAAAAATAGATTTGTCCAGGAGAGGGTGAAACCAGGCTGCTCCTTGGAGGCAAGGATTATGAAACTTCATCTGACATACTTTAGGCGTGTTGCAAAGAGGGACCAGTCCTTGGAGAAGGACATCATACTTGGGAGGCTGGAGGGACAGTGCAAGAAAGGAAGACCCTCGATGAGATGGACTGACTTAGTGACTGGGTAATGGAGTTTAGTATGTCATAGAAGATGAAGTTGTCTCAGGATAGAGCAGGTTCTAGAGCTGTTGTATATAGGGTCTCTATGAGTCATAAACAGCTCAACAGCACTTAATCACAATATATCTATATCTATATATCCTATGAGATATATCATTGTTTTGTTATTATGTACTGTTGAGCTAGAATTGACTCAAAGCTGACATTCCAGTAGGTTTTCAGAATTTATAATTTGCACAGGAGGATGGTTCATTTTTCTTCATTCTTCTTAGAAAGAGAGAAAAAGTGATATGTCTTTCATGAAATCACATAACATAGAGGAAATCCTTATTAATCAAAGAAAGCATACACCAATATTCCAAATAATAAACTCCATATTGTAGATTTTTGCTGTTGTGTTTGCTCAAATCAGAACAGACTCATAGTTGACCCTCCAATGGGTTTTCATAAACTGTAAATTGGACAGGAGGAGATTGCCCATCTATCCTTCACAGCGCAGCTGGTGGATTCAAATCACATGCCTTTGGGAAGGCAGCACAGCTCCTTACCACGAGGCCACCAGAGTTCCTTGAGTATACTTTTTAGTAGTCAAAATTGTGATTCTATTTGGTGCTATTTTTCACTGTCGAACATTCCACCTAAACCAAGATAATTTTACTTAGTGTTTAGTTGTTATATAGTTTCTCTTCATTCAAATAAAATATAACTGATGTACTTTACAGGCACAATTAAGAAGCAAATAAATACAACATTTTAAAATAATCTAACTCATAAAATATTCTATAAAATATAATCAGTTAGAAAATTATTAGAGTATGAATGTATTTTTCCCTTGCGTGTATCTTGATGAGTATGAATGAAGCATATGAAGATAAAGTAATTTCTAAAGTTCTAGGACACATATTGTAATTTGACAGATCTTAATTAGCCTATGAATGATACGAGGGAGAAAATACACTTAAAACCAAAACAGTTTTATATTCTAACTGACCTCTATGTGATATTAAACGAGTTCCAAATGTGTATTATCCCCACTGAAGCTTATTAGATAAAGTTGTATACTCTGCTTCACCAGAAATAAAAGAAACTCAAACACTATTACACACATCTGGAATGATAATTAAATATGCACAAAAAAGTACTGAAACATTCTTTAAGTAGAATTGTGAGCTATCCTTTCTCCTCATATGTTCCATTCTCCCAAAATAAGCAAATCTCAGGTTTTCAGCATGTTTTTCAGACATTATACCTGTTAACTACTTTTAAAAAAAGAAAATTAAATATCAATATCTTTGTCAGAAGTTGACATTCAGTAACTTAGAAATCATAAAAAGAACAACTTAGAAATGGAAACAGTTAAAAGACTGATTTTGAGGTTTAAAAACATAAAGGTCTTTCAGCTTTCAAATCCAAAAGTGCCTAGAATTTTTGCCCACATTCAATTTCTGGCCCAGAGAAATACAATAATAAAACACTCACCAGCATAACTATCTAGGTGAAACCAGTGCAGTCAGAGTGGAGCCTAAATGACAGAACTAGGTGCATGATATCTTGCAGCGTGCAGGCTCACAGTAGGTATCATACTGCCATGTACTGCGCTACAATTGTCCATTCAGAGATTTTTTTCCAGTGAACTATGATCAGGAGCAACGCTTCTGGGTTCATCCTCCTAGTTTCAATTCCTAGTATTATGCTCATGTATATTGACACTAAAGAAACAGTTATGCATCCATAGCAGTATACATATCTGATTTCATTAATTCATTCACACGATCAACAAGTGAAAATGAAAGGTTTTGAATGTCAAGTAGTACCCAAAGCACCGAAGATAGAATAATGAAGGAGCACTATTTTATAGTTAAGTAACTAGAAGGACTCGTGAAAGAGGTCTGGTGGCAATTACATTACCCAGTGCAATAATTCATAAAGTTATTCCTATGGACTCCTACTGTTTAATTCAATACAGAACCTTAATAACATTAAGTATTGATTTTAATCTAGAATAGTATGTGATATGTTGTTGTTGTTGTTGAGTACCATAGAGTCAGAACTGACCTATAGCATTAAATATAGCATTATGAATAATTTGTTGCTATTACATGCCCTTGAATGGAGTACAACTCAAAGGTACCTTATGAACAAATAGACCTGAACGCTAACCTACACTATACTATCTTCATTATTTCTGCTACACTTGGGCCCATTGCTGCACTGTGTCAATTCATCTAATTGGAGTTCTTCCTGTCTTACCCTGATCCTCCACATTTCCATGCATGATATCCCTTCCAAGCAATAACCTCTCCTAGCAACATGCCCAAAGTACGAGAGACAAAGCTTCACCATCTTTGTCTTCAAGGAACACTCTGTTCTGTGCTTTTCCCAAGAAAAATAAGTTCATTCTTATGGCAGTCTGTGACATACTCAATACTCTTCTTCATGACCACAACTCAAAGGCATCAATTCTTCAGTCATCCCTATTTATTGTCCAGCTCTTAGGTGCATAGCAAGTGATTGAAAATACCATGAATCGAATTAGGGCACTTTAGTCTTCAAACTATATCATTGCTCTTTGATATTTTGGATAGGTCCTGAAAGCAAACTTTCCTAAAGCAATGTGTCTTCTGACTTTCTAATTTCTCTTATCAAAGGTATTAATTATGGATTCAATTAAGATGAAATCATTGACAATTTCAATCCTCTCCCCATGTATCTTGATGTTGTCTTTTGGCCTAAAGGAATTCTGTTTTATTGATATTTAGCTGTAGTCCATATTGAAGGCTCTAGTCCTTGATCTTCTGCAGCAAGTGTTTAAAGTCCTCCTCACTTTCACAAGCAAGTTTATGTCATCTGCATAAAGCAGGTAATTGATAAGTCTTCTTCTGATCCTGATGTTGCATTCTTCTTCATAGAGTTCAGCTTCAAAAATTATGTCTTTAACACACAGACTTAATAAGTATGGAGGGAAGATACAACCCTGATGCACATTTTTACTGATTTTAAGCCATGTAGTGTTCCCTTGTTCTATCTGGACACCACATTCTCAATCTACATATAGATTTCATAAGAGCATAATTAAATGTTCTGGGATTCCCATTCTTTTCAGTATTAGCCATAGTTTGTTATGATTCAACACAGGCAAATAAAGCACAGAGATTGATAATTTTTATATTGATAACGTAAAAGTATTTTTAAAAAGAGTGTTTTCCCCTTTCTCTCATTTTAACTACTATTTCATTCTCAAAAGAGTTATTTAGCTAGCCTCACAAGTATTCATCACCACAATATTGTAGCTTAAACACGAATGTGGAATTTATCATTCAAAATTATTTTCCTAACCATTGAATTTGGCTTAGGATGACTTTGTGGAGGGGCTGGAATATATTGTTAACCTATCCATGTTAGCCTATTGGTTTGCCACAATGCTTTACAAGGATATTGTCTAGTATCAACAATTCATATTAGGATAGGCTAGTCTTGCCATTAAATTGAGTAGGTTCAGTGGCAGAATTGGAAGATTTTCATCATCATCAATGAAGAAAGGAAGAATGCAACACATCCGTAAGAGCCAATGACTCTAACACTAGCCACACTAGGGTCCTATAAGAGCAACAGCCATAGCAGTCACAGTGGATCATTAGAAACCTGACATGAGTCAAAGCAGACTTTGAGACTGCTGCTCAGCATGAAGATTTTCATCACTGAGCCTACTGGCAGCATCATGATAGATGAAGAAGAGATTGAGAACATTAGCAATTTCAGCTCGCTCAGTTTCACAATTAACACCCTTGGCACCAGCAGTCAGGAAATCAAAGGATGAATTGCATTGAAAAATCTACTGTCAGGGACCTCTCTAGTGTTCTGAAGAGCAAGGATGTTAGTCTAGAGATTAAGGCCCATCTGATCCAAGCCATGATATTTGTAATTACCTGTTATGCATCAGAAAGCTGGACAATAACCTACAGTGACAGAAAAATAATTGATGCCTTTGAGTTTTGGTGCTAGAGAAGAGTATTGAACATATCATGTACTGCCAAGAGAACTAACAGGTCTGTCCTAGAGAGAGTGAAACCAAGCAGCTCTTTGGAAGCAAGGATTTTGAGATTCCATCTCACATTTTGGACATGTTACCAGGAGGGTCAAGTCTTTGGAGAATGATATCATGATTGGAAGGGTCCTATCAGGACAGAAAGACCCTGGATGAGAAGGATTGCCACAGTAACTAGGGAAATGAGGATAGGTGTATCAGAGACAGTGATATTTGGCTCAGAATACAGCAGGGTTAAGGCCTATTATGTCTATCTGTGTTTCATTGACTATGCAAAAGCATTTGACTGTGTAGATCATAACAAACTGTGGCTGACTCTGAGAAGAATGGGAATCCCAGAACACTTGATCGCTCTAATGCGAAACTTATACTTGGACCAGGAGGCAGTCGTCAGAACAGAGCAAGGGAACACTGCATGGTTCAAAATTGGGAAGGGCGTCGCCAGGGATGCATCCTATCTCCATACCTTTTCAACCTATATGCAGAACAGATTATCCAGGAGGCTGGGCTCTATGAGGAGAAATGTGGGGTCAAGATTGGTGGACGATTTATCAACAATCTGTGTTATGCGGATGACACAACCCTGCTTGCTGAAACTGAAGAGGACCTGAAGCACCTGCTGCAGAGGGTCAAGGACAGCAGCCTACAATATGGATTGAGGCTCAATGTCAAGAAGACAAAGATTCTCACCACTGGACCAATTGGCAGCATCAGGATGGATGGTGAAGAGACTGAAATTGTACACAGCTTTAGTTTGCTTGGCTCCATAGTCAACAGTCTTAGCACCAGCAGACAGGAAATTAAAAGGCGCATTGCAATGGGAAAGTCTGCTGTTAGGGACCTCTCCAAAGTGCTGAAGAGCAGTGGTGTCTCTTTGGAGATTAAGGTGCATCTGATACAGGCCATGGTCTTCGCAATCACCTGTTATGCATCAGAGAGTTGGACAATGACCAAGGAGGATAGAAGGAGAATTGATGTCTTTGAGCTGTGGTGCTGGAGAAGAGTATTGAGAATAACATGGACTGCTAGGAAAACAAACAGATTTGTCCTGGAAAGGGTTAAACCGGGTAGCTCCTTGGAGGCAAGGATTCTGAGGCTCCGTCTAACATACTTTGGACATGTTGTGAGAAGAGACCGGTCCTTGGAGAGGGACATCATGCTTGGGAGGGTGGAGAGACAGCGCAGGAGAGGAAGGCCCTCTATGAGGTGGATTGATTCAGGATTGGGATAATTAGGATGGGAGTGTCGGAGACAGTGCGATTGACACAGGACAGAGCGGAGTTTAGGGCTGTTGTACGTAGGGTCGCTATTAGTTGCAGGCGACTCGACGGCACATAACAACAACAACAACAACAACAACAACATGCATAAGGTCACTATGAGTCATCGTTGACACAATTGCACATAACAAGAACAACCACCCTCCATGGAACCAGAGCTAAAAGTCCTTGCCTAAGTTTATTGGAGAACTGGGATGGTAAGGAGGGTACCAATATTGGCAGGACTGAGAACTTTGTAACTCTGGTCTAAAGTCATGAGTCTCAGCTGAGGCACCCACAAGCACATTTTAGAAGCTATCCTGACTGTTTACTTCTACTAAACTGGATTATAATCTTTGACTTCCCCAATATGGTTTGGTTTTGTCTTTGAGCTATCATATTGGCTTTTTGGAAACAGTAAACAATAAGATTGGTGTTGGGATGAGTATAAAGAACTACAGGAGCGTAGAGGACATGTCTGATCTCATGTGAACTGGTTTTGTGTGTTTTTTTTTATTTTATTTTATTATTTTTGTGTGAGTGTACCGTCAAATCAGATCTGACTGGTACAGGAGGCGATTGTCCCTCCTTCCCCGGCAGAGCATCTGGTGGATTTGAACTGTGCGCCTCTGCGATTGTAGTTGCAGTTCCTTACCACTAGGGCACCAGAGCTCCCCTGGTTTTGTGTTGTTGATGTTACCGACGGGGATTATTCCCCTTTGTGAAGTTAGTGTAGGTCAGATATGACTACCCTCATGTGGCCCTTGCTTCTTTTACAAGCAGGAACTCCGAAAAAATCATCAGTTACAAAAACACCAACAAAAATGAGAGTGTAGCTTGTACAGACCAAACTATGAGGTTGAAAGCATCACTAAAACTGGGTGATGATGACAGTGTCTATCCTTCCCAAAGGAATCTCTGGTCTCTAATATAGCAGCTGTTTACCAAGGAAAAGTAAATAATCAAACTCTAAAGAAAGATTTGACAATTGCTCTGAATTGGCACTAACTCCATAAGTCCCAAAATATCATTAAGATTTAACAGATTAGAGTCATTTGAAGATTAGACTCTTATTAAGGTAATCATAGGTTACATATATCTCACTGAGAGTCGAATGGGTCATTAACTCATCCTGTAATAATTTCCATATTTCCTCAGTGGACAAATGGAATAGACAAATGGCATCACTTCCACACTGGATTTCTGATGTGTGAACAATCAAAAACTCAAACTCATTGCCAGTCTTGGATTTCTGATTCTTAACTATGTGAGTGTAACATAGTATAACATTCTTTAAGTTCTAAAATTTTACTTACTACCAACATTTAATGTTTTATTCATTTATACAGTGGGCTTTTGTGACACAGTTCTCATCTTCTGGTTGAATCATCATTGGAGAAAGATGGCAGTCTCCTCCCATGTGATGTACAGCCCTGAAAACCTGCTGGAATGAGTCCATGCAGAGTCGGTGGCACAAAACAACAGTACAATTGTTATATATCATATAATGTGTATAATTTTGTTGTTATTTTTATATGTTCTCAAATTAGATATGACCAATAACTGACCCTCCAGTGGATTTTCAGAGACTGTAAATCACATAGAATGAAGTTGTCCATCTTTCTTCCTCTAAAAGATGAATTCAGTGGTGGATTGAAACCACATATCTTTGAATTGGCAGTGCAGGTCCTTACAACTAGGCCACCAGAGCTCTCATGTTGTTGTTAGGTTTTATAAAGCAACTCAGTGATCTATGAACAATAGATAAAAAACCTTGCTTTATCCTGTGCCATCCTCACAATTTCTGACATGTTTAAGTGCATTGTGGGAGTCACTGCACCAATCCATTTTATTTAAACTTCCTCTCTTTCACTGAACTTCTACTTTTCAAACATAATGTCCTGTTTCATAGACTGTCCATCTCCCTCATGTCTAAAATATGTGAGACAAAAGTCTTACTATCTTTGCTTCTAAACAACTTATTCCAATACAGATTTATTTGTTCTTTTGACAGTCAGTTATATTTCATATTCTTTGCCAATACCACAATTCAAAAGTTTTCATTCTACTTTAGTCTTCCATATTCATTATCTATCTTTCATGTGCATATAAAAAATTGAAAATACCATGACTTGAGTCAGGCATACCTTAGCCTTTACACTGATATTCTTACTCCTTAATATTTAAAAGTAAATCCTTGACAGCACATTTGCCCAACATATTATATCTTTGGTTTCTTGACTGTTACCATAGTCTTCAATATGGATTGAAGCTTAATATTAAGAAGAAAATGATTAAAAACTAAAAAAGAAGACACTAATTCTCACCACTGGGCCAATCAGCAGCACAATGATGGATGAAGAAGAGTTTGAGGTCAACCATTTCAGCTTGCTCAGCTCCACAATCCACACTCTGCACCAGCAGTCAAGAAATCAAAAGATTAATTGCATTGGAATAGTCTGCTGTCAGGGACTTCTTCAAAGTGTTAAAGTGCAATGATGTCTGCCTGGAGACTAAGATGTGACTGATCCTGTCCATGGTCTTCACAATCCCTTGCTATGCATCAGAGAGCTGAACAATGACTAAGGTTGGCAGAAGAATTGATGCCTTTGAGCTGTGGTGTTTGAGAAGAGAATTAAACATACCATGAACAAATATATGTGTCTTGGAAACAGTGAAACCAAGCCTCTCCTTGGAGGGAAGGAATTTGAAACATTTTCTTGCATACTTTTTGGCACATGGCCAGAAGGAATCAGTCCTTGGACAAGGACATCATGCTTGAAAGAATGGAGGTCCAGCACAGGAGAGGAAGACCCCAGATGGGATGGATCAACAATGAGATGGAGGGTGAGAAGGAGGAGAAGGAGAAGGAGGAGGGGGAGGAGGAGAATCAGAAGTAGGAGGGGCAGGACGAGAATCAGAAGGAGGAGGAGGAGGAAGAGAAGAAGGGCAATGGTATTAGGTCTGTTGGAGTCAGTGAGACTGGCTGAGGAGAGGGAAGGGTTCAGAGCTGTTATATATAGGGTCCCTATGAGTTGCAGGAGACTCAACAATACATAACAACTTCCATGTATTTTAATAGTAGATCCCAGTAAAATAAAATCACTGACAGCATCTATCTATTCTCTGTTTTTTCATGATGTTGCTTTTTAAACTAGATTTCAGAATTTTTGTTTTCTTTTGTGTTTCAGTGTAACCCATACTTGTTATGCACCATAGAGTTGTACAGTCTTTAAACCCTGCTCTGTCCTCTGCCAATCTTATTGTCTCTGACACACCTGCCCCCCATTACCCCAGTCACTGCATCAATCCATCTCACTTGAGAATCTTCCTTTCCTGTGTTGTCCCTCCATCATCCCAAGCATGATGTCCCCTCTCCAAGGACTGTATGTCCAAAGTATATCAGATGAAGCTTCAGAATCCTTGCCTTCAAGGAGCAGCCTGGTTTCACCCTCTCAAGGACGAAACTGTCTGTTCTCTTTACAGCCCATGGTATATTAAATACTCTTCTCCAACACCACAGCTCAAAGGCATCAATTCTCTTTCTATGATCCCTAATCATTGTCCAGCTCTCTGATGCGTAGTAAGTAATTGCAAAAACCATGACCTGTACCAGGTACACCTTAGTCTCTAGACTGACATAATTGCTCTTCAGTACTTTGGAGTGGTCTCTGACAGTAGACTTTCCCAATACAAGATGTCTTTTCATTTCCTGGATGCTGATTTCAAAAGTATTGATACTAAGAGGCAGTCCTCAGAAAAACAAGGAAATACTGCTTGCTGTAAAATTGGGAACGGTGTGTGCCAGGGATGTGTCCTGTCTCCGTACCTTTTCAATCTATGTGCAGACCAGACTGAGACGCTGGGCTCTATGAAGAGAAATGTGGCATCAGGATTAGAGGAAGTCATCAACAATATGTGTTATGCAGATGACAGAACCCTGCTTGCTGAGACTGAACAGAGCCTGCAGTGCTTGCTGCAGAAGGTCTAGGACTGCAGCCTTCAACATGGATTGAAGTTCAATAATTAAGAAAACAAAGATTCTCACCACTGACCAACTGACAGCATCATCATAGAGGGTGAAGAGAATGAGATTGTAACCCATACTAAAACCTATATAATCTTTGATCTTCAATAAGTGCTCCAAATCCTTTTCACTTTCTTCAAAGAGTGTGCATGTTATAAAGTACAAACTTAATGTGGCAAATAGTTCAGGTGCTTTTGATCTTCATGAAATTTCCTGGGGTTCAGTGGTGTCTGTTATATCAAGACATCCTATTTAAAGTGGTTATGTTGTTTCTTATGTAGTTTTGAATCAAAACAAACAGCACAATCATTTTAAATGAGATATTGATATGGCAGATACCACTGAGATTAAAGGCATGTTTCCTTTAAAGTGAAAGTTAAACTATTTCATCTGTTCCTCTCACAACTGAAGTGGAGGCACAACATCTGGTAAGACTCTTCAGGTTTTGGAGGTAACCCATTTCTCATGTGGGTGTGCTACTCCAACCTTTTAATCAAGTGACTTGAAAAGCTGCTAATTTTTGTTTGTTTTATATTGGTTTGTTCACACTGTTTGTATAAATTGTAAGCATTGAGTTTCATTCATGTACTTTGTGTTTCACACATTCTGTGTTTCCTGCAATCATTCATAAACATTTTGTCTTATAAAATTAATCACCATCGAACTATGCCTGTCATTATCCTGTACTTTCAATCCCCCATTGCATCTTTCCTCTATGCTCATCTGCCCACAAAGCTGTTATCCTAGTGATTTCATGGAGCCCAGAATAAAAAGAGGTTCTGTTACAGGTTTAGGCTGCCATGAAAGCCACTCTGCCACAAAGGCCATTTGATCAATATGATTCAACCATGCTTGAAGTGTCAGTGATAGATAGAGATGTCATTTTCAGTCTTTGGAAACAGCGGACTATAGGATTTTGAAGTAAAGCCCTACAATACTTTATGGATAACTACTCTCATTTTTGGAAACAGATTTTGGCCACAAAAGCACCATGTTAAAGGGAAGTGGTGTATATAAAATCCTAATAAATGTCCAATCTTTCAGCAGCAAAATCAACATTGAATCCTCAATATGGAATGATTCCTAAGAGCACTCAGCCAGTAACCTAATGGCAGAGTGATGATATTGGACCACATCTATTATGGAAAGTTCAGTGTTTTGTTCTTACTAGAATAAACACACTAGATATGAATTTTCCTATCCTGTATGCAGTGCTTCTTCCAAAACTATTATTTGCAGATTTACAGAATATCTTATCAGCCATCATAGTATCCAGTTGGTTATCCCCTTGGATCAAGGTATTCACTTCATAGCAAATGAAGTTTGACAATGGTTCCATATGCATAGAATTAATGATCTTATTATATGCTTCATCACCCTGATACAGCTGTTTTGATAAAACAATGAACTGGCCTACTAAGTATGCAATTATGAGACCAATTAGATTGCAAGCCTTTTCAGGAATTGAGGCAGTATGCTCCAAGAGGCTATATATACTTTAAATGAGCACCCAATACATGGCACTATTTCTCCAATGCCCAGGATTCAAGGACCAAGAAACTAGGTTGAATTTACAAGTAATTTCACGACTATCAACTATCAGAAGGAAATAAATTCTAGTCCAAAGTACATACTTCCACTTACACACATTTATGACATTAACACATCCTGTAAAGTGTTTTTCTATTTTAATAATAAGTAAAAACATATAGATTAGCAAATGAAGCAAAAGAGGATACTAAAAATATTATTTATAAAAAAGTAAGCATCATAAACACATTGCTCTTTGAAAAATGGATAATGTCTATATCTGAAGCACAAACAATTGACAATCTCAAACCTATGACTATTGAGTCAGAATTGACTACCAGATGATTTTCCAAGACTATGTCTCAAGGTAGAAGATTACCATCTTTCTCCCTTATCCCGATCACCAGAGAGATCTTTGGTTTGGAACAGTAGCAACATTCCCTGGGGACTCAGCAACCAGACTCCATCTGCTGCTTGTAGGGTAGATGGACAAGCTGCTCCTGGGGGATTGACTGCCTCTGAAAATCCCCTGGAGCGTCAGCTATGGGTCAGCTCCAACTTGATGCTACACAGCAACAATATCCATGGATGCAATACTTCCTTGAATTTACCCAGTAGCTCTACAGAAAAGATTTTGAATCTTACTTCTGTAAAGATTACAGACTAGAAAATCCTTTAGGGTAGTGTTACTTTGGTGATCTACTGGTAAAAAGCTGTGCTGCAATCCCAAGGCCACGTGGTTTGAAGCAACCAGCTGATCTATGGAAGAAGGGTGGGCAATCACCTCCCAAACAATTTCCTACTTCTGATATCCCACTAGAGAGTCAGACTCAACAGGACACTTCTTTACGTTTCATCTCTGATTTTTCCTCTATATGTTTTCATTGACGTTCTTGTTTTCCAGCTGGCTTGCTGTTCCAGCTCTTCAGTTCTACTTTTGCATCCCACTAGCGTGTTAGACACATCTGCCATTTTGGTCTTAATATTCTGGATTGCCTTTTCATGCTTTTCTGTTATTTGCAGTTCTGTGTTGGCTATACCCTCCCTGTCTTGTGATGATTTTTAAGTTCTTGTACCTCTTTATCTAGACTATCATCCATCTTTTGCATTTTCTTCTATAGCTGTTCAAGTTGGCTCCTCATTAATGTATTTCTTCAAGATTGCTGTCTCTGGGGTATTTGCTGTCTTAAGGGTATCCATTGTTTCTTGCATCATTTGTATCTTCTTTTGTAGCTGTTCAAATAACTTCACATCAACATATTTCTTGTGGTTCTCTCTCTCTTGAATATTCATTAGGTCTGCTTTTTAGGAGAAAAGTTATTTTATTTTTTCATGATGACTGAAGCAAACTGTTGATTTCTTGACATTATGTGAATCTTTTCTTAGTAGATGTTGGGTTATTAAAACTTTATAATGTCCCAGGATATGACAACATTTTGTGAAGGACCTGTGTATTGCTCCCATCTTGATGAACACTATCCAAAGTGTTACCCTACAGAAATCGTAACTCCACCTGGCCTCTTCACCTTGGGATTAAGAAATACCACATGATGTATCTAGACAGCTGTATTCAAGGCCAAAGTACCTGTGGTATTGGTGCTCCTGGCACAGGATGGGGGAGGGGAGGGGGGCAGACGGGCAGGGGTGGGGGCAAGTCTGATTTCCATGTAATAAATCAGCCCGGTCTAGTGCACTGGCATGCTGGTATTCACGTGTTCAGTGTACAGGGCCTCAAAACTGTTCCTGGGATTGTTTTGAAATTCAGGTGGGATAGCCTCAATGTCAAATTTTGGTTCTTGTAGATTTGTAATTTTCTTATCTTTAGTTTGAACATGTATATGAGTAGTTGATTGTTCCATAGTCAGAATTTGATCTAGCTTTCACTTCTGATATTAATCGTCTCCAATGATCTTTCCACAGATATAATCAATTTGATTCTGTGCATACCATCAAGTGTAGTCTGTTGCAGACCGAGGGTCCCAAAGAATGGAATAATTTTAAAATTATTAATAATGAGACAAGCAGTCAGGAATGAGATAGAGCAGAGAGCATAAAACAGGGGGCCAGCAGTTCTCCACTGAAGACCCCGAGCCAAGCTTCTCTGTATCTTTATTGAAAATTATCAGGAAGTAAATCACAAAGAGAATTCAATGCAAATGAAGCCAAACTCTTTCTATTGAAAACCTTCTGCTTGACTCAGGAGAGAGGGGTTCACAAATGCAAGAATTTGGTTTACCCTTAAGGATTGCCTTAGTGCCTCAGGGTGAACTCTAGCTCAGGCAGTAACACTCCCTCCATAGGGGGCCCCTTGCTGTCTCCTGTCTGCAGGGAACAAACAGCTCATTTTCTATGATCTGCCACAAGAGAAATCCTAACTTATAAATCTGTAATTCCTTCACTTTCTGAACAAGGATTTTCATATAATATTTGGTATAAAGTTTGGCTTCCCATAGTAGTCCATGTGTATAGTTTGTGTTTATGCTTCTTATAGAAGGTAATTGTGATGAATAAATCATTAATTGTACAAAATTCTATCATTCTATCTCTAACCTCGTTTCTGTCACCAAGACTATGTTTTCAGACTACTGATTCTTACTTCCAATTCCCAACATTTCACATTCCAGGCACATTATTATTATTATTATTATTATTATTATTATTAGGAAGCAGGAGCAACATCCACTTCCGTAATAGCTTGCCTCCAGAAACACTATGAACCTGGAGAGAGGATGAAAGGCACCCAAGCATCAAGGACTCTCCTTCATAAGGTCCCTATGAGTTGCCTGCGACTCGATGGCACTTAACAACAACATTATTATTATTATTATTATTATTACATCTTAGTTGCATGTTTCATCTTGGTTGCATGTTTGGTCACTATATGCCTGCTATATTACTGCAAAGTTGATAGAAATAATCTGTTTCTTCCTTTTTTATTCTGTTTGTTGGTAAATCATAGTGGTATTAACCAGACTTCCTTGTATGTGTATGGATGATATCCTGTTGCTCACAACATTATATTTCAAGTAACTGAAGAACAAATTCAAGCCTCTAATTCTAATACTTGATGCTATGTGCAGAATACTGAATGATCCAGGAAGCAGCAAAAGATGGAAGGAATGTAGAATCCCTGTACCAGAAAAAAGAATTGACTGACCAAGAAAAATATCATGGACCAATGTATGATCAAGGAGCAATCATGATGAAGGAGAAAGAAGGAATTGGGAAAAAAACAAGGTCCCAGGAATTGCTTTCAACAAACAGATGCTACCCTGCAGTGTCAGCAAAGAGTGTTGAAAATTCCATGGACTTTCAAAAGAACAAAGAGAGATCTGTTTTGTTTGGAGAAGGTACAGCCAGAGTACTCCTTGGAGGCAAGAATCCTACATTTTGGAAATATTTTTAGGGAAGATTATTACTCGGAGAGGGCCATCACATTTAGGAAGGTGGAGGAACAGCAAAGAACTGTAAGATTCTCAACCGGAAGGTTGACAGAATGACTGTGACAATGGTTTTGAGTGTGTCTAAGATTGTGAGGATGGCAAAGGATAGAACAATGTTCAGAACTATTCACAGGGTTGTTTTGAGTCATACTCCACTCAACAGAACCTAACAACAACCGAACAACAAGAGATTGGTAACAATGCGCTAAAGCCACAGGGCTGAAGGCTTTGGTGCTTTCAAGCTCATTTGAGAAGCTGTCTTAAATGAGTAATTGTATTCTGTTGTTGTTGTTCTTGTTATGTGCCATCACTTGCAACTCAAAGTGATCCTATGTACAACAGCCCTAAACCCTGCTCCATCCCTTGCCAATCTTATTGTCTCAGATATGCCTATTCCCATTACCCCATTGTCGGAATCAATCCATCTCATTGAGGGTCTTCCTTTCCTGTGCGGTCCCTCCACACTCCCAAGCATGATGTTCCTCTCCAAGGACC
>NW_006399869.1:9121404-9146991 GCF_000299155.1 Elephantulus edwardii
TCTTCTCTAGCACCAAAGCTGAAAGACCATTAACTCTCCTTCTATCATCCCTAGTCCTTGTCCAGCTCTCTGATGCATAGCAAGTAATGGCAAAGACCATGGCCTGTATCAAGCACACCTTGATCTCCAGACTGATATCGTTGTATCCTGTTGTTGTTGCTGTTGTTGTTATGTGCCATCAAGTCACTTGTGATTCATAGCAACCCTGTGTACAAAAGCCCTAAACCCAGCTCTATCCTGTGCCAAGTGCACTGCCTCCTACACATCCATCCTGATTATGCCAATCACTGAATCAATTCACCTCATAGAGGGTCTTCCCCTCTTGCGCCATCCCTCCACCCTCCCAAGCATGATGTCCCTCTCCAAAGACCTGTGTCTCCTTACAACATGTTCAAAATATGTCAGACGAAGCCCCAGGATCCTTGCCTCCAAGGAATAGCCTGGTTTAACCCTCTCCAGGATGAATCAGTTTGTTTTGTAGGCAGTCCATGGTACATGCAATACTCTTCTCCAGCACCACAGCTCAAAGGCATCAATTCTCCTTCTATCCTCCCATTGTCATTGTCCAACTCTCTGATGCATAACAAGTGATTGCAAAGACCATAGCCTGTATCAGATGCACCTAAGTCTCCAGAGTGGCACCATTGCTCTTCAGTACCCTAACAGCAGACTTTCCCATTGCAATACATTTTTTTATTTCCTGGCTGCTGGTGCCAAGAGTGTTGACTGTGGAGCCAAGCAAACTAAAGTTGTTAATAGTCTCAATCTCTTCACCATCCATCCTGATGCTGCCAATTGGTCCAGTGGTGAGAATCTTTGTCTTCTTGACATTGACCCTCAATCCATACTGAAGGTGTCAGTCTTGACCCTCTGCAGCAAGTGCATCAGGTCCTCCTCAGTTTCAGCAGGCAGGGTTGTGTCTTCTGCATAACGCAGATTGTTAGTAGATCTTCCACCAAGCCTGACACCACACTTCTCCTGTTGCCAATATGAATTATAGACTTTTGACTTTACTAATCACCTCATAACCATACCTATGGTTCTGTGTGTTCTGTGGGCTATTGCAATGAATTTTGGATCAGGTAAAGCAGTAAGATGGGTGTTGGATTTTGTGGAAAGTGGTATAGAACATAGGGGACCTGTCTCATCTTGTGGGAATTGCTTTTTGTATTGTGGATGACATTGATGATGGCAGTTCCCGCTGTGGAGTTAGTAGGTGTCAGATACGATCATACCTGCATGGTCCTTACTCCTGTTACAACAAAAGCTATATACGAGGAGCTCTACAGTTGTAGAGTTGTTCCCTAAGGAATTGTACTACTAATGCAAAGGTGACTTCTCTCAGGTAGTTTAAATCAACCAGTTGCTCCCTTGGTTGGACAATATCCTCCTATGCAATTTATAGCCTCCTGAAAGAAAACGTGCTGAAGTGTCAGCTATAAGTTAGTTCTGACTTGATGCCAATGTATGCTTTAAATTTTAAATACAGACTCATGCATACAATGCTCCTTTCTCCACCCCCCTTTGCTCCCCAAAACATCATTTATGGAAAATTGGAGAGCCACTGAAAGAGAAGACAAGATGGATTGACATGGTCACTTCAACAATGGGCTCAATTATGTGAAAGATAATGAGGAAGGCACAGGATAGGACAAAGTTCAGACCTGTTGTTCAAAAGGTTGCTAAAAATTGTGCTTGCCTCACAGGCCTTGAACAAAAACAACCTGAACCACTGTTGTATGCATGTTATCTGGATGTGAATACAGATGCAGATTCACTGATAATTATATACTTGACATAAATAAAGTCTGACCCACTGCAATTCTCTTTCTTGATTTTAAGGACTGAAGTGTTTTCTAAGATGTTAGACTTGTACTGTTAAACCCAATACATCCCCAGGCAAGCCAGGAGGAGTTAGTAAGTTTATTGTCTGCCCCAAAGAAGTGAGGTTTCTTGTTTTCACCTTTGTAAAATTTGTCTTCCACAGATCCCTACTATTGGTTTTTAGCCTGCTCTTATATCATGCTATTTATTTAAAGGATTTAGGAGTTCTGGGAGTTTAACGCTTGAAATTTCATGCACCCAAAAGAAAATAAATTCACATACTTCAGATTTAAAAATAACTGCATGCATACAAAGAAACTCTGGTAGCTTAGTTCATAGGGAGTTGGACTGCTAATCCAAAGGCTGTACCTCTCTGGTAATTAAAATTCATCAGCCATTCTGAGGGAGAATAATGAACAATTTTTCCCCCATGAGATTTGTAGACTTGAAAACCTACCTATGTTCAACTCTTGAGTCTGGTACAACTCAACAGCAAAGAGAGAGAGTATTTTTTTAAAGATTATAAAAATGTTTTATACAATACTTACGTCACAGGAGAGAGATCATGATTACAAAGTTGGTTTTCCCAGGATGAGGCGTAACCATTGAACTCCAGGTGTTCTGACCTCTGCCATTTTCCCAAATGTGGGAAATGTGACTACATAATTTGTGGTAATGGGGAACTGCATTAGCTTTCTCCCATGATTAAAAAAAGTTTTATACAACATATAAAATGTGTCAAAAGGAAGTATATATTTCTTAAATTAATAAAAGCAATAAATGTAAGAATTTATAAGTTTTATCACATTTTAATAAGTTGTAGAGCGTGTAATTTCTAAATTTGAGTAGAAAATATTGATTCCACAAATTGCTTACTAGTGGAATTCTCATTACTATTTATACAATTTGGTAGAATTTTTAATTGATGAAAAATTACATAGTTATGTTTACTTTATACACAAATTTAATTAATATTCTATAAATTCCAGAAGATGTGAAATATCTTTTTCTTTACCTTCTAAAAAAAACCATCAAGTCTCCACTGGCCTGCTTAAGGTCACTGCTTTTTTTTATATCTAATAAAATTTTATGGCTGATTTCTAAGGTAAGAATAAGTTGTGCTTACCAATAACTGAACCATGATGTTTGATTTCTTTCCAAAGAACATTAGCATCTGATTGGATGAATATGGTTTCTTAGTCTTTGATTAAAATTTGAATCCAAACAAAACATTGTGTGTTTTCATTTTTATTCTTATAAACATGCAAAAGGGTAGGAAGGCATTCCAGAAGTCATTTGATTCATCACAAATCTATTCATAGTCAATTTTTAGTTTTGAAAACAATTCAAGGGGGAATTTTCTAACTTACAATGCAAGAGTTTTAAAATAAGATAAAAATGTGGATCCATTGTTAAGTATCTAAATAAACTTCTCATTTAGTCTACTATTTCTTTCTTTTAGATTTTTGTCTTCAGAAAAGGTTGAAAATTAGCGATACCCTACAGAGGAAAACAAAAAACAACAACAACGAAAAATATGCATTGATTCCTTTCCTGTTCACTTGTAGCATGGCAACCAAGTTAGTGTCTCATAATTCCCTTAGAGATACAGTCGTGGAGTTGTAATTCATCAGGGCTTATGGCACCTTGGCTTACTGCTGTCAAACTCACTAGCCAACAATATTTGGATTTAAATTCTATTAAAAATTGTCAATAACAATAATAATTATAAAACTTCAAAAAGTCAACACAGGAGGAATAAATAAAAACCAAAGAACATATTGAAAAGTCTCTCCAGATAAGTAGCTATATATGCACGCATTAAGTGCACCCCAGCATTTTTATGACTCTGCTTTAGCTAGAGTAGTTGTGTCCATTTAGAAGTCAGAAGCATACAAATAAAAAGTTCTGTAAAAAGAGTGTGAGTGGGATGGGAAGAGCTCAGTCAAACCTCTATTAATTTCACCAAGGGGAATCATTCTGTCAGCAATACCCACAGCACAAAACATAATTCTAAAGGATTGTATATGACCCTCTCATTCCCATGACTACTTGTATACCAATTCCAACACCAGTCTCTCATTGGTCCACCATAGAGTCCAAATCCACTACAATGGCTTTGTAGACCTTGAAGAAACGCATTCACAGTTACAGAGTTAAACTGGTTACAATTTAGGTTGGTAATAGGATATAACTTTTCAACCAGAAAGACTTCTCAAAGATCCTCACAAGCTCTTCAACCTTTAGCCTGATGGCATTCAATAAACATTACAGGACTCAATTATGGTGCCTCACTCCCATTGTCCCTATGAATAATTTCTCCTAAGGATAGAAGGAGAATTGATGCCTTTGAGTTGTGGTGCTGGAGAAGAGTATTGAATGTACCATGGACTGCTAGGAAAACAAACAGATTTTCATCCTGGAGAGGGTTAAACCAGGCTGCTCCTTGGAGACAAGTATTCTGGGGCTTCGTCTGACATACTTTGGACATGTTGTAAGGAGACACAGGTCCTTGGAGAGGGACATCATGCTTGGGAGAGTGGAGGGACGGCGCAAGAGGGGAAGACCCTCTATGAGGTGGATTGATTCAGTGACTGGGGTGATCAGGATGGGTGTATCAGAGGCAGTGCGATTGGCACAGGATAGAGCAGGGTTTAGGGCCGTTGTACATAGGGTCGCTATGAGTTGCAAGCAACTCGATGGCACATAACAACGTTAGATGAAGTTTTACTATCATTGCTTTTAAGAAGCACTCTGGTATAATTTTCTCTAAGACGTATTTGTTTGTTATTTTGTAAGTCCATGGGATATTCAGTACTACAATTCAGACTAATATTAAAATTAAGGTAGAATAGGAGAAAAGGCCTGCCAATTTTCTTCCAAAGATGAACCAATAAAAAAATATACGATCATAAAAGACTATTGCCTAGTATAGCGCTGAGAGAAGAGCCCTTTAGGTCAGAGACACTATATAATACCTACAACAATATACTCAAACAGAATAATGGTGATAAAATCAGTGCAGGACCAGACATTTTTCATTTTGTTACACATAAAGTTGTCATAAATCAGAGCACACTTAACATCAACAACCAGGTTAATTTTGTAGCAATTAAATAATAGCATTATCAAAGGATAAGTGTGTGTACATGTGTACATGTGCATGTAACTTGAAGCTTCACCATTCTGTCATCTAGTAAGGAGTTTCTTGATTTTGAAAATTCAGAATTTCCCCAGGCTCTGCCTATAGTCAGAGTACTTAATACAAGTCCTACATGTATAACCATCTCCTGGGCCTTGGAGGTGGAAAGATCTGTATTCATCTTTGCCCTACCTAAATCAGGTAATGCCCATGCACCCAGAATTCCACCAGGCTTGATCAACGAGAATCATGCAACACAAGGTCACAAAGTCTACATATGTAATTAGCTTCAGGCTTGAGGGCCAAGAAAACAACACTTGCATACCAGATCTAGAGGAGACATCAACGTCTCCTGGGAGATTATCCTACTGTGACAGCAGCATGTTGCAAGTGAAAGAGCAGAGGCACTAAGTCATAAGAAGTCAATCCTGGAGCAGAACCTCAGGGCTATTCCTCAAAACTGTCTGTGACGGAAATCCTTCCCTACCTGGAATTTGAACTTAGAGATTCCTAAACCCAAGAGAGACCAGCAGCAGTGAGAGAAAAGGCCTGCAGCACTGCAAGATGTTAGGCACCACAGAAGTGAATTGAGACTTCATATCATATCAAGGATTGGATACAGGGAGGGGGTGTTAATAAGGGTGCGTGGGAGTGGAAGATGACACTGGTGGAGCAGGGGAAGGGGTAAGTCAAGACACATGTGTCTAGGCAGAGGGGGGAGGGTGTGACACTGAGCTATTGGTTACTTCTACAGTGGGGAAATGTTTTCATCTGCCAATTTCTGGAAAATGCGTATCTGTCAGATATAATTCTTAAGCTGAACATTCAAATTAAGATAGATTAGGAAGAAGGATTTTTCATCCACTTTTGAAATAACAGGGCTTCAAAAACCCCGTGTACTATAGAGCACATTTAAGGTAGACTCGCATATATAGCAACTGACACCTAACCCTCAAATATGGAGACACAGAGGAGGAGAAACAGCAGTAAGCAGACACTAGTGGATGGAGCATGAAATGTGAGAAGTATGAATGTGGGAAAATTGGACATGGTTGACAAAGAAGTAGAATGCATAAATATTGACCTGCTAGATATTGGTTAAATGAGATGAGTTAGCGTGAGACCTTTTAAATCAGACAATCACATGGCCTGTTATGCCAGAGATGAAAAGGTGAGGAAAAATAGGTTCGCTTTGATAATTAAGCGGGGCGGGGGGGGGAGTCATTTTTACAGCAGAAAGATGAGGATGTGCAGGGGCAGGGGGGATTAATAATGGGTGGGGGCTTGGAGGAAATTGGAAAAATCTGTTCTGGAAAACAATGTTTTTGAACTTGTAAATAAACTAGTATAATTTTTTTTTAAAGGAAGTGCTATAGATTGAAAAAATAAAACTGGAAAAGGTAAAAAAAAAGTCATTTCTAGATCCATCTTGCAACACAATTTTGTAAGTGACAGGATACTATCCATATATATGCATACAAGAAAGTTCAGTGAATAGCACCATCAGTCACATATATGCACCAACCAGAGCCAAAGAAGAGGAAGCATGATTTCTGTTAACTTTTGCAGTCATAAATTAATTAAACATGCAATCAAGATGTGTTAATAATAATGGTTGATGGGAATGCAAAATTAAGAAACAGGGAAGAAAGACCAGTAGTCAGAAAGCATGAATTTAGGGACAGAAAAGAAGCTGGATATAGAATTATAGAATTCTGTACGATGAATGATTTATTCACGGCAAATCCTTTTATAAGAAACAAAAATACAGATTATATGCATTTACTTCACAGGGGTCATATTGATTGGGTCTGTGGAAAGTATTGTTGGAGAAGGTCAGTATTAACTGTGAAAACTAGGCCAGGTGCTAACTGTGGAACAGACCATCAACTACTCATGTGCAAGTTTATATTAAAGCTAAAGAAGGTTACATCAAACCCACCGGAACCAAAATTTGACCTGAGTTTATCCCACCTGAGTTTCAAAACCATCTCAGGAACAAGTTTGAGGCCTTAAACACTAGTAAACAAAGGCTAAATGAGCTATGAGATGATATCAAGAATATCATCCAGGAAAAGTGTAAAAGGTCATTACAAAGAGGAGAAATAAAAGACCAAGATGGATATTAGAAGAGACTCTCAATATTACACTAGAGAGATGAGAAACCAAAGCAAAGGGAAGAAATAAAAAAGTTAAGGTCATGAACACAGGATTTCAAAAGGTAGCTCAGGAAGAAAACGAAAAATATTATAATGAAATCTGCAAAAAGCTGGAGTCAGCCTAAAATAACTATGAGATTGAGATACTATCTCACCCCAGTAAAAATAGCAAAATTCAACATAACATCAAACAACAAATGCTGGCAAGGTTGTGGAGAAATTAGAACCCTTATTCACTGTTGGTGGGAGTATAAATGGTGCAATCACTATGGAAGGAAGTATGGCACTTTCTCAAAAAGCTTCAAATGGAAATATCATTTGACCCAGCAATTCCACTACTGGGAATATACCTTGAAGAAACCATAACTGCCACCCAAGCAGACATATGCACACTCATGTTTATTGCTGCTTTGTTCACAATAGCAAAGACTTGGAAACAACCTAAGTGCCCATCAACAAATGAATGGATAGAGAAGCTGTGGTATAGTCACACAATGGAATCCTATGCTATATTGAAAAACAAGGAACTCATGAAATATTATACAAAATGGGTGACCCTGGAGGACATTATGCTGAGTGAAATATCTTAGTCACAAAGGGACAAATACCGCATAATGCCACTGCTGTAAAGCAGGACTGACATCGGGCTTGGGGAGAACCTACGAAAAGAGGGGATAAAGAATGTATACTGTTGAAACAGATGAGGGAGAGAAATGTTTGAAAGGAATATATGATTAGATATAATTTTCATGACAAGAGTCCAGAATGAGAGCTGCATAGTGGAGTGGACCTGGGTGGAGGGATTGTAAAACTGTGAAAGAATTTTTCTTTTACTTTTCAAAGAGAAGAGTGTAATGGGGTTGGGGGAACGAAAGGGGTGGACAGGGAGAAAAGTGCAACAAAGAATGGATGGAAATCCAAAGTTTCTGTAAATTTTCATTAAAATTAATAATAATAAAAAATAAAAAAGAACTGGTTGACACTGTAAAATTTTATAAATGATCATATGAATAAGAACCAATGGTGATGAAAAAACAAGTTCAAGCTGCACTTAAAAGCATTGGCAAAAAAATAAGACCCCAGTAATCAATGATATATCATATCATATCAATATAGCATATTACATCTAATAGATGCAGCCCTGGATATGCTCACTAGACTAGGCTAGGAAATTTACAGGACAGCTACATAGACAACTAGCTGGAAGACGACCATATTTGTTCACATTTCCAAGAAAGATGATCCAACAGAATGAGGAAATTATCAAGCAATATCAATAATACTATATGTAAGAAATATATTACTGAAGAGCGTTAAAAATAATTAAAACAGTACTTTGATATATAACTTCCAGAAGTTCCAGCTGTTTTTAGAAGAGGCCATGGCACTGGGCATATCATTTCTGATGTCAGGTAGATTCAGGCTAAAAGCAAAGAATACTAGATGAATGTCTATTTGGATTTGACTATGTGGATCATAACAAACTATGGCAAACATTGAGAAGAATGAGAATCCCAGAACACTTAATTGTGCTTGTGAAAAACCCGTGCAGATCAAGAACCTATTGAGTGTTTAGAGTAAGGGAACAATGTGTGATTTAATGTCAGGAAAAGGGTATGTCAGAGCTACATACTTTCTTTACATCTATTCAATCTGTACGCTAAGCAAATCTGTCAAGAATCCGGGCTCTGTGAAGAATAATGTGGCATCAAGTTTAGAGGAAGACTCATCAACAACCTGCATTACCAGATGACACAGTGTTACTTGCTGAAAGTGAGGAAGACTTTAAAAACTTAAGGACTACAATTTTCTATATGGATTTCATCACAACATCAAAAGACAAAAATCCTCACCACTGGACTTAAAGGCAAAGTCATAATAGATAAAAGGATAAAATTGTTAGCTATTTCATCTTACTTGGATCCATAGTCAATGCCCTTAATATCAGTTAGTCAGGAGATCAGGAAATTAATTGTATTGGCCACATCTGTCAGAGATCCCTCCAAATTATGGAGAAGCAATGATGTTAGTTTGAAGACTACAGTGCTCTTGATTCAGACCAAGGTCTTATTAATCCCTTCCTATGCATCTGAGAACTGGACAATGAATAAGAATGATAGAAGAAGATTTGATGTCTTTCAGTTGTGTTGGAGAAGAGCACTGAATATCCCATGGATTGCCAAATATATCTTGGAAAAAGTGCAGCCAGAGTGGTTCTTGAAGATAAGCATTGTGAAACTTTGTCCTGTATATTTTGACTGTGTTGCTAGGAGAGACTATTCCTTGAAAGGAATAGCGTGTTTGGAAAGGTAGAGATTTGATGAAAGAGAAGATGATCTGCAGCAAGTTGGATCAACACCATGACTGCAGCAGTAGGGTTAAATGAGTCCTAAATGACGAAGATGGCACAGGATAGGATAGGGTTCAGATCTGTTGTTCACAGAGTTGCTATGAATCAACCTCATTACATGCAGATGGTGCCTAACAACACACCTAGAGTAAAGCTAAAGAATATAGAATGTACCATGGACTGTCAAAAGGACAAATACTGTTTTGAAGATACCAAAGTGCTCCCTCCTTAGGGGCTATGATAGTGAAAATTCATCTTACTTTGAGCATATTTTCAGGAGGAACCAGTCATCCAGAGAGAAAGATCATGCTAAAAAAATGTCGGAGAAAGAGTGGAAGGCCCTCAAGAGGTGTTGACACAGTGACTTCCTCAATGGGTTAGAGGATGACAGATCTTGAGAATGGTACAGGAGAGGCCAAGGCTCAGGTCTGTTCTGAGGATTGCTATGGATTGCAGTCTACTTCAAGGCAACTATAGCAAAGACATAAATATGCTCCAGATACACTTTCCAAAAATGCCTCATTTCCATTGAATCAGAACCAATTCATTGGGTTTCTGAGGCATTGAATTGCTTAGGAAGAGATTTTTCTTTCTTCAAAGAATTGCTACCTGTCAGAGAGGCATAGTCCTCAGACCAGTAGTTCAACTTCCTATGGACTATATACATGTTTAACAAGGCTTAAAATAAATCATATAAGGATAAAATGGATAAAAAGAAATTAATTACATGTGTCCTCATTTTCTATTGCTGTGTAGAAGTTGGCACAAATCTATAAGCTTAAACTGATGCAGTTATTATTTTGTAGGTGTGATCTAGCTGGGTCCTCTGCTCAGTATGAGAAAGTTACAAATAATATGCCAGGCAGCCTTCAATTTACTCTCTAAACTCCACTGGGAATGGGTACATTTCCAAACTCATTTAGATTACCAAGACAATTAGTAGACTAGTTAAAAGAAGTGTGGAGTTAACAGTGTCCCAATTGTTTGATTTGCGGTATAACTCTATATTTTCCAAGGTCAACAGTCCCACTTAAACTCAGCTCCTTCACTCCACTATGTCTGTTGGGTTTGGTGGTTTGCCGGAATGTTTTCTTAGAGACTCAGACCCATCAGGGGAAAGACTTATATGAAGGCAGGTAGACAGGCCTATTTTGCAGTGTGGTGAGCACCGTAAACTATCAGTTGCAGTACCGCTAGAAAGTGGGCATCTCAATAAGAAAGAGTAGTATTAAGGTCCCATGATCTTAAATAAACCTCTAGTAGAGTAAGGCTTGTATCCTACCCTAATCCTCTCTCTTTTTATAATCAATTCTCCAGCATAAAATAAACAGTTAATCATTGGCTCGGAAAGACATTTGGAATGATAAACCTTTGACACCACAGGACTTTACAAAGGCATGAGTACTAAACGTTAGAAATAATAGAGACCACAACAATGCCTTTGACCCACAGTTTTTGTTGTTGCTGTTATGTACTATTGTTATGTGACTCAGGGACCCTGTGCACAGCAGCTCTGAACCCAGCCCTATCCTGAACCAGTCTCACAGTCTCCAGCACACTTAATCCTATAACCCTAGTTACTGTGTCAATCCAACTCAGCCATAATGTGGCAGAACAAAGTGTAAACTCTTTAAATTAATAGAAGAGAATCTAACATGTAATAATGTACAATTTATAAGTCAACCAGTCAGTAAAATTTACTAAACAAGTAAAAACAGGCAACATAAAAAGAAAAATCAATCAGTAAAAGCATCTAAAAATGGAAAACATTATGGATATTGGATTACTGGATACTGAGATAAAATATTTATTATAGACCTGATAACATGTAGCATAGAAGATAAGGATGGGGGAGTCTGTAAAGTATTTTTTTAATGGCCTAACCCCAACTATATACATGATCTGAAGAAAGACTCAGGATAGCAATTCTTCAGTCAGGACAGCTTCTCAGGCATACTAGAAAAATCTTCTGATCTTAGGCTTTGCTAGACCCCAACTTACAGAAATGAGCCAGTATTCTAAAGCTTTTTTTTTTACTACTTCTCATTATAATGTGCTATCTCACTATCAAATAGGCACCTGAAGACCAAGTACAAAACAATAGGTGTCAATTATTTCCATATTCTAAGAAGAAGTCTAAACAAACAAAAACCAGATAAATGGAGCATTTCAAGCTAAAACAAACAAAACACTCATTACCATCATATCTGGCCTTCTATTGGGATTACTTAGCTGTAAATCACATCAGAAAAGATTGTCTTTCTCCAAAGTCTCTAGAGAATTTGAATTGCCAAGTGGTGTGGCCTGTGAAATAGCACCATAACTCCCTATGGACTAGGCCAGCAGAAGACAAAATTTTATAAGGGTGATCAAACTTTTTTCCAACTGTTGTTGGTAGGTGAGCAATTAGGTCAATTCAGAATACCATAAGGGATGGCGTAGACTGTCCCATAGACTTTCCAAGGTTATAATTTGTATGGGAATAAACCTTTTCCCTGTGGGACAGCTGTGAGGGTTGAGCCTTCAACCTCTTAGTTAGTCGTCAACTATTGTCTACTGTGCCACCATAGTTCTATTTAAAACCTGTGCATAACCAAAATAAAGTGGGTGAAATTGTAATGTGTTTCCTCCTTTTCCTGCTAAATAAATAAAATTTTTATTCTTTGATTTGATTTTATAATTTAAAAAGAATTAAAAATTTTGTCTATGTCTCATGGAATTCATGGAGTACATATGCTAGTTGTGGTTGTAGTTGTTGTTGTTGTTAAGTGCTGTCTAGTCGAAGGCGACTCATAGCGACCCTGTGAACGAAAGTCCTGGACACCTGTGTAAATTTCGGCCTTTCTCCAGGTTCATAAGGTTTCCAGAGGCAAAGTATTATGGAAGTGGATGCCACTCTTGCTTCCAAACTTGTTTTAATAGGGGAGTTCCACCAAACACTGTCCACCAGGGATAACCATTCTCACATTTGACTCATCAGTGTCACAGTGTTCAGCTTCACAGCAGCCATGAGTTACCTCTGAACAGCAAGTTGACAGACCAGGGTTACATGACCTAGAAGAATGTTTCACCAAAAGCAATTAGTTAGGCCTGAGGGCTACAGACTAGAATCACCCACCTTTGGCTTGGGAACATGACTTTCTGTCTGCTGGGCCAACTGCTCTTTCTTTCTATGTTGTTGTTATTGCTGTTGGTAAGTGCTGTCAAGTCAAAGGCCACTCATAGCAACCTTATGAACCAAAGTCCTGAACACCTGTATAACTTTTGTCCTTTCTCCAGGTTCATAGGGTTTCCAGAGGCAAGCTATTATGGCAAGCTATTTTTTGACATATATTAGTACTAGACTTAAACTCACATCTAAATATTTTAAAGAAAAAATGTTATTTCTACGTATTTGCTTTCTGAATAGCGAAATAGACAAACGTGGTTATTTTGGAAAGTAACTGAACTTCTACTAATTAAATCACTAAGCACCCTTCGTTATTGTGGTCACAATGGAAGGAGCAAATCTGGACACTGGGGCTTCAAGACAAATGGTGGATAGTATGATTCTCAAGGTCTGTTTAAGGAATTAAAACAATGATCCACAGAAGATTCAGTGTTTACAGCACAGAGAGTATGATAAACATATCTTTGAGAAAATCACAAAATTGAGAGATTCAACTCAAAGAAATTGTTCATGCATTTGTAGAGGCAAGATAGTCAGGTCCATAGGTCAAACTGCAGAAGAGAGGCTTTTTTAAACTCATATATCTACAGAAGTTGAAAACTCCAAAGTAAAGCAGGCCACCTGAGCAAGTCCTAAGACCTTGGGGTAACTTGCCAGATACAGGATTCGGATCCAGCAACAAAGAAGTTTTCCAGGCAGTAATTAAGAAGTTCACATTTAATTGAAAGACTGGTCACAGCAGATCTCATTATAGTGGTGATTATGCAATATGTCATCTAGGAAATTATTATATTACATCAGACTTTATAAAAATAATTATATTGTTCTGTACCATAGAGTCAGAACTGACCCATAACTGTCCCTCTGGTAGGTTTTCAGAGACAGTTATTCTCATGGGAGGAGACTGCCCATCCTTCTCCAGTGGAGCAACTGGTGGCCTCAAACCACACGCCTTCAGGATTGCAGTGCAGCTTCTTGCCACGAGGTCACCAGAGCTATTTTGTAACTGTCAAAGAAAATAATTACAGGCGGCCAATATGACTGTCAAAAAAAATAATTAAAGGCAGCCAACTTGAGACACAACATTGAGCATAAACCCACGTCATCATAATAACAGTCAAATGAGATATTACTTTGTTTTATTAGCTCTTCTCTCCAAATCCACACTCCCTTGTCTCATTTAATGCTGGTTGATGTGGAATGTGAAGTAGGAGCAGAGTAGGTGATGAGGATTACAAGGTGGGAAATAGAAAAAGAAACATTTTACTTCCTCTTCCTCTATCCTGTAGCTTGAACGTTGTTGTTGTTAAGTGCAGTAGAGTCATAGACGACTCACAACAACCCTATGAATGAAAGACCTGAACAATTGTATAACTTTGGTCATTACTCAATGTTCATAGAGTTTCCAGAGGCAAGCCATTTTGGAAGTGGATGTCACTCTTGCTTCCAAGCTTGTTTTAATTGGGAAGCTCCACCAAACACTGTCCACCATGGGTAATTATCACATTTGGCACATCTGTGTCACAGTGTTTAGCATCACAAGAACCACAAGTTACCTCTGTACAGCAATGCACAAATCAGTGAAATCAGAGAAGTATACCAGTACTGTAAAGACAGACATAAGATAAAAATTTTGGCAATTTATTTATTTGCTTAAAAAATAATTATAGAGGACCCCCATACTTGCATCTTTAATAAATAAAAAGTACATCATTTGTACTTACTGATTTTTTTAACTTTATGTTTGGCGTTTCACTAATAATATACTTTACTGATTAAAAATAATGTTGCTAAAGAAAACTAAGAATTATATGCCCGTGGGAGATAAATGGGCAATATAACACCTCCAGAAGATATGATATAAAATAAAGTTCTATACCATGTTTAAATTTTTTTGTGTAATGATTCTTTGAACATCATTTGTTGAGAAGACTGCTTTATTCCATTTAATTAATTTTGCAGCCCTTTGAAAATTATATTGCCATATATATGTGTGGATTTTGTTTTGAAGCATATAAAAGTAGAAAAAAAGAAAAGAAAAACTGATTTCTAAAGTAGTTGAAAAAATGGTATCTAGGGTCTTGAAAGCTGCAAGTGGCTATTTAAGAAGCTATTACTGGTTTCTTCCAGTGTAGAGCAAAGAAAAACAAAAGTGACAGGCACTTACTATATGGTGGACATTTGCTGGGTGCAGGGAATATCACATCAAACTCCCATCTAGTCGAGTTCAACATTTGGTAACTCAATCCGGTTTCTGAGGCTGTAAATCTCCCAGAAGTAGGCTGTCTCATCTTTATCCTTTTGAACAACTGGTGTATTGTAACTTCTGATCTTTTGGGTAGCAGCCCAACAAATAAATTACTCTGCCACCAGGGCTCCTGACAGGGAATAAAGTAGTGATCAAAAATAGAAATGATCCTTGCTGTCCTGGAGTTCACAGTACAGTGATGGAGGTAGACATTAATGGATATAACCTAAATTGTCAAATCACACTCATGATGAAGTCATGAAAGAACAATTTGCACTTCTGTGAATTTATCCTACTTTATAAGTCCAGGAAAGGCTTCTTTCAGGATACTTGATCTAAAAATTAAAAGACCCATAAAAAGAAATAGAGCTTTAACAGAAGCAAATAGAATATCATAGTTCTGTAACAAAATACATGGATTGTATTTTTTAAATAAATACATATACATACTTTAAAAAATATATTTTAAATAAAAGTTTAAATTTTGTTTTTAAAAATAGTTAAGAAAAATATGTGCTTATATTTCTCAAAATAATGAAGATAGAAAAATTTATAGGTGGTCATGAAATATTCAGACATAAATTATATCATACTATATTTGTTCTTCTATGGCTAAGATATTTTACTCAGCATAATGTCTTCAACACTCATTTATGTTGTATAGTCTTTAACAAGTTCATTGTTTTTTTAAATTATGCACAATACTTGGTTGTGGGAATATATCAGTTTCTCTATCCATTCAGTTGTTGATGGACGTATGGGCTGTTTCCATCTCTATGCTATTGTGGATAATAATACAATGAACATGAATGTGCATAAATTTGTTTGTGCTGCAACTCTGATTTCTTAGGGTATCTCTCCAGTGGTGCAATAGCTGGATCAAAGAGTACTTCTATTTGAAACTTTCTGAGGAAACACCAAACTGCCTTCCATAGTGGTTGTACCATCTTACATTCCCACCAGAAGTGCATGAGAATTCTAAACTCTCAGCATCTTCAACAACATTTGTTGTATGGAGTCCTGTTGAGAGTTCTAATCTCTCTACGTCCTCTCCAATATTTATTCCTTTCTATCCTGCTAAACTTTGCTACTGCTATTGGGATGAGATGATATTTCATTGTTCTTTTGATTTATATCTTTCTGATTACCAGTGATTTTGAATATTTCTTCATGTGTCTGTTTTACATCTGAATGTCTTCTTTTGTGAAAGTTCTTTTCATGTCTTTTCCCCATTTTGTTATTGAATAATCAGTCTTTTTCTTGTGTAGACCCTATAATATTCTGTAAATTTTCAGTATGAGACCCCTATCTGAGATGACATTGCCATACAGATTTTTTAAGAGTTTGTAGGTTCTTTTTTTATCCTATATGTGCAAGCCTACTTATGTCATAAGCTAGAACTTCTAAGTTTGGTCTCATTTGCCCTTTGGAACTCTGTTTCATCTTGAGTTGATTTTTGTTTATGAGATGTGAGATACAGATTCTGTTTCAGTTCAAAGTAAGTAAATGTCCAGTTTCGCCAGCACTATTTGTTGAAGAAATTATCATTTCCATGTTTAAGAGGTTTTGATGATTTTTCAAATGCTAATTGACCATAGGTAGATGAGTTAGGGACCTCTCCAAAGTACTGAAGAGCAATGGTGTCTCTCTGGAGACTAAGGTGCATCTGATACAGGCCATGGTCTTCACAATCACTTGATATGCATCAGAGACTTGGACAATGACCAAGGAGGATAGAAGGAGAATTGATGCCTTTGAGCTGTGGTGCTGGAGAAAAGTATTGAGAATACCATGGACTGCTAGGAAAACAAAGAGATTTGTCCTGGAAAGGAGGCAAGGATTCTGAGGCTCCGTCTAACATACTTTGGACATGTTGTGAGGAGAGACCGGTCCTTGGACAGGGACATCATGTTTGGGAGGGTGGAGGGAGAGCGCAGGAGAGGAAGGCCCTCTCTGAGGTGGATTGAGTCAGTGACTGGGATAATTGGGATGGGAGTATCAGAGACAGTGTGATTGGCACAGAACAGAGCATAGTTTAGGGCTGTTGTACATAGGGTTGCTATGAGTCACAAGCAACTCGACGGCACACAACAACACAACAACAAATGAGTTAATATCTGGCTCCTTGATTCTATTTGTTTCTGTCATAGTACTAGTACTATGACATTTTTGTTCCCATGGCTTTTGAGAGCAGGGAGTGTTATGCCTCACACTTTATTTTTTGTTTTTCAGAAGAGCTTTGCTTATTCGGAATCTCTTTCCTTTCAATTGTCTTTTCTATCTCTTTGAAAACAGAATTTGTTTTCTGTATTGAGATTCCATTGAACATGTAGATTGCTTTTGCTAGGATTGTAATTTACACAATGTTAAATCTTCTGGGTGTAATTTTTCTATTTATTTAAGTCTGTTATTGTTTCTTGTGGTAGTATTCTGTAGGGTTTCTTTTTTTCCGCCCATAAAGGTCTTTTGTGTCTATGTTGCTGTTATTGTGTGCCATTGTCTTCGAACTAACCAATAGCTGACTTTTCAGCGGGTTTTCAGAGGCAAAAAATTGCACAGGAAAAAATTACTCATGCTTCTCTGTGGAACAGCTGGTATACTCCAACCCCACGTATTTGAGATTGCAGGGCGACTTCTGACCACTAGAGCTCTCCTTATTCCCAAGTATCTCATCTGGCGGTTGGCTAAGATAAACGTTACTTCCTTAGGTTCCTTTTTTGTCCTTTTTTTTCTGTAGAGAAAATTACTGATTTTTCTTTACTGATCTTATATCCTGTCACTCTACTAAAATGGTGTCTTAGGTCTAAAAGTTTTTGGTTTAGTCTTTGGGTTCTTTGCATACACTATAATATTATCTGTTTATAGTGACATTTTAACCACTCTTTTGCTAATTTGGATACCTCTCTTTTCCTTCTCTTGTCTTACTTTCATAGCCTGTACTTTCAATATAATATTGAACAGGGGCAGTGAATGTGGGCATCCTCGTCTGATCCCTTTTCCCAAGGGGAATGCCTTTAGACTTTCTCCATTGAAAACAGTGTTGACACTTGGTTTTGCATATATATACTTTTCATTATATTGATAAACTAATCAAACATCCCTATTTTCTTCAATATTTTAATCAAAAAGGGGTAATGGATTTTTTAAAAGGTTTTATCCTATGTCAACTGATAGGATCATGTGGTTCTCATTTTTTTCCTTCGTTCATGTGATGAATTACATTGATTTTTTTTTACATTGAACCATTCTTGCATACTTGTTATGAATCACCCTTGGTTATGATGAGTTATTTCTGTTAGATTCTATTGTATAGTATTTTGTGAAGGATTTTTGCATCTATGTTCATGAGAGATAATTGGTATATAATTTACTTTTACGATAATATACTTGCCTGGTTTGGTTTTACAGTTATGTTTGTATCATGGAATGACTTTGAGAGTGTTCTTCTTTTTCTAATTTTAAAATAATTTAAATAGAGTTGAGTTTAGTTCTTCTCTTAATGTTTGTTGTAAATCAGCTGAGAAGCCATCTGAGTTAGGACTGTTTTTGATGAGAAGTCTTTTTACAAATGACCTACTCAGTTTCTTTTGTGATGGATCTGTTCATATGTTCTCAATCTGTCTATATCACTCTGCATAGGGTATGGGTTTCTAGGTATTTGTCTATATCCTCTATGTTTTCAAATATATCAGAATATAGACTTATATAATATTCTGTTATTATCTGTTTAATTTCAGTTTGTTCTGTTGTAATGTCATCTCTTAATTTTCATTCAACTTTACTGTGTCTTCTTTTTTTATTGCTAAGTTTGCCAATGGTGTTCCTGGTCCTTGTCCTTTTCTTTTTTACATTTTTAATACTAGTTTATTTACAAAATTCATTGTTTTTCACACCAGACCCTACTGTTTTCTTGACATTGTGTGATGTTCTTCATGGTATGTGTAAAGCAATCTCTAATGCATCTGTGTAGGCTGTTATCATTGGTTCTTTATCTTTAACATGCTATTGATAATTTGTAGACTTATAGCCTCCAACTGAGTTTTCCAGTGGCCATCTACCCTGCTGATCATCTATGTGTATATTTTTTTCTTGTTTCCTGTGGAAAGCTTCTCCTCTTCTTGTGCTTTGAGAGGCAGAGAGGAAAGATTTTTTTCCCCTTTGCCTAGTTGTGGTGGGTCTACTTTACTTTACTGTACTGTCCTGTATTTTGGTGGGAGAAAGATTTCCTCTAGTGGTAGACAAAGGCCCAGAAGTGCTGCTCCAGATATATCGCCTAGAGAAAATTCTGCAAAGGGTGACAAGGTAACAACATTGCAGTTTCCAGGTCTCAGTAGTTGCTGATGGTCATGAACCTTTCCTCTCTCCTGGGGCTACTTGGGGGATGGGGAGAGGAGCAATGGAGATTTGTGCCTGGATAGACAAAGGCCCAGGGAAGTGTCAACTTCTCAACAGTGCAGCTCTCAATTCTTGCTACTAATGTCCAAGCATTCCTAAATCTCCTCTTTAGAAGCTGTTAGTTGGAAGGGAAGCTATTCCTACCCAACTGGACAAATGGTCAGGGAAGTGCCAATGTCACAGCAATGCAATTCCCAATTCTGGCTACCCTCTAAGATCAAGAGCCATGAAATTTGACACTTAATGTCTTTTCATCTCACTTTCTTATATAGCTGACTCTGAGAAGAATGGGAATCCCAGAACATTTCATTGTGCTTATGTGAAACCTTTACTTGAACCAAGAGGGAGTCATCAGAACAGAGCAAGGAAACACTACATGGTTCAAAATAAAAAAGGGGGTTCATCAGGGATGTATTTTGTCTCCATACCTTTTCAATCTGTATGCAAAACAGATTATCTGAGACACTGGGCTGTACAAGGAGGAATGTAGCATCAGGATTGGTGGAAGAGTTATCAACAACCTGCATTATGCAGATAACACAACCCTGCTCACTGAAACTGAGGAGGACCTGAAGCACTTGCTGCAGAGGGTCAAGGACTGCAGTTTTCAATATGGATTGAAGCTCAATATCAAGAAAACAAAGATTCTCACCACTGGGCCAATTGGCAGTATCAGTATGGATGGTGAAGTGATTGAGATAGTCAACAGTTTTAGTTTACTTGGCTCCACAGTCAACACTCTTCATAACAACAGTCAGGAAATAGAGAGATGAATTGGGAAAGTCAGCTGTGAATAACCTCTCAAGAGTACTGAAGAGCAACTCAGGCTGGAGGCTAAGGTGCGCCTGATCTGGGCTATAGTCTTCGCAATTCCATGCTATGCACCAGAGAGTTGGACAGATACTAGGGAAGATAGAAAGAGAATTGATGCCTTTGAGCTATGGTGCTGGAGAAGAATGTTCAATATACCATGGACTGCTAGGAGAACAAACAGGTTTGTCCTGGAGAGGATGAAGCCAGAATGATCCTTGCTTGGAGTCAAGGATTCTGAAGCTTTGTGTGACATATTTTGGGCATGTTGCAAGGAGAGACTTTTCCTTGGAGAGGGACATCATGTTTGGGAGAGTGGAGGGATGGTGCAGGAGAGGAACGCCCTCAATGAGATGGATCGATTCAGTGAGTGGAGTGGTGGGAATGAGTGTGTGTGATACAGCAAGGTTGGCACAGGATAGAATGGGGTTTAGGGCTCTTGTACATAGGGTCGCTATGAGCCACAAGTGACTCGATGGCACATAACAACAATCTGGCCAAGGTGAGCTTGTATACTTCTCCACTTGCCCCAATAGTCAATGAGGAAATTGAGAGATACCTAAGACACCCACAAATCCACCATCCTGCAAGTCAAAAATAGATGACAAAGCTGAAGAATTGTTTTCATACATATAAGGATTTGATTTTTAGAAGGTCCCATTTATTTATTTATTTTATCTGTTCCTGATTGTGTATTTTTTTGTTATGTTTGAAAGTTATTCATACCATAGATTGTTGTTGTTGTTGCTAAGTGCCGTCGGGTAGCAGGCAACTCATAGCAACCCTATGAAGGAGAGTCCTCAACTCTTGGGTGCCTTTCATCCTCTCTCCAGGTTCATAGGGTTTCCGGAGACAAGCTATTATGGAAGTGGATGCCACTCCTCCTTCCAAACTTGTTTTAATCGGGGAGCTCCACCCCACACTGTCCGCATTGGGTAACCAGCCATTAACACATTTGACACATCAGTGTCACAGTGTTCAGCCTTACAGCAACCACAAGTGACTGCTGTATGACAACTTGTATCCCAGGGCTATACGACCTAGAGGATTGTCTGAACAAAAACAGTGAAAGGCAGCCCGCCATGCCCAAATGCTGACAAACTCCCTGCCCCAGACCTCCAGTTCATCTGGCACGTATGCCTTGCCATCCCCCTCATGGGCCCCGAAAAACCACCACACATGCCCAGAGTCCTCAAACCTACTGCGCCCCCAGAAGCCAGAGACTGGATTCAGCTGACATTAAATATCCCAAGACCCTAGGCAGTGTCTTCCCAGCCCGCCACACCCAAATGCTGGCAAAATCCCTGCCCCAGACCCCAAGTTCATCTGGCAGGTCCTCCCTGCAAACCCCCTCGTGGGTCCCAAAAAACCACCACACATGCCCAGAGTCCTCAAACCTACCTCGCCTCCAGACATACCATAGATTAGGACTTCTAAATAACATCAGTATTATAAAAATGAAATGATTATGTTTCATACAATACTTCATATACATTCTATTTTACATTAGTTTTTAAACATGTTTAAAACTTTTATTTTTTTAAATTTTTCTACTAGTTTATTTACAAAATTAAAATATAAATTTGAACAAATTCTTTCAATTTTCTCACTTCCCATGCCCTCAAACTTTACAACCCAATGTTTAATCCTCCTTTCCCCCTGCACATCCACATCCCCCCTCCTGCATCCTTATACTCATTCTACAATACTGGTTTTATATACTATTTATCCTTATGTGACTGAGTTAGTTCACTTAGAATAATGCTTTACAGTCCTTCCCTACTTAGGTAATAATTCTCCTCCTATCTTCCCTAGTCATTGTCCAACTCTCTGATGCATAACAAGTGATTGCAAAAACCATAGCCTGTATAAGATGCACCTTAGTCTCCAAAGTGACACCATTGCTCTTCAGCACCCTGGAGAGGTCCCTAACAGCAGACTTTCCCATCACAATATGGTTTGTTTATTTCCTGGCTGCTGGTGCCAAGAGTGTTGAACGTGGAGCCAAGCAAACTAAAGTTTTTAACAATCTCAATCTCTTCACCATCCATCCTGATGCTGCTGCCAATTGGTCCAGTGATGAGAATCCTTGTCTTCTTGACATTGACCCTCAATCCGTACTGAAGGCATAGAGATAAAAAAAAGTGAAGGGGTGATAGGGACATGAGGGGAAGGAGATGAAGCAGATATTAATGAATGGATAGGTAGGGTGAAGAGAAAAGGAAGACACATTACAGTTTTGATAAGACAATGTAAATAATGACATTATACAATCGTAATTTCTGTTCTGTCTCCATACTTATTCAAGCTGTATACAGAACAGATGTTACAGGAAGCTGGACTACATGAGGAAGAATGTGACGTTAGGATTGGAGAAAAACTCATTAATAACCTGTTATGCAGATGACACAATCTTGTTTGCCAAAACTTCAGGAGGATCTGAAGTGTTTGCTGCAGAATATCAAGCACTGTAGTCTTCTATATTGATTAAAACTCAATAGCTCAACATCAAGAAGATGAAGATTCACACCACTGTGCCAATTGACAGTTCCATGATAGATGGAGAAGAGATTGAGATTGTTCATTTCAGCTTGCTCAGCTCCGTAATCAGCTCTTAGCATCAGCAGTCAGGAAGTCAAAAGACTAATTAAATAAGGAAAATCTATTGACAGAGACCTCTCCAAAGTGCTGAAGAACAATGATGCCAGTCTGGAGACTAAGGTGTGCCTGATTCAAGCCTTAGTCTTCACAATTTCTTGCTATGCATCAGACCACAGGACAATTATTAAGGATTGTAAAAGAAGGATATATGCCGTTGAGTTGTGGTGCTGGAGAAGATATTGAATATATCATTGACAGCCAAGAGAACAAGCAGGCCTGTCTTGGAGAGGGTGAAATCAATCTGCTCCTTGAAGGCAAGTATTTTGAAGCTCCATCTCATGTACTTTGGTGTGTGGCCAGAAGGAACAGTCTTTGGATAAGGACATCATGCTTGGAAGTGTGGAGGATCAGCACAGGAGGGGAAGTTCCTGGATAAGATGAACTGACACAGTGAGTTTGGTAATGGGGGTAGGTGTGCTGAAGACAGTTAGAGTCACTCAGGATAGAGCAGGGTTCAGAGCTTTTGTACATAGGATCGCTATAAGTCAAAGACCACTTGATGGCACATAACAAGAACAATTGATGTTATAAAACAAAGTTTATATGAGTGATTAAATGAAAACCAACTTTAAAAAATCACATAATAGAAATACTTAGATAAGTAGATTAATAATAGTTAAACCTGACCCTTTAATTGAACCTCTCTTCTCTATCATCTTCTTTTCCTCTCTCTTGCTTTTTTCTGTATACTTACTTGCTTTATGCCCCTTCACTTTGTCTCCTAATGTTTACCGTAGAGTGCCTGAAATACTGAGCAGTTTCTATAATTGGTGTTTAGACAGCTGCTGCTATCCAGGGCTGGAGAGGAGGATGAATGATGTTCTCCTTCAGGAGCTCTCAGTTAATCCAAGGGCCATAGCAATAACCTGGACATAAAGATGCACTTAGCCCACAGCTAAGTGCATACTTTTTAAAAGACTTGAAAAGGAATAAGAACAAATAAAAGCCCCCCAAAACAAGAAGTCAAACTCTGGGAACAAAAATCTGTCCTCAAACAGATTTTACAGTGTTATAAAAATCTGCAGACACTAATCCATCCTACACACAGCTGCTAAATTAATCTTCCTAACATACAATTTAGATATTATCACACCAGGCTCCCACCAACAATGCTGTGTTCTTTCCTGGGCTTAACACATTAGGAAGGATCTGGTGACTGGATTAAAGACAAACTAGAGTGAACTCTGGAGGGAGAACCCTGGAAGGCAATAGAAAAGTCTTATCATCTCAGAACAAGGGGACAAATCCTGTCACAGAAGGAGATGTTTGTAATTTAAAGATGTGTTTCCCACCAGACTGAAAGCAGTAATGTATTATTATTAAAATGCATGTGTTATTCTCCAGTAAAAAAGACTAAAGAATTTAGGTTTAGAATTTTACTTTATGATAAGTATTTTTAGATTTTTATTTGTTTTCAAGAAGGGAATAAGCATCATGTTTGTATGCTTTCTCAAGTGGTATAAAGTTTTCTTTTAATGCTATGCTGAAAAAGCTGCTTAGCTGTTTCTTAATACTGCTTGTCTTCCAAAATTTCAAAGCAAACAAATAAAATAGTATTTAATTAGCATTTTCCACAATTCTTCCATTTGTTCCTGATGACTGTTTGCTCTTAGCTTCAATACATTTATGGTTTCTGGGGTTTTGAAATAACCTTTTTGAGTTAAAACTGGTCTTATAGGTAGTGACTCCATGAAAATAAGAGGTTAGCAGTGGATAAAGCTCATAGAAATACTATATTCATTGTAAAATGAACCAAATTTAACATTAGAAAGTCAAATTAAGAGCATATTTACCCACTGTCAATTTACTCTTCATACTTTTCTTTCTTTAGTTGTGTTTTTTTGAAGGGGGGGTGAGTTAAAGTCAGAAAACTTTTTTTCATTGTCTTCTTGCTTTACTTTACTATTTCTTCTTTTGTTCCACTGCAGTACCGTAATCTATTTTTCTCTCATCTACAATAATTAAAAACTAGGCATTTTCAATCTGGCTTTAAACTTGATTTTGAGAACATTTTCTAATTAGATTCCATCTATTATTGTAATTATCACTCACTTTTCTTTCTGTCTCTATTTCAATTGTCCTTAGAGTTCACCATCTGTTCATTTACTCTTAACTTTTCCTTATTTTTTGCTTCCAGAAAAAAAAATAGAGTAAGGAACTTTGTTTTTATTTTGGTTTGTTTGTTTTCAGCAGAAATTAGTTCTTGTCAAAGATCAAACATTTCACTTTGAGGTACAACTAGCTAAAGTTTTCCACTTAAACCAGGTAAATTTCAGTGTAAAAGTAGACTCAATTACATTTTCTTATGAAGAGAATATAATGTATCAAACTGTTATAGTAAACCAAACAAACAAAAACCATAGAGATTATGTAGTCCAGTTTCCTTACTTTATAAAAGAATAAAAGCAAGAACTACCAACTAATTGCTGTCAAGTCAGTTTCAACTCATGCTGATCCCATAGGTTCCAGACTAGAACTGCTTCCAATAACTCCTCGGCATAACCTTTAAAAAGCAGACGGCCAAACCTTTTATTCTAGGTGGACTTCAAGCCCCAATTGAATCGAGTGTTTATCCATTTGAACTACCCAGGGACTTTACACAGATGAAGACAAATGGGAGCCAATAATTATTGATCGCTTTTATGTAGCCTTTCCATTTTTATTATTTGAGTTTGTTTAGTTTTGTTTTTTTTTGTGTTCGTGTACGCTCAAATCAGATCTGACTGGTACAGGAGGAGAGTGACCCTCCTTCTCCAGCAGAGCATCGGGAAGATTCAAACTGTGTCCCTCTGGGATTACAGTGCAGCTTCTTGCCACTAGGCCACCAGA
>NW_006399869.1:9151806-9189413 GCF_000299155.1 Elephantulus edwardii
CAAAGATTCTGAAGCTTCGTCTGGCATACTTTGGGCATGTTGCAAGGAGGGACTGGTCCTTGGAGAGGGACATCATGTTTGGGAGAGTGGAGGGACGGCATAGGAGAGGAAGACCCTCGATGAGATGGATCGATTCTGTGAGTGGAGTGGTGTTTGAGACAGCGAGGTTGGCACAGGATAGAATGGCATTTAGGGCTCTTGTACATAGGATCGCTATGAGTTGCAAGTGACTCGAAGCCACATAACAACAACATAGGAAGTAGTGTTGCTAACCCAAAGGCTATATGCCTCTTTCATGGTTTCTATGCAACTTTAAGGGAGAAAGATGAGCACCCTACTATCATGTGACTTACAATGTCAGAAACTCAATAGAGGGTCAGATATGAGTTAGTTCTGAGTCCATGACAATGAGTGGAATATTGAATAAGTGCATTTACTAAGCACAGACCTATCGTGGTGGTTGATGGTAGGTAAGAATTGAAGGAATAAAGAATGATCATGGAGGGAACAGCTTATATTTTCCTAGTGCTTTACACCATTCTCATGTAACCATCACTTTTGAAACATGTTTTTAAGTTCACTTTGGAGAAAATAAATCCAATTCTTAGGAAAAGAAATTGCTTGCCAAAGATCACAAAGCTACTAATAGACAGAGCTAGAATTTAGAATTAGATCTGTCTCAATTTAACTTGTGATTTTGGTTTTACTTTTTTCATTCATACCTATCTGCTCTCGAGAAGCAAATGTAAGTCATTTTTTCAATCTAGAAACTCCTAAACCAGCTGGTCATTTGCCCTCACAAATAAATGATCTTTCCAGCTTCATTTCATGTGTACACTAATTTTCTCTGGCATTGTACCTGTCCTGTGTCTATATAAGTGGCATTTTTGGTGAATGGGGTTTGCTGTTGTTGTAAATCATTGAGTTGGAACTGACTCATAGCTGACCTTCCAGTGAGTTTTCAGAGGCAGTAAATCTCACGGGAGAGACTACTCATCCTTCTTTCACAGAACAGAGCAGTTTCTTAACACTAGAACACCAGAACTGTTTATCAAGTGCATTAATGTAATGTCAAAGGTTTATCGTTAAAAATAGCTTTCTCAGCCTTGGATCAACTTTTTTTTTTGAGATGAAGTCTTTACAGTAGTAAGGAGATAGGATTAGAATGAGATACAAGTTCCACCCTGCTGTTGTTGTAGTTCCTTCAAGTCCACTGCTACTACTACTCATGGCAGCTATCAGACACAACTGACCCTATTGTGACACTGTCACTGTGTCAATCCATTTCATCTAATGTCTTCCTCTCCTGCCCTGACCCTACTCTTCCAAACATGATGTCTTTCTCCAAGGATTGGCCCCTCCTGGCAACATCCCCAAAGTATGTGAGACAAAGTTTCAAATTTCTTGTCTCCAAGAAGTGAACCTGGTTTTACTCTTTCCAGGGCAGATTTGTTTGTTCTCTTGGCAGCCAACAGTATGTTCAATACTCTTCTTGAGCACCACAAAACAAAGACATCTATTCTTCTGCTCTCATTCTGTCCAACTCTCAGATACATAGCAAGTAATTGAGAAGACTATGGCTTGGATCAGGCCCATCCTGGTCTATAGATTAACATCATTGCTCTTTAGCATTATGGAGAAACCCTTAACAACTGATTTTCCCAATAAAACGTGTCTTTTGATGTCCAAACTGCTGGTACCAGGAGTTGATTGTGGATCCATGCAAAATAAAATTGTTAACTTCAATTTTAGCTTCATCTGTCACAATAACTGCCTGTTGTCCAAGTGGTGAAGATTTCTATTTTCTTGATGTTGAGATGCAATCCATAATGAAAGTTGCAGTCTTTGACCTTTGGCAGCGAATGTTTCAAGTCCTCCTCAGGCGAGCAAGATTGTATCATCTCTAAAACGATGAGTCTTCCTTCATATGCTTCATCTTAATGTCTAGTCTCCCTAATGATATGTCCAACAAATAGATAGCAAAGTTACAGAGAAAGGATACATCCCTAACACACACTTGTCTTTGTTTTTGAACCATGAAGTGTCTTCTTGTTCTGCTCACACAACAGCTTCCTGGTCTAGGTCTAGGTTTCACAAATGTTGTGGGATTTCCATTCTTTGCAATGTTAGCTACTATTTGCTGTGATCTACAAAGACAGTCAAATGTCTTTCTCTGGTGAATGACAGCGCTGGTTGATTTTGGACAATCTTCAGCAAGATTTTGCTTGTATATAATACAGTGATACTGTTTGATAATTTTCACATTCTATTAGGTCAACTTTTTGAGAATGGTAATAAACATGGATCTCTCCAGTAAGTTGGCCAGGCAGCTGTCTTTCAGAGATCTTGGCACAACCTGATAAGCACATCCAGACTGCATAAATTTGTTGAAATAAGTCTATCAATATTCCATCAATTCCTGAGCCCTTATTTTTTGCTAATGTCTTAGGGTAGATTGAACTTCCTCATTTATTACCCTTTGTAGATCATATGCTAATTCCTGAAATACTTCTGTATCAGTCAGTTCTCTTCGGTGCATTCACGTTGTATATTTCTTCCATTTTCTTTTGTTGCTTCCCGGATCATTCAAAATTTTGCCCACAGCATCTTTAAATATTACAACTCGAGGATTAAAATTGTTCTGTTCTTTCAGTTTGAGAAATGTCAAGCAATTAGAAGCCTTTCAAAACTCATGGAAGCTCAACACTAGCTCTGTTTTGGGACATGCACTCTTCTGGAGAACAGTCCCCAGCTGCTTAGCAACTGACAGTCTACAAGATCCTGGCCCATTGTTCATCAGTCTCTGAAACACTGGCCTGCATGGTCCACAGTCAAACGAGTCATTTTCCCGACTAGTTTGAGTCTCTGTGAGACCTTCTGGTGAACCACCAAATCCAATGGACATAAAGGAAAACTTGACAAAGGAGGAACAGTTGTTATAGGAAATCGTGGAATAGTTCAACAGATCAAACATTTGGGACACCATTGACTTCCCCCTTTTTTAGCTAGACTGAAACTAATTATAGCAGAAAGAGTTATAAATGCAATTAGTGATAGTATAAAAGAAAAATTAGAGTTTAAAAGAGACAATATATCTGAATAAATGATTTTAAGATTCCAGTTTTGTAAATTCATGATTATTTTTCTTATTACTCGTAAAGAAATATGCTACTAATACACTAAATGAAAATCTCACAATTTTTAACTTAATCTAAGCCATTTTGTCCACTGGCATTGCTTGTCTTTCATTTCTTTTTCCTACCTGTTGTTGTTTACCATAGAGTCAGAACCAGCCCTTAGCTAACCCTCCAGTGAATCATATGGGAGACTGACCATCATTCAATAATGTGTGATTCATCTTTTCTGATTCGCAGATATCTGATGCTTTTCCTTTTTATATCAGCAGTTTACATTAGGAGTTGAAGTCTCTCTCAGGGAGGAGTGATAGGGAATGGCAAAGGGCACATTGACAAAGGAGATTAATCAGAACTGGCTTCGACAAGCACTGTGGCAATTGGACAATTAAAACAGACATTGGGGGGGGAAGAAGAACGAACTGGGGAGGAGGGTGGAGAAAACAGTGAAATAATGAATGAATGAGAACCCAAAATCTCTGTAAATGTTCATTAAAACTAATAACATTTAATAATAATTAAAAAAAAGAAAACAGGCTATCTTATTCCTTCCCTTATAATTTTTTTAAGAAAAAGAATAGGAAAACGTTATTTCAAACTTAATTCTGCTAATATAGTTGTGTTGGAGACAATGAGGTTGACACAGGATAGAGTAGGGTTTAGGGCTCTTGTACATAAATTTACTATGAGTCTCAAGCAACTTGATGGCACATAACAACTAACATTATTCATTTGGTTGTTGTTAAGTACCATAGAATCAACTATAGCTCACAGCAACCCTATGAACAGGAGTTATGAAACTTTCCCTATCCTGTGCCATCCTTACTAACTCTTACACACTTGAGCCCATTGTTAGAGTCATTGTGTCAGTCCACCTTGTTGAGGGTCTTTCTCTTTTACCTTGACTTTCCACCTTTCCAGGCATAATAGCTTTCTCCAAGGACTCACCTCACAAAAGGCACCCTGTCACCTGTGCCATGATATCTGTACATTGGCTTCTCCTTAATGTTTGCACTTAGGGATACAATACTTATCTACCAGTTTCTTGCATTGGGAGAGTCATTTGAATGTTGGTACTTTTCATAGCTTAGAGATACATGAGAGGGGAAGATGTTTATTGCCTGCACTTATGTGTACAGTGCTTCTCTGTCAGATACTGTACTAAAAAGGAGTTTCCAGATTTTTAAGACAGATTAGGAAGCAAGATTGGCCACTTCTGAAACACCACCTTTTCAAAAACCCTATGCACAATAGAGGAATGCTGTTAAATTTTGCACTGATTATTGTTGTTTTTGTTAGGTGGAGTCAAGCCTAATTTATGGTGAACCTATAAACAACAACCTGAAAGCTGCACTATCTCGTGCCATCCTCATAATTTCTGATGCACTTGAGCCCATGGCTGCACTCATTGTGTCAATCCACCTTGTTGAGGGTCTGTCTCCCCTACACTATCCCCCAACCTTTCCAAGCATAAAGGCTTTCGCCAAGGAATAACCTCTTATAGCAACATGCCCAAAGGAAAGCAAGATGAAACTTCAGCAACCCTACCTCCAAGGAACACTGTGGCTGCATCTTCTCCAAGACATATCTGTTTATTCTTTTTGGCAATTCATAGGATATTCAGCACTCTAGTACAACACCACAGTTTAAAGGCATTAATTTTTCATCTATCATCCTTATTCATTATCCAGTCCTCAAATTATTCAAAATACCATAGGCTAAATCAGGTGCACGTTTTTCCTCAAATTAACATCATTACTGTTAATAAATTTGTATAGGTCCCTGACAGCAGACTTCCTCAGTGCAATACATCTCATCTCCTGAATGCCAGTACCAAGTGTATTGATTGTGGATCCCAGTAAGTTGAAGTTGTTGACAGCTTCAATCTTTTCTCTGTCTATCATGATGTCCCCTATTAACAGTACAATGATGAGAATTATTAATTTCTTTACATTGAGATGTAATCCATACTGAAAGCAGTAGTGTTTGGTCTTCTAGAGCCCTCATGTTGGAAGACAATTAAAAATGAGGAGGAACAGCTGCAAATACATGTTAATAATTGGAATGTGGGATGTATAAAGTATGAACTTAGGAAAACTGAACGTTGTAAAAATTAAATGGAATACAAAGAGCAACATCCTACACATTACTGAGCTAAGACGGACGAGCACTGACCACTTTAAATTGTCCACTTCTAAAATAGACAGTAAAAACCAAAGTGAAACCTATAACCAGTTAAGTTGATTCCTACGGCAACCCTCGATGAAGTTTCTCAGGCTGTAAATTTTTATGGAGAAATTACCTCAATATTTTCCCACATAGTGACTCGTGGATTTGAACACCCAACCTTTTGTTGGCAACTCATCATGTAAATAAATAAAAATATGACTTATCACCAGATGATCTGCTGGAGAAGGAGGGGCAATCTCCTGTACCAGTCAGATTCGATTTGATGGTACACACACACAAAAATAACTAAAACAAATTAAATTGAAAAGGTGGGGGGGGAAGTGACTTAACAAAAAGCAAAATCCCACACTTAATGTCTTCTTAGTTAAACATTGTTGAACAAATCCTTTTTTATATCTAATAAAGTTTTGACAACTGAGGTTAAAACATTTTTCTTGTTCATTCTCAGTTTCATGCTATAAAATTTACATTGGTATTATTGTTAATCCTGCCCCAGTAAGGGAGAGGATGCGTGTATGCTAATGGGAAAGAAAAACAAAGAAAATGCCACTTTGTTATCTAAACAAACACTTAAGATTTCTGTTATATCTCACCCCATTCATTTGAGAGTTACTTAACAAAGATTTTGTTTTGATCATCTGTATTTCCGAGAACAGAGTAAATATAGAAGTATATAATAATTAAAATTTGATGTATTGAGTTTTGTTGTTGAGTTTCTTTTGTGTGTGGGGTTTTTTGGGTTGTTTTGGTTTGGTTTGTTGTTGTTGGTAGTGGTGGTGGTTGTGGTGGTGGTGGTAGTGTTTTGGCTATTGTTCTAAAGTTTTCTCTTTTGTGATTTCCAAGGAAAAATTAGCTGTATTTTGGAAACACTGAGCTCTTTTTGGCAAATTGAGACTAGGTCTTGTAGCATAGTGCATTCTATATTGGACTAAGATATATAAATTAGTGTCTCCTATTTGGAATTACAGTCTTGGAAACCTGATGGAGGGTCTCCAGAAGTCACAGCTGACTTTATTGCAGTGGATTTTTATTGTGATTGCCTCCATCGGGTTCCTAGATGGTACACATGGTTAAATGCTAGTCTACTAACTAAAAGGCTGGTAATTCAAATCCATCCCTTTGCACCTTGGAAAGCAGACATAAAAACCCTATGATATTTCTACTCTGCACCCATGATATAAACATGAATTAGAATCCCTTGACAAAAACTAACAACAACAACATTGCTGTTGTATTTTATTCTTCAAAATTTTGGGAAGTAAAAAACAACAAAATGGAATTAGCTTTAATTAATTCAACAATTACTTTTTTTTCCAGGAGTAACCAGGTTTCAGGTAGCTCTGTTGACCTAGTGAGTAGAAAGTTATGCTTCCAACCCATAGGCAAGTGGTTCAAATCCACCAGTGGCTTAATAGGAGAAAAAGGGCAATCTCTTCCTATGAGATCAAAAATCCCTGAAAACTTTCTGGAAGTCAATTGTGGGTCAGTTCCCATTCCATAGCAATGAGTGAGACATGTATCAAGAACTATGTTGTGAACTTATTTTATTTTTTATTATATGATCAAGTAACTTTAATTAGGTTGTATTACCCACTTTTAGACTAGAAAACCAAATCTTGGGTTAGTTACATAAGTCATTCCAGACCACACATTTTACAAATGTTAAAAATAAAATTTAAATCTTTCTCTTTCCACATTGTGTTGATGGGTAAAAAAAAAATGTGAACTTGGTAAGAATAAAAGCCAAGAAATTTATTGAAAATTGCAAACATTTCAAATTGTGAAAACAACTTGAAATCAAATGTGCCAAATTAAAAGAGACATATTCATAAAATAAAAAACAGCAACAATGGTATAATATTTTAATTGAAGTTGCAACATCAGGGTAATTGTTCGTTTGGCCAGCTACAAGTGATTTGTTGTAAACATTAAGGTGCACTATTTGAGTTGCTTTAGTGTAAATATGTGCAGAAGGGAGGTTCCACTGGGTGATCTTAGGTTTGAAACATTTCCTAATGACTACTGAGGGAATTCCTAATAAAGCTTATATGTCACTACTTTCTCTTAGTAATATTCTCTCCACATCTTTAATAGCTTAAGCTTTGGATTATTAACTGAATGGTGGGAGGCATTGTGTAATTCTAGCTCTGTCTTCAATGTTTTTCGTAGTTTTTGTTTAATTCTTTTTTTCACTGACTCTATTTTTCCAAGCCTGATGGTGGGCCAAGGGACAAAAATATAGCAGTATCTTCTTGTAAAAGCTGTCAAATTTGGAAATCCCATGTCTCGGTTCTACTCGACCCTGTAGGGTTGTTGTAAATCAGAATAAACTGGATAGCAGAGGGGTTAACAAAAGAGAAAGCGTATCCTTTGTTATACACTTAAATCTGTCTCTGACAGTTGCAGAACTCCTTTATTATGTAAGTCTAAGGACTTGATGGTTTCAAGGGAAATAAGAAAAAACTAAGAGAAGCTGGGACTCAGAACTGGCAGGTCATTCTGAAATGAGTCAAGTGCTTCAAATTTTAGATCTCTCACACCTTCAAAAACTCATGCTCTTTCCACTTCACCCACCTCCATTCTGCATACAAATGAAGCCATAAGCATAAATTACTACTCAATATTGATGAAAAATATAGATCTGCATAAAAACTAGTTATCTAAAGCTGCATTATTAAACACTGTTATATAACTAGCAACTATAGTTATATAACTCTGTAAAATGATAAATTCATTAAAGCCTTCAGTCCTGCTGAATCTGGCCCTGTCACCTCATGTAAATAACATACATATAAATAATAGAGTCAGCAGTGAAATCTCTAACAGCTTGAAGGTAGAATGTAGAATCTGCATTTCCAGATGCAGATTGCTATAGAAGTTACTATCGAAGATACATTCATATGTGTGTTTCCACAAGGTAGGCATGTCTCCACTCTTTGTCCTCAGAGACAAGAATCAGTGAGGCCTTCACCTTTCCTTATGCTCTGGAAGAATATGAAGTAGCAGCTAATTGTTTAGATGCTTCATTTTTTTTTTCTTGCTCAGGGAGAATGCTCAATTAAAGAAGGCCTACAATGACATTTTATGGTCAAGACACTATCTTAGTTGCTCTCCTCAGGAGTGAATACACATTTTCTGAGTTTTACTTGTTTGTTTTCAGGTTAATAAGTCCTTCTACAAACACTGTGTCCATGATAAATTAGCCCTTAGTCAGGTTTGGTTTGTCCTCTCATATAGATAATCACATGTCCAGATGAAGTTCTGGGTGTGGAGAGGTGTTCTTGTAGAATATACCATATTAAGGCTAAATATATTATAAGGTCACTATGGAAGCATGAGTGGCATCCACTCTCTTTGGAAACCCTATGAACTTGGATAAATGTCGATAGTTGTAGAGGAGCTTTAGGCCTTTTGCTCATAGTGTCGCTATGAGTCATGTTTGACTCAAAGGCAATCAACAACAAGAGTTTTAAACCTTTGTCTGCTAAGTAAAAGGATGGTTAATAATTTGAATGAGCACTTAACCACTTTAAAACTATAGCTTCTGTTAAGATGCAATTTTTGTTATTCTTGTTGAGTAATATTGAGTTGGAACTGACCCATAACTGATCCTCCGGAGAGTTTTCAGAGGCAGTAAATCACAGAGGAGATCACCCATCTTTGCCCTGGTGAGCAGCTGGTGAAGTTGGACCACATACCTTTACATTGACAGTGCAATTCCTTACCACCAGACAGGAATATTTTCTAAGGAGAAAAAAAAATTCAAAGAGGAGAATCAGATCTTATTGAGTCCAGTTTTAACTGGAATAATTAGATAAGGCTTCATTGAGAAAGTAGTATCTGAGCAAATAATTGAGGAGAGGACAATATCAAGTGATAGATATGTCTATTAGAGAAGTATCCCAGGATAAGAGAATAGCAAATTCTGAGTTGGAATAAGTGTCAAGATTGAGAAACAGCTAATAAATCCAAGCAGTTGAATAGTAGTTAAGAGAGTGGGAGAGAAGTCACATAACAGGTGAGAGGGTGGATTCAGTAGAACTTTCACTTGTTTTATTGTTCTGTTTGATTTGATTTATCCCCAATTATTTTTCTTTAGTTGGGATTTTAACAAAAGGTTTCCAAAAAGTTGGACTTTCTATCATTTATGATTGCACACTTTCCTCCCTACCTTACCTCATCCCCCCCAAAAAAATAAATGTATTCATTGTTACATAATTTTCTCCTTTCCCCCACCACTTCTCCCCTTAAAGAAACCAGAGCATCCCCCCAAACAGATGCATGGACACCCATGTTTATTGCTGTGATATTGACAATAGCAAAAGGTGGAAGCAACCCAAGTGTCCATCAATAAATGAATGCATAGAAAATCTATGGGGGGGTGTGTTCACATAATGGAATACTATGCTTAAATTAAAAACAAAGAACTCATACAATATTACACAACATACGTGACGCTGGAGGACATTATGCTGAGTGAAATATCTCAGGCACAACAGAACAAATGCTATATAACACTACTGTGACTGGCTGGTCCGAGTGCAGTGGAGGCCGCAACTAATTGATCACAGCCAGTTACAGATAACACTACTGTGACATGGGTTTGGGGGAAACTAAGAAAAGAAAAGTATACATTCAAACAGATGAAGGAAGGAAATATTTAAAAGAAATATATGATTAAGCATTATTTATAAGCCAACTGTCCAGAATAAGAAGTGCAGAGCAAAGTGAAATACCATTTGACCTAGCAATTCCACTACTAGGAATATACCTGATAGAACTTTCACTTTTACTCTAAGTGAAGTAATGAGTCTTTACAGGATCTCTAATGAAGGAATGATATGATATAGCTTCTATAACTTTCTGTTGAGAATAACTTACAAGAAAGGTTCACATTCTGTTTTCCACTTGGCAATTCAGAACAGCCCTCCTGCTGAGAACTAGAAAAGCAGGATTAAAGACATTCATTTGAACACTTTGGGGGGTCTACAAAGCAGTGAAAAATTATAGGAATATATTTGGGAGTAGAAGACAGTTCAAATGTCAGTTTGACATTTGGGGCCACTTTTCCCTTAGGTGTTTATGTCCATTTATTAAAAAAAAATAAATAAGTTTTCTGAGAGGTTAAGGACTTGGGCAAAGCTTTTCCTAAACACAGAAAGCAGGAAATTGCACAACTCATTCTTTTTCCAGTACATTTCCTATGGAGGAATGCTGTTTCAGGATTATAGGAAGACTCATTAATAGCCTGTGTTATTCAGATGACACAACCCTGCTTGCTGAAACTGAGGAGGACCTGATGTGCTTGCTGCAGAAGGTCAAGGACTGCAGCCTTAAATATGGATTAAAGCTCAACTCAAGAAAACAGATTCTCACCACTGAGCCAATTGGCAGCATCATGATAGATGGTGAAGAGATTGAGATTGTCAACAGCTTTAGTTTGCTTGACTCCACAATCAACACTCTTGGTACCAGGAGCCAGGAAATCAAAAGATGAATTATATCGGGAAAGTCTGCTGTCAGGGACCTCTCCAGAGTACTAAAGGGCAATGATGTCAGTCTGGAGACTAAGGTGTTCCTGAATCAGACTATAGTCTTCTATGCCAATGCTATCCAGGATAATTACTTGCTTTGCATCAGAAAGTTGTACAATGACTAGGGATGATAGAAAGAGAATTTATGCCTTTGAGCAGTGATGCTGGAGAAGAATATTGAATATACCATGAACTGTTAGAAGAACAAACAGATTCATCCTAGAGACGGTTAAACAAGGCTGCTCCTTGGAGAGAAGGATTCTGAAACTTTGACTTATTTTGAGCATGTTGCAAGAAGAGAAAGTACTTAGACAGGGACATAATAATTGGGAGGGTGTATAGACAGTACAGGAGAGGAAAACCATGGATGAGAAGGATTGACTCAGTGACTGGGACAATGGTGGTAGTAGTGTCAGAGACAATAAGGTTGTCACAGAAAAGAGCAGGGTCCAGAACTGTTGTACATAGGGTTGCTATGAGTTGCAAACGACTTGATGGTGCATAACAACAATAACAACAGCAGCTCCCTAGTCTGTCTTGGTCTGGAAGCTCTGTGGCAGAAAGATGGGCAATCTCCTCCTGTGCCATTTATTGGGTCTGAAAATCTGCAACAAAGCAGCTAGTGGATTCGAACTATTTGTCTGAGTTGGTATTTTCATAATGATAAACCATTCAGAGCACTAGTAAGATATTTTGGGCCAAAATACATTTTGAATGGTATAACTTTAATGTTTATTAATCAAATATTGACAAAATTAAGGAAATAATCATGAAGTTCATAAGTGTATTAATAGTTCTAATGTTTATCTCTTAAGAAGTGATAATTAAGTGCTAATACTAACCATACAAAAATAAAAGATAAAGAGTAGTTGAATAGCACCTGGTCAAAATGGTGGGATAAAGAAGTCAGTGGAAAGGACATGGAATCTATCATAGTATCTATACAAGACTTACTGGTGGAGAGAATTAGATTTTTAATTTTGAAAATATTGAGATATGTTTGGACTTTAGATATAGTTTGAAGGTCAAATCAAGAAAATTTATTGATATCCAATGTGGACTCTAAAATATGATGGTCAAAAAAAGACACCAAGGAAAATGAAAAGATGCAAGTATTATTAACTGAGATTTCAAAGACTGATGAGGTAGACACATAAACTGAGAAGTAAAAGATGAAAGAAACACACCAAGTGGCAGGCTTAAAAAAAAAAGTTTAGTTTTTCACAGTTTAGAAAGCTAAAAATCCAAATTGAGAGTGCCAGCTATAGAAAGTATGCTTACTCTGCAAGAATACATCTCTCTGTTGACTCTCAATCTTATTTTTATTCTAAACGTGCAGTTTTATCAATGATTTGCTGAGCATCTTAAAACTGGACAATGAATAAGGATGACAGAAGAAAAATTGATTTCTTCAAACTATGGTGTTAGAGAAGAGTACTGAATGTCCCATGTTGTTGTTGTTGTTATGTGAGGTCAAGTCACTTATGACTCATAGTGACCCCAAGTACAAGAGCTCTGATGCTTGCACTATCCTGAGCCAGTCTCACTGTCTATGACACACCTATCTCCATTACCCTAGGTATTGTCTCAATCCATCTCATTTGGGGTTTTCCTATCCTGCACTGTCTCTCCACCTTTCCAAGCATGATGTTCTTCTCTAAGAACCAATTACTCTTGGCCACATGCCCAAAGTATATGAGACAGACCTTCAAAATCTTTGCCTCCAAGGAGAAACTTGGTTTCACCCTCTCCTAGACAGGCCTGTTTGTTGTCTTGGTAGCACATGGTACGTTCAATCCTCTTCTCCAGCACCACAACTCAAAAGCATCATTATTCTTCTGTCATCCTTAGTCACTGCCCAGCTCTCTGAAGCATAGCAAGTAATTGTGAAGACAACGGCTTGAATTAGGCACAACTTAGTCTCTAGACTGACATTGTTGCTTCTCAGTACTCTAGAAAGGCCCTTGGCAACAGATGTCCCCAGTGCAATTCATCTTTTGATTTCCTGACTGCTAGTGCCAAGACTGTTGATGGTGAAGCCAAACAAGCTAAAATTGTTAACAACCTTAAACCCTTCTCTATCTATCATGGTGCGGTCAATAGGCCCAGCGATAAGACTTTTTGATGTTGGGTTTCAGTACTGAAGAATACAGTCCTTTGTTTTCTGTTAAGCGCTTCAGGTCCTCCTCAGTTACAGCAAGCAAATTTGTGTCATCCGAATAATGCAGATTGTTGACAATCTCAACAATTCTGATACTACCTTCCTTCTCCTAAAGCCCAGGCTCCCAAATGATCTGTTCTGCATATAGATTGAAAAGGTATGGAGGCAGGATATATCCCTGATGTATTCCTTTCCTAATTTTGAAGCATGCACTGTTTTTCTTCTCTGGTCTAAGGACTGCTTCCTGGTCCAAGAATAGGTTTCCCATAAACTCAATGTTCTGGGATTCCCATTTTCCTCAAGGTTAGCCACAAGTTGTGATTCACACAGTCAAATGCCTTTGCATAGTCAGTGAAACACAGCCATTTCTCTGGTACTCTCTACTTTCAGCCAAGATCCATCTAACAATGGCAATAATGTCTCTAGTGCCATGACTTTTTCTAATTCCAGCTTGTATTCCAGGTAAGTCTGTCGATGTACTGTTTCAGTTATTTTTGGATAATCTTCAGCAGGATTTTGCTTGCCATGGACTGTCAAAAAATAAGCATGTCTTAGAGAAGGCGAACCAGAATACTCTGTAAATTCAAAGATGGTGAAACTTCATCTTTCATATTTTGGACATATTGTTAGATAACGCTTTTTCTTAGAGAGGGACATAATGCTTGAGAAAGTGGAGGGATGACAAAAGAGATGAAATTCATCAATTGGGTGAAGTGACACAGTGACTACAGCAACGGGTTCTAGTATATCAGGGATTGTGAGTGTGGCATAGGATAGGACAGTGTTCAGATCTGTTGTTCAAAGGCCTGCTATGAGTCCTACTCGATTCAATAGCATTTAACAACAACAACAACTCTACTCCTACTTATTTTTTTCTTTATTGTTATGTGCCTTTGAGTCAAATACAACTCAGAGCAATCCTATGCACAAGAGAACTGAATCGTGTCCTATACTGTGCTATCCTTGTAATTTCTAATATACCTGAGCCCATTGCAGAAGTCACTGTCTAGATTCATCTCATTGAAAGTCTTCCTGTCTTTTGCTGAATTTCTCAAGTATAAGTCCCTCTACAGGGAATAGCCTGCCCTAAAACATCCCCAGAGTATGTGAGATAAAGCTTTGTCATCTTTACCTCTAAGAAACACTCTGACTGTACTATCTAAGACATACCTGTTTGTTCTTTTGACAGTCCACAGAGTATTCAGAAATCTCCAACACAACAACTCAAAGTTTCAATTCTTCTTTTGTTACCATAGTCATTGTCTAGCTCTCAGATGCATAGCAAATGATGTGAAAGACATTGGCCTGAATCAGATGCACCTTAGCCTTCAGACTGACATCATTGCTCCTCAGTAATTTGGAGAGGTCATTAACTGTAGACTTTCCCATTGCAGTATGTCTCCTGATTCCTGACTTCTGGTACCACGGGTGTTAATTGTGGACATAAGCTAGAAGACATTGTTGACGGTTTCAATCTTTTCTCCATCATGATGTTGCCTATCTGTACAAGGGTAAGAATCTTTGTTTCCTAAACATTATAATGCAATCCATATTGATTGTATTCTTTCATCTTCTGCAACAAGTGCTTCAAGTCCTCTTCTCTTTAAACAAGCAAGGTTGTCTCACTTTAAACAATTAAGGTTGTGTCATCTGCATAACACAGGTTATTTATGAGTCTCCCTCCCATCCTAATGCCACACTCCTTTTCATAGAGCCCAACTTCTCAAATAATTTGCTCAGCAGAGTAAATATGAATATGTGTGAAGAGAGAATTGCAGCAAATTGAATATGTGTGAAGATTGAATATATGAGAAGATTGAATATTTGTTGAGAGAGAATGCATCCCTGACACATTCTCTTCTTAATTTTAAACCATCACAAAAATAACAGTATTCCCTTGCTATGTATGCATAACAGCTTCCTGGTCTAGATAATAGGGTTTTAAAGAGTATAATTAAGTGTTCTGGGATTCCCATTCTTCTCAATGTTAGCCAAAACTTGTTATGAGTCACATTAGTCAAATGCCTTTTCATAGTCAATAAAGCATAAGTAGACATTCTTTTGGTATTCTTTACTTTCAGCCGGGATTTATTTGACATCAGCAATGATATCCTTAATGCTATGGCCCCTTCTAAGTCCTGCTGGAACTTGTGGCAGTTCTCTATGTACTGTTCAAGCCATTTTTTAATGATCTTTAGTGGTATTTTGCTTGCATGTGATAGTAATGATATTATTCGATAGTTTCCACATTCAGTTGGATTGCCTTTCTTGGGAATAGGAGCAAATATGGACCTCTTCCTGTCTGTTTGCTAGACAGCTGTCCTCCAAATTTCCTGGCATAGACAGGTGAGCATATTCAAGGTTGCATCTGTTAATTGAAGCAAGTCAATTGGCATTCTATTGATTCCTGGGGCCTTAAATTTTTGCCAATGTCTTTAAAGCACTTTCTCTTTCATAACCATTGGCTCCTGCTCATACAGTACTTCCTGAAATTGTTCAGTGTCATTCAGTTCCCTTTGGTACAATGAATCTGTGTATTTCCTTCATTTTCTTTTGATTCTCTCTGGATCATTGAATATATTTCCTATAGCAACTTTCAATATTGTGACTCACGACTTTTATTTGTTTTTCAGTTCTCTCAGCTTGAGAAGTGCTGACTGAGTTCTTCTTTTTTTATTTTGCAATTCCTGCTCTCTGCATATTCTATTATAGTATTTTGCTTTGTCTTCTCCAGTTGCCCTTTGAAATCTTTTGTTCAGCTCTTTTACCTTAGTATGTTTACCCCTTATTTTGGCTTTTCAAAACTCTAGTGCAAGTTTTAGAGTCTCTTGTGACATACATTTCCATTTTTTTCTTTCTCCTCTGTCTTCCTAATGGCTTTTTACTCTCTTTGTGAACAATATTCTGATATTATCCCACAACTCATCTGGTGTTCGATCATTGGTGTTCAGTGCTTCAAACCTATTCTTAAGATTCCTTTTAAATTCAAATGGAATTGATTCAAGCTCATATTTTGATTCTCGTGGACTTATTTTCATTTACTTAGGCCTCAGTGTGTACTTTCTCATGAGTAACTGATGGTCTGACCCGTAGCCCATCCCTGGCCTAGTTTTGACTGCCAATATTGAGGAGCTTCTCCAAAGATGTCTTTGACAGATGTTAAGTCAATCTGATTTCTATGCAGCCCATCAGGTGAGGTCCATGTGTAAAGTCACCATTTTTGTCTTTTAGAAAACATATTTGCAATGAATGAATCATTGAATATGCAAAATTTGATCATTCTATTTCCAGCCTCATTTCTATCACCAAGCCCATATTTTCCAACTACTATTCCTTCTTCACCATTTCCAACTTATGCATTCCAGTCACCAATTATCATTATCTTGATTGCATGTTTGGTCAACTTTGGACTACAAGACTTGGTAAAAAGTTTCAATTTCTTCCTCTTTTGTTCTAGATGTTGTTGTTGTGTACCATAGAGTCAGAATTGACCCACACATGACCTCCTGGTGGGTTCTCAAAAGCAGTTAATCACTTGGGAGGAGATTTCTCATCCTTCTCCCATGGAGCAGCTGGTGGCCTAGAACCGGCATATATTTGAATAATAGCTTATTGGTAAGAAGTTGTGCTGCAATCCTGAAATCACACAGCTTGAATCCATCATTTGCTCTGGGGGAGAAGGGTGAACAAACTCTTCTTGTGTGATTAAGTGTCTCTGAAAACCCTCCGGAGGGTCAGTTCCAACTCGACAGTATGCAAAAATAATTGTACAGAACACAACAATAATAATTGTATTAACAAATCTTCCTTCTATGTTGCCTTTGTTGTAGTTAGGAGCCATCGAGTCGAGTACGATTCATAGAGACCCTGTGAACAGAAGATCTGAACCCAGTCTTGTCCTGTACGATCCTCACACTTCCTGACACACAAGAATCTATTGCAGCAGTCACCTTGTCAACCCACCTGGTTGTGGACCTTCCTCTCCTTCGCTGACTCTCCATCCTTCCCAACATCACGTCCTTCTCCAAGGAATAGTACCTCCTAGCAATATGTCCAAAGTATGTGAGGTGAAGCCTCATCATTTCTTGCCTCCAAAAAGCACTCCAGCTGCACCTTATCTATGCACATATCTACTCATTTTCTTGGCTGTCCATGGAATGTTCAGTGCTCTTCTCCAACACCACAGCACCAAGACATCAGTTCTTTTCCTATCATTCTTATTCATTGTCCAGCTCTCAGAAGAATAGATAGTGATTAGAAAGACCGTGGCCTGAATCAGACACATCTCAGTCCTCAAACTGACATCACTACTCAATAATTTAAAAATATCACTAATTGACGACTTTCCCATTGCAATATGTCTCCTTATTTCCTGACTGCCCATACCAGGGTGTTAATTGTGGATCCAAGCAAGATGAAGCTGTTGACAGTTTTAATCTCCTCTCCATCCGTCATGACACGTTCCAGTGGTAAGAATCTTTGTTTTCTTGATATTGAGATGCAATCCATACTGAAGGCTGCATTCCTGGATCTTCTGCAACAAAGTGCTTCAAATCCTCCTCACTTTCAGCAAGCAAGGGTATATTATGCATGGAATGAAAAACAAAAGAGGAACAGTATTGCATGCATATATAGTAAAAAAGTCAATTTCAAATTCTATCCTGAAACACAATGTTGTGAGTGATAGGATAATATCCATATACATACAGGGAAGACTTGTTAACATGACTATTATTCAAATATATGCTCTCACATCTAGTGCCAAAAAAGGAAGACATTGGGAATTTTAACCAAATTTTGCAGTCCGAAATTGACCAAACAAGCAATCAGGATGTGCTAATTATAACTGGTGATTGGAATGCAAAAGTAGAAAATAATGAAGAAGGAACAGTAGTTGTTAAATATGGGCTTGGTGATAGAAATGAGGCTAGAAAGAGAATGATTGAATTTTATATTTACAACAATTTATTCATTGCAAATATTTTTTTCTAAAAGACAACTTTAATATGGATTTCACTCAGTGGACTGTATAATAATCAGATTGACTATGTTTGTGGAAGAAATCATTGGCAACCAATAACAGCAGTCAAAACTAGGCCAGGGGCAGACTGTGGTTCAGATCATTAATTACTCATATTCAAGTTCAAGTTGAGGCCAAAGAAAATTAAAATACATCCATAGGAACCAAGATATGATCTTGAATCAATTTCATTGGAATTTTATGATCATCTTAAGAATAACTTTGAGGCCCTGAACATCAATGATAGAAAACCAGATGAGTTGTGAGATGATAACAAGGATATCATCCATGAATAAAGAAAAAGGACATTACAAAAACAGAGGAGAAAAAAACCCCAAAATGGATGTGAGAAAAGACCCTAAAAATTGCACTGGAGCATTGAGAAGCCAAATCTAAAGGAAAACATGTTGAAGTAAAAGAGCTAAACAGATGGTTTCAAAGGGCAATTTGGGAAGACAAAGCAAAGTATTATAATGGAAGATTCAGAAACCTGGAATTGGATAATAAAAAGGGAAGAACTCACTCTGCATTTTTCAAGCTGAAAGAAATGAAAAACAAATGTAGGCCTCATGTCAGAGTGTTGAACGATGCTGTGGCAAGGTATTAAATGACCCAGAGAGCATTAAAAGAAAATTGAGGGAATACACAGAGTCATTGCATCAGAAAGAAAAGGGGGGGAGGGAAATCCTTATATACTATGGATAATGTCCTATCACTCACAACATTGTATTTCAGAAAAGAACTTGAAATCGTATCAAAGTTTTCCCTAGGAATACAGTATCATTCTTCTGTTTTTCATTCCCATCATAGTATACCATATGATAAACTGACTCAAAGTGGCCAAATGAGTCTATCTTATATCACTAATGCACAGTACGCCAAAGTTCATGCATTCCATTTCATTTTTCACAATTTCTAGTTTTCCAATCTACAAGACGAAAATATTCTATGTTCCAAACAATAACAATTTTGCTATTATTTTTCTTTATTTTGACTGACTTCCAATCCAGGCTCTTCCACCACTACTATAATGACAGTGACATTCCTATAGCTACAATGCTGAGAATTTTTGTTCTCTTGACATTGAGATGTAATCTCTACAGAAATTGTGTGATTTCCCCCCCCACCTCTTTCTTTGCTCTGCTCTCCTTTTTTTCTTCTGAAAGATAAAAATTATAACTTGAGTAAACGTGGTAACTTGAATAAGAACTGAGTAAGAATAGAACTGAGCATAGACCTTCTTGGGTTTTGGGGTTTTTTTAATTTTTTTAAATTTTAATTGTGATTTTAACAAATTTACAGAAAAGTTAGAATTTCATTTATTCATTGTTGTACATTTTTACTCCTCTTTCTCCCTTCTTTTTCACTCCCCCAGTTCACTTTTTTTTTTTAATATTCATTCATTGTTGCACAATTACCTCCCTCCCCTTGCCCCAGTGCTCTTTGCAATTTACCTCTTAATCTGGGCTGTTATCATACATATAATGCCTAATCTTATATTCCTTTTAAGCAGTTCTCTCCTTCATCTGTTCCAGTGCAATGCTCATTATCTATCCACTCTTATTCTATCCTCTTCCCAACCCCCCATGTCAGTCCTGCTTTACAACAGTGGTGGTATGTAGTATTTGTCCTTTCGCGACTGAGATATTTCACTCAGCCTAACAGCAAAGGTTGTGACTCAAAATACACTCCACACCAATCCTTCCTCATTAACATTAGCATTTACTACATATAAAATGTAGGATAATTCTTTCATACCACAAAACAGAAGACAACCATACAATACTAAGGCTCATAATGTAGGCATGTTGACACACGTTTGGGGAGTACACAATTAAATGCATGACACTTGGGCTAGTGGGTAAGATGGAAGCTCAGTGTGAACATGAGAGTTTATGAGGAACCTTTTTTGATTTTTATTTCCAATATCCACGTACCACCTCTCTCATTCATATTAAAAAATTATACCACTGGTCTCATGTACTCTTTAAGATATTCTTCAGAGCTTTTCTAGGTTTGGTCTCTGTTTTTCTCTCCATTATTACTTTTTATCTCTCCTTTCCTTACCCTTATACTGCTGCCATACTGAACTAATTACAGTTTCCCAAACAGTTTTCTAACTCTAGGTATTTTATAAACTACTTGGACTACTTGGGGATATTTTGAGTTCTTTCTAATTGAACTATTTTGTCTGTATTTAACATTGAACCAAATAACCATGTTCTTCAGAAATCCTTTCATACACACTAAATCTGATTTGTGTCCTAGTCTTTTTTTTCATTTTTAAAAGTTTTTTTCTCACATTTGACTCAGCAGTGTCACAGAGTTTTTTATTGATTTGCTTACAAAGTTCATATGCATTGTGTTTCGCAGTATTCTTCATTCACACTCACATTGTGTTTCAAACAATCATTCTCATGCATTGTCTTTTATAAAACTAATGGCCTTTGGACTTTGCCATCATTACCCTGTGTGCTATTTTTAGTAGCTTTAATAGCAATAGTATGGCAAAGGTTTATGTAACATAACATTTGACCTTTGAACATTCTTAACATGTGAAATTTGAGACACTAATTGTGTTTAACAGGGAACTCTGGTAGCGTAGTGCAAAGAAGCTGAGCTGCAATCCCAAAGGCACACAGTGTGAGGCCACCGGCTGCTCTGTCTGCAAAGGATGGACAATCTCCTCCCTGTGGTTAACTGTCTCTGAAAATGCACCAGAGGGTCAGCTATGGGTCAATCCCAACATCATAATGCACAACAGCAACAATTAGCTTTAACTATCATCATTATTTCCAGATTCTTTAATTACCCTTATCAGAAGCTCATTGTTCCCTAAGCATTGAGTCTTCCTCCCCCCATCACCCTCACCAACTTCTGGAAAACACTAATAAACTTTGGTCTATATATACTTGCCAAATGTTCATATTTCATGTAAGTATTGTTTTTTTTAATGTGATTTTGAAGAAAGTATACATATCAAAGTAGGTTTTAACTTACCAAATTCTATACACATTCAATAGTGGCATTTTCTTCATAATTTAGCAACATTCACATTATTTCAATTTCGGTTGTTATTTTTCCATTCCTTAGCTTCTCTTCTCTTAGTCTAGGATAAATATTGATCGTTAAGTCTCATTTAAATGATTGTTTATTAGAACTGTACCCCTGCATAATATGATTTATTTTATGAGCTATTATGTCTTTTGCCTGATAGATGGTCTCTGGGAACAGTTCAAGTTCAAATGTAAATGGGTACGAAACGATTATCCGAAGGTTTGTCTAGTCTCTCCTGGTTCAAAAGGTGACTTTATTTTTAGAGATTTTAATCTGTTTTCTACATTGCCCCTCTATTTTTATCAGGGATTAACTATATTAGTCTCTGGTTGGAAAAGTCATTGATGTCCAGGTTTCCTCTAGCTCTGGTCACAAGGTAAGTGAGTCTATGTTCGTTAGTTGTATAATAGTCTGTTTCTGGTTTCATCTTTGTTTTCCTTCTTTACATTTTCCTGTAAACACAGAGACCAACGGTTGTATCCTACATGCCTGATAGTAGGTTTTTAAGATCACAGAGGCTGCTCACTAACCTAAGATGTAGAACATTATCTTTATGCACTGGATTATGACAATTGACATTGTTTCCTTAGGACTATGCTCCTAGGCTTCAAAACCAGTAGCCAATCCCACAAAACATTTATTATTTTAAAGCATCTATAACCATGTCTGTATTTTATATACAATTTCATACACTTATATAAATATATATGCAGCATATGCAAATATGAAAATTCTCTTATCCACAAAATGTTGGCCTTTGTACGCTACCCACATTATCCTTGTATCAGTCACTATTGCAACTTTGATTATATAATACTATAATTGCAAATTTACTTCTCTGTCTCTCTCACATTTCTCCATGTCTAATCTTTCTCCTTATCTATTCACTCTGCATGCTGATCAAATTATTCTGGGTGTTGGACTTTGTGAAGAAATGTTTGGCTTTAGGATCAGAGGAAGACTCATCAGCAACATGTGTTATACAGATGACACAACCTTGCTTATTGAAAGTGAAAAAAACTCAAAATACTTGCTGCCTAAGATCAAAGACTACACCTGCAATAAAAATTAACCTCAGCATCAAAGATACAAAAATCGTCACCACTAGTCCATTAGGTAACATCATTATAGATGGAGAGATGATTGAAGTTGTCAATGATTTAATCTGTGATCAATATTCTTGGCATCAGCAATCAAGAAATCAAAAGACATATTGCACTGGGTAAATCTGCTGTCATAGACCTCGCTAACATGTTAATGATGTCCGTTTAAAGACTAAGGTGTACCTGATTCAAGACATGGTGTTTTCAATTACTTATGATGCATCTGAAAGTTGAGCAATGACTAAGGATAACAGAAGAAGAATCAATATCTTTGAGTTGTGGTGTTGGAGAAGAGTACTGAATCTCCCATGGACAGCCAGAAAAACAAGCAAATAAGTTTTGTGAACGTACAGACTGGGTGCTCCTTAGAGGTAAGAATGGTGGAGCTTCATCTCTCATATTTTGGGCATGTTGTTAAGAGAGGCTAGTCCTTGATAAGAGACATCAGGAGGGTCAGTGAAAGAGAATAAGACCTCAGTGAGATGGATTTACACTGTAACTGCAGCAATAGGCTCAATGTACCAGAGATTATGAGGATATCACAAGATAGGGTAAAGTTCAGATCCATTGTCCATAGAGTATGACAAGTCATAGTTGGCTTGACAACACCCAACTACAACAGCTCTCCTAATAAACAGAGCAGAACCTGTATAGACACCTGATCTAATGGAGCCTGATGCATTCTGTCTTGTAATAAATATTGAGTGAATCAGTTCTAAAGTTAAGACTAAAACAGTAATTGACAGGACATATGTCTCCCCAAAATTTATCAAGCGTGACTTTACAAATCTCTTTGGGAAGATTTCTGAAAATTAATTTTAAGGCATAAGTCTATTAAGCGACAACTGAAAAGCAATGAAGAGAAAATACTTCTTAGAGTCATTTGATATGATTCGAATGAATGCGTCTGAATTGAGTACATCGTGTATAAAGATTGACAAAATACAGGTGAATAACTAATGACTCATTTTTTAAAATAAAGCATAAAAAAATCCCATCACTTTTAAAATGTCTATTTTTTTACTTTCAAGTATATGAAAATAATTAGTAGTAAACAACTTGGTTCCAATTTTTAATCCACTGACCAAAAAAAGCACTGTGTTGTCAATTGAAGTTTAAAGAATAAAGCTTACTTTCCCCAAATGATCATTTTTTAAATGGTTCTTTAGTGTGCCAATTCAACAATGCATGCTGGTTTGACATTTTAAGTCACAGTGATCTTGTTTTTCTGGTCATTTCCTCAAAATCTTTCCATCTGCCAATTAAACTTGCTTTGTAGTTTGGATAAGGTTTGCCAGCTAAATTTCATCTCGGCAGCCAATTTTTTTCACATTCAGAGAAGTTCAAGATGCCTATTTCCTCAGATGCGGGGGAAAGGGAAATCTATAAAACAAACACAAAAAAATTGAGTAGACACTGAAGGAAGAATTTTCATACCCCAAAATACAGATTTGAAGCAATTTTATAATTCAATTCTTTCTTTGCCTCTGGTTTGGGGGCTTTGAACTTTGAACTTTGGACTTTGAAGCAGGTGTGCTGATTTGTTTCCATCTAATTCATAATTCTAATTATATATATCAAACTCGAACTCATTACTATAAAGTCAGAATCAACTCATAGCTCACCTTACGGTAGTTTTCTGGTGCTCACTCAGGCGAGGAATGTTCTGTCTTTCTCTTACACAGGTTCTGGTGAATTTGAACTGCCAGAGAGGGTCCAGCATTTGGCTAATGACACTCTCTCTGCACTGAAAAAAACAAAGCAAAACAAAACATTTATCCATAAATGATATATAAGCCTTCCAATTTTGAAAGTGTATCACTAACGATATTTAGGAATTTTTAAAACGCATACGATTTGAAAACAAACACGTGGCTGGCATTATTCTAATTATTATGTGGGGTTTTGTAGCCTTAACCACTCCAGGTAAGGATTGCACACTTGCAGAGGTGCTCTTATTTCTCTCTCTTTATGCCAAATGTCTCTGAAATCCAAAGTCCTTTGACCATGGTTCTCAGCATTGTGTGAAAAAGCTCAAAGGGAGGGAGAGAATGCAGCCAGGCAAGTTCTAATTGAAGAAGTCCATCTCACAAGAATCTTTAACTAGAGGGAAAGCAGGTGCGTTGCTAAGCAAAGTATTTTGTCTACTGCCCTATACATGCCCTTTTCAGACATCTCATTTATGAATCCAAAGCAGCTGTCACTGCATGGTTTTGCAAGTCAGAGATTAGCTATTTACTCTTCCCTTGCTCTTGAGATGTCCATAGTTGATGCTTCCCCACACCACCTCACCCTTTCAACACACTGGAAGCATAATACTGATTTGTAATACATGTTAATTGAAACATAAAGATCTTTAATTTTGCATACAGGTTACTTCAGCAATGTGCTCGATTTCTTATTTAAAGAATACACGTTTACTAAAAAACATTAAGCCCCTGAAAGAGGCAGAACAAGCTTTAATCATAAAGACTGTACATGAGACAGAGAGGATGGGAGTAGAAATTTATTAATGTCTGCCTTAATGAACCTTTAGAGGAGCCTGGAGGAGGAGACACGGGGAAGTACTGACCAAGAAATAAAGCTTGGCACTTAGAAGCACTCTAGGTGGACCAAAATTCTCTGTGCTCACATCAGCATGGAGAGGATTTCCCCATTAATCTATTTTCTAATTTTACCCTTCAAGATATTTTCTACAGAATACTTATCCATTTTCTCCACCAAGGTGATTACCCATATTAAAAGAGAAATGGTAGAAATAAATTCAAAATTCCATCTAGATGTTTCTAGATTCATTGCATTTATCAACTTTCATATTCCATTAGGAAAAGAGATGGAACATATTAAAATAATTCTGAACTCCAGGATTTTCAGTCAAATATTATATTTATGACAAAGAAAATGCTTTCTAGAATTGTTTACTAATTTTACATAAAAATAAATTTCAAGTTATTTAGAAAAAAATAATGGATTTCCGTTACTGAGCCCAAAATTGTGTTACCTGTGCTCTGAATTAAATATTTCAGTCAAGTTATGTTAAACCTTGTTAAAATAATAGTCAATCAAACTTGTCATTTTATTATTCCAAATACAGCCAAACAGTAAATCAAACTTGTTATTTTATTATTCCCAATACAGCTAAGATCTGTAGGTCAGGCATGGGATTGTTTGCCTTATATTTCCTGGAGAGGTGGAAACCTCTTAACTGAATCTTACACTTAATCATTCCCAAATCCCTAGCTACATCTCCTGATCCCTGTTATGATTTATAATAAAATTCTTTTCAGGTGGTCTGTGTGAGTTTGCTTCAGGCTTGACTTAAAGATTTATGAAAAGCATTTACTGTTTGCTTGCTCACCACTTCAGCAGTTCTAATCCCCCTGGGCAATTTCCACATTGCATCAGATGTGTTGAGAGGTGCAGAGGAGGTGAATTGGAGAATGAGTTCATGCAGTAAAACACAGCATCCTCACTCTTCGAGCTAAAACAAATATTCTGAGGTTGAAGTGACCTCCTGGATTCAAGTATCAATTTGAAATAGGAATACCAGGTGTCTAAAACCTCTGGTCCCTTCAATAGTACTGGCACATTTGCCTTGTGGGGGAAGTATTCCTTTATCTCACAGACAAAACTTGATGGTAGTGATGGTAATAGTGACACCTTTTGTTTTATTTTGCCTTTACTTTAACTACATTTGCAATGTTCAATCTGTTTCTGTCCTAAAAAGAAAAATATTTTTGGCTGGATGTTGGTATTCAGTGATGATGATGGTAATATTATGCAGTCAAAATCCTTGTTTATTTATTGGATAAAAAGAACGGAAGAAAACAGGGATGCTGGAAGACTATATTACCTGCAACACTCAGGCAAAATAAGTTAAACAGCAGTTCAAATCCACCAAGTTATCCTCAAGAGAAAAACTAACTATTCCTCAAGAGAAAAACTAACTATTCCTCAAGAGAAAAATGAGGCGGTCAAATTCTGAGAAGATTTACAGCCTAGGAAACCTAATAGAGGGCCATCATGAGTCCTAATTTACTTCGTGGCAATGAACTTGGTCATTTTGGATGAACAGTCCATGAAGATGTCCATGAGTGCCACAAATGGTTAAATTCTATACTTCTAGCCAAAATATTGCCCCACTGACAAAACCCAACATAATATGCCCTGGAAGAAAGTTGTGGTGATATATTTTTTAAAAGTACAGTTTTGACCCTAAAGAAACCATAACCGCCACCCACACCCATGTTTATTGCGGCTTTGTTCACAATAGCAAAGAGCTGGAAACAAACCAGGTGCCCATCAACAAACAAATGGATAGAGAAGCTCTGGTATAGTCACACAATGGAATACGATGCAGCGCTGAAAAACAAGGAACTCGTAAAATATTATGCAAATGGATGACCCTGAAGGACATTATGCTGAGTGAAATATCTCAGTCACAAAAGGTAAAATATTACATAGGGCCACTGTTGCAAAACGTGACTGACATCAGGGTTGACAGAAGACAGAAAAGGAGGTGAGAAATGATTTATAGTGCATTGAAAGAGAGGAGGAAGAGAACTATTTAAAAGGGAAATGTGAATGGCTATTCTTGTCATTACAGAAGAACAGAGTGAAGGCTGCATGGTGGAGTGGACTTGGGGGGAGGGACTGCATAACAATGAGAAAGTTTTACTTTTTCTTTTCAAGAAGTGTGAATTGGGGTGGGTAGGGAGAAAAGTGCAACAATGAATGACTGGAAACCCAAATTCTCTGTAAACTTTCATTAAAATTAACAAAATTTTTTTAAAAAATTAAAAAAGAAATTAAAGAAAAAAATACAGCTTTGATGATTTTGTGGAGCTCAGGGCTATTTTGCACAACCCGAAGCCATTGTGAGTTAGAATTGACTTGAAGAGAACTCCTTTACTTAGAGCCTGAAATTTATTGTTCTGTGATATTTTCAACACTAGTAATAACTCCTTCCTTCTTAAAGCCTCACCTCCCTTCATTTTTTAGATTGAACTCTTCCTCATTATTTTTCCTACATTTTCCAGCAATCTTCTAACTATCCATGTCTTATATCAACATTTCATAAAATGTTATCCACTTGCAGGAAAATCTCATCTTATTGCAAGTGCTAATAAGCATCCCTAAAAGTGGAGTACAGGAAATTTTATTTTCTTGTGTTACTCAAATGGGATTATCATATGCAGAGAGGAATTTCCAGTTTCAAAATTCATGCCTTCCATATTCATCTCTTTCTACTCACTTCTTGGCAATTGCATGCAGAATTATTTTTTTCCCAGTACAATTACTTATTGAAGAAATACAAACCACATTTTTCAGTCCAAAATAGTCTTTTGGTATCAAAAACCGTGTTATTAGAATTCTGGTCTTTATTTTGATATGTGTATCTAATGGGAATCACAATGCACCACGCACCTAGAAACACATCTACTATACCATGAAGGGTCTTGAATGACAGACATGAAGAGTCTTGAATACCACACTAATGATCTTCAGGTTTGTTGAAACAGTCACTGGAGGTTTATAAGCGGATGAACAGCGTCACCATCTTTGAATTATGCATGGTAAGAGCTGCATTTTAGAATGACCATTCTGAAAACAGTATGAAGGCTTACCTGCAGTGAAAGAGTCAAAGTAGCAAATATTGCATCTTTATTCTTTCTAAATCTTTTGGAAGATGCCTTATTTGATTTATGCTTCCTTAATGACTATTACTTAGGGGTAAGAAAGGTAAGTCACTTGCTCAAAGGTGTACAAAGAGGGAGTGACATCTTACTCTATTGTATCAGGATGTTTTTTGCTGTAGGCAGAGAGATCAGTTCGAATATGTCAGTGGAGTCCAAATGAGAAGACATGGCAGTCCTAAAGTAATACTTAGAAGCACTTCCTTAGAAATACATTTGTTCATAATCTGAATGCTTATCTTAGACATTAGAATGCTGTCTCCCCATCTATGCTATCCAGAATCCTAGAGTGACTCTAGATTCTTCTTCCTTATATTCAAATATATTACAAGGCCATCTGATTCTTCTATTAACCCATACTTTTCACCCTACTCCCAAGTCTTAGTTCTGTTTTCTGAATGGTCATTCTAAAATGCAGATCTTACCATGCACAATTCAAATATGGTAATGCCATTCATCTGCTTATAAAGCTCCAGTGACTGTTTCAATAAAGCTGAAAACCCTTAGTGTGACATTCAAGGCCCTTCATGTCTACCCCCTTGTCACTCCTCCTTGGGTACTCATGACCTATCCTTGTTCCAATTATGTCTGGAATGCTGTTACTAATTTAAGAATTAGTTCAAGCAAACAAGGTACATTTACTTGTACTTGGTAAAGGTTATCTTTGTTGTCTGCTGCCCCCTGCCAGCCACTAAGGGAAGAGAGAATGTCTGTTCACATCCTAAGGGACACAGACTCCACTTCTTTGTAATTAATTCCAAGTAATGATCTGCCTTGTAGAAAAATGTATTTGAACATCCAGGGATGCTTTTACACATAATTTTTTTTACTCTTTCAAAATGACATGAGCTGAGGAGCACTGTGAATTTACAGGCAGACTCTCTAAGCCATTTAGCACAACTCTAATCACAAAATACTGTCACCCATCTCAGCCCTCACTAGAGTTCCATTTATTTATTTCACTTGGATCAGGACTTAGAAATGAAACCTCACTTGTCATCACCATGCACTCCCTGGGCTTAGTCATATAAAGGCCAACCCAAGGATCAAGGAGCTCCTTTATTTTAAAAGTCTGCCTTCAGGGTTTGTTTCCAGAGGAGTGCCTGAAAAACTTTAGTGGATAAAGAGACCTCTATTCAAAAGGAGCACCAAAAGCCAGGGTTCCCTGTAGACCCCTCATCCCCAAGACTATTGGGGAATTACCATCTATAGGATACACTTGGCTCTTCTAGGAGTGCACTACTTTTAACCTAGTTTATCACAATAGGAAGGAAACAGAGGGTTTACAACCTAGTGCAGGCATCTAAAACTTACCAGGACCATTAATTTTTCTGTAGCACTTTCTAAAAGACAAGTCTGACTTTTGAAAATGCCCTATTCAAATAAATGAATAAAAGAGGAAGTGTCTAGTTTCCATATATGTTGTTGTTGTTGTTTGCTGTGAAGTAGGAACCAACCCATAGATGACCCACTGGTGGGTTTTCACAGACAGTTAATTACGTGGGAGGAGACTGCCCAGCCTTCTCCTGTGGAGCAGCTGGCGGCCTTGAACTATGTGCCTTGAGGATTGTAGCACAGTTTCTTGTCACTACACCACCAGAGCTCCCTAATTTCCATATAAGCAGCATGTAATTTATGATTTTAATAACAATTTTAGAATTTTCTTAGAAAAGATTTTTATATAAAATTATGTTTTGGATTCTAGTATGATAAATGCATGTACTACACACACACACACCAAACCTTCAATTAGTAGGAATTTGACTAGCTGACATTTCACTTTTATGGCAATATACTTTTATGGTGAATATACTCTTTCCCTACCAACTATCTTATTATCTGATATTTTGTTTGGGGATGACAATAAAAATTCTACCAACTGACTATTTTGCAAGTTAACAAAGTGCATCTGGTAGCAGTGAACATTAGGATCCGGGTGAGAGTAATGCCGCCTGTGTTAGTTTTGTGTCCACTTGTCCGGGCCTCAATACTCAGTCATTAGCAGTTATACAGCAGCATAATTTGATAGTTACGAAAATTGGCACTTATGCAATAATAAAACTTAACAGTTATGTAATAATATAATAAACCAGTTCTGAAAAATGTACTTATGCTCCATTTTGTGGACTAGGACAACTCTATTTTTACGTATTATCAATTTTATCATGACCCCTTAGTCTTTGGAATCCAATGATGCTGCTAAATGAGAAGTAAGTTCTGACAAAATATAACTATCACAGACACACACACACACACATACACACATGTTGTTGTTGTTCTTGTTGATTGCCATCAAGTCACACAAGACTCATAGCGACCCTATGAAGAAAAGACTTGAGGCCTTTCTACAACTCTTGTCATTTCTCAAAGTTCATAGAATTTCCAGAGGCATGTGTATGGTACTTCTGTTTCCACACCTATCTTAAACTTGGAGCTCCACCAAACACTGTCCACCATGGGAAGCCATTACAACATTTAAGACCCCAGTGGCACAAGGTTCAGCATCAAAGCAAACCCAGATTACTCCAGCAAAGCAAATTGACAGAAAACAGCTGTACTACTTGGAAGAATGTTCCTCCAAAATATAGTATCAAGCTATTAAAATATAATCTCTCAGGCACAACTTTTAAATACAAGGGCTCTCCAGGAGGTCTTGTTGACTCTAAACAAGAGGCTTAAATTTAAAAAAAGCCAAACATTTCACACTGACCCCCCAATAAAACCAAGAGAGCCCATCATACAGAGTCCAGCTGCTTCACCCAGTCTCCAAAATGGAGATAAGGGCTTGGTCTTAAATGCAAGTGTCCTCCAAGAGGTCTTGTTGACTCTAAGCAAGAGGTGTAAATAAAAAAATAACTAAACAGTCCACACACATCCTCAACCAAAACATGAGCACCATCTTACAGAGTCCAGCTGCTTCACTCACCTCTGAAATGGAGACAAGGGTTTGGCGTTATTTGTTGTTGTTAAATGCCATCTAGTAGTGACCCTATAAGCAAAAAACCTTAACCCTCATGCCCCCAAGTCTATCTTATATCTGTGAACACTACCAAACATCGTCAACCATGTGTAACCATTATGGCATTTGACGGACCAATGGCACACTTTTTAATATCAAAGCAATCCTAAGTTACCTCAGTACAGTGAAACGATACAACAGTGCTATACCACTTAGGAGAATGTTCATTTCAAACACAATTAAAACCAGGCCCTTGGGCCTGCGGCCCTCTGGCCCAAGTGAATTTTTAAAACCCTAGACCCATGCACCGAACTCTTACTGGGTCACACTCAGCACCAACCAAACAATATGAAATTATCTCTCATAGTTGAAAAGGAATTGACATTTTCCCTGTTATATCAGTTTACCAAAAACCTTATTTTCACTATACATGCAGCAATACATTATGAATTTATGCAAGTTTATTTCTTATCTTCCCTTCTTCAGCCTCACCCTCTATTAAAGCTATTAGATGCCTTCTATTTTTATTTCTTCTAGAGGAGTTGTAATAGAGTAGAAATCAGAAAGAGAAGAAAGTATTCATATTTTTTCTAAGAATTGTGTTTGAAATAAATTCTTTGGAGGAAGAAAGAAGCATAGACAAAATATTTGGGGAAAGCACTTATTCTTTTTAAGGTTATGAACTATGTTGCTAACTGAAAGATGGTGTCTCTCTGCCAATTAGAAGCAATTGGGGTGAGAGTCACGCAGAAAGAAAGAAACATGAAGAAAACAGTAATGACACTTTGGATTCCAGATAAATAACTACTAAAATTTGCACAGGAACCTGTGTATTTTCTGTAGGAAGAGTCCTCGGAAAGGGGAATGTTTTAGTATCAGATTTAGGTAGGATGGACTCTGTGTAAGGAGGCTTGGTGGCATAGTTGTTAAACACTTGACTATTAAATTAAAAGATAAGGAGTTCAAACTCAATAGCTACTCCACAGGTTTAATATGCTTCCATAAATATTTAAAGTCTTAGAAATTCTGAGCGGTAGCTCTCCTCTGTCCTATGGGATTGCTGTAAATTGGAATTAATTAGAAATCAGCAAGTAAAGGTCCCATGAGTTTTCCAATAATTCCTGTGTCCCCAGATAAAGCAAAGAAGAAAAATGTCACCAAAACTGTAAAACATCAAACAGACAGGCTCAAGGACAACTCAGCAGGACATGAATCAAAAAGCAAAGTTAAAATGGGACGACTAATATTTCACTAGTAGGCAAATCTACTTCTCACTCTTCAATTATCATTGGGTTTTCTTAAAGCACTATTATCCCTTACTTCCAGAATTTAAAACCATCCTCCAGGTGGAGGGTTCTAGAATTAAGCAAAACTAAGTTTTGTCAATGCAGTGGCAAAATACATCTACTAAAAATAAGGCTGAAGTAAGAAAACAACAACAACAACAACAGCTATATACACACAGGCAAACACATATAATCTAGTGGCATAGTCTGTAAGGCATTGTGCTGCTTTCTAACTGAAAGGTGATATGTCTTGGCCAGTTCGAATCCACCAGCTGCTTCTCAGGAGAAATATGGGCAATCTCCTTCACAGCCCAGGAAAACTCATGGGAGGGTTAGCGGTGCGTCATTTCCAACCTGACAGCAATGAGATATATAGCTATCTGCAATCCCAAAGGCACTCAGTTCAAGTCTACCAGATGTTCTGGTGGGGAAAGGATGGGTGACCTCTTCCCATGCCATTTATAGCCTCTGAAAGCCTGCTAGAGCAACAGCTATAAACAGCTACAACAACAAACACCACCATATGTACATCACACACACACACACACACACACACATTATTGTTGTTTCATGGTGTTGAGTTGGAACTAAATCTCAACTAACCCAGCATATTTTCTGAGGTTCTATATTTCATAGAAGATTGCCCATCTTTCTCCCACAGAGCAGCTGGTAGATTTGAACCACAAGCCTTTGAGTTGGCAGCACAATTCTTTATCCACTAGGTCATCAGAGGTTTTAATCACCATCATATTCTATAAATTTTCACCTATGTTTACATTTACAGTGTGTACAGCCAACTCACTGAAAGAGATCTATATTTGTTCCAATTCCAAAGAAAGGTGACCCAACGAAGTGTGGAAATTATCAAACAATATTATTAATATAACATGCTAGCATGATTCTGCTGAAAAGGATCCAAAAGCGACTGGAATAGCACATCAATAAAGAACTGCCTGAAGTGCAGGCTGGATTTAGAAGAGGATTTGGACTAGGGATTTTATAACTAATATCAGATGGATCTTGGCTGAAAGCAGGGAGTACCAAAGAAATGTCTATCTGTGTTTCCTTGACTATGCAAAGGCCTTTGACTGTGGATCACAACAACCTGATTCCGAGGAGAATGGGAATCCCAGAACACTTGATTATGCTTATGTGAATCCTATACTTGGACCAAGAGGCAGTCATTAGAACAGAGAAAGAAAACACTGCATGGTTCAAAATTGGGTAGGGTGTATGCTGAGGTTGTGTCCTAACTCCATACCTTTTCAATCTATATTCAGGATAGATTATCTGGGAGACTGGGCTCTATAAGGAGAAATGTGACATCAAGATTGGAAGAAGACACATCAACAATCTGTGCTAAGCAGATAATACAATCTCCTGCTTGCTGAAACTGAGAAGGACCTGAGCGCTTGCTGCAGAAGGTCAAGGACTGCAGTCTTAAATATGGATTGAAGCTCAAAATCAAGAAAAGAAAGATTTTCACCCCTGGGCTGATTGGCAGCATCATGATAAATGGTGAAAAGATTGAGATTGTTAACAGTTATGGTTTGATTAGCTCCACAATCACCACTCTTGGTACCAGCACCCAGGAAATTAAAAGAAAAATTGCATTGGGGAAATCTGCTGTCAGAGACCTCTCCAAGTTCTGAAGAGCAACAATGTTAGTCTGGAGATGAAGGTGTGCCTGCTTCAGGCTACAGTCTTTGCAATCATTTGCTATGCATCAGAAAGCTGGAAAATGACTAGGAATGATAGAAGAATTGATGTCTTTGAGTTGTGGTGCTGGAGAAGAGTATTGAATGTACCATCAGCTGCTAGGAGAACAAACAGATTTATCCGAGAGAGGTTGAGACCAGACTTCTCTTTGGAGGTAAAGATTCTGAAACTTAGTCTAACCTATTTTGGATATGTTCCAAGGAGGAATCAGTTCTTGAAGAGGGATGACATGCTTAGGATGGTGGAGGGACAGTGCATGAGAGGAAGACCCTTGAGGAGATGGATTGATTCAATGACTGGGGTAATCAGGGTAGGTGTATCAGAGACAATAAGATTGGCACAGGATAGAGCAGGGTTTAGGGCTGTTGTACATAGGGCCGCTATGAGTTGCAGGCAACTTGACAGCACATAGCAACAACAACAACGCCATGACATAATTTGTAGTATACTTTGTGTAGGAAAATGATACCACACCAAATTAGATTTCAGTAGTCATATTTTAAGTAATAGTATGCATTTCTACATTTTTAAGAAATTAAAGTAGTAAAGATAACGAAGAACACAGAAATCAACAAAGATTCTAGGAGTGTTCTTGTCAGTCTGTTGTGTTATGGTACGATCCATGAGGGAGAAAATATATCCAGCTTGAATTGCTTCAGGTGACTGAGATGATGTATCTTCAAAACAAACATATGAGCAGCATTGTGCTCATGAAGTAATAAAACAGGGTTTAGGGAATAGCCAAACCAACTGATCCAACTTTCACAATGAATCATACCTATGATTTTTATATATATATAAGACAAATGCCCCCTTATTCCAAAGTTTAAACCACTTATTAAGGATCAAAAGAAAAGCAAAAGAATTCTATGAAGGTTACACTTGAGAACTGATAATTAGTGTGATTCTCTACCTTAGATTCCCTGGTACTCCCTATCTCAATATTCTTAGATAAACCTAGATGTTCAGATTGTTAGGAATGAACAAAAAGCTTAGTTAGGCTGTAGGTTTGCAAGTAAGACTTCACAAAGCCTGCTTTCTCTTTTTAACTTTAGACTCTTCTTCCACAAGGGGGGGGGGGGCGAAGATCTATTTGACACATTTTTTCAAGGATTCTTTTATTCTGTCACTTTTCAAGCAGAGAGTAAAAAACACCTTTCCTTTTCTCCTGCTAATATATTTTGTGATTTTTTTTCCCATCAATCTAGCAACTCTGAAAATTTGCTGAAAGTCATTTTAATGCACACACATAAGAAACTATGTTTTTCTCTTAAGAAGAAAAAGTTTCACCTTGAAAAAAATGTATACTTTGTATATAAGCATATACTGCATATCCTTAAGAGGTGTCAGTATTTGGAATAAGACATCTTTCCAGGAAAAGTAGTGAGTCACCTGAAAGAGAAGAAGATTTTTGACAAAATAGATTAACAAAGTGACTGTAATAATGGACTCAAATATCATTGAGATAATGATAATGTTGCTGCTTATATAGCAAGGTTCCAATCTGTTTTTCATAAGTCATAGTCAACTCAATGTCACCTAACAACAACAAATATACTCTCTCTCTCTCTCTTACTCTCTCTTTCCTGTATACCAGTCTGTCTGATCCTCACTGTCTGTCTCATTGTCTGTGTATCTCTGTCTCTTTATCTCTATCTCATTCTCTTTATTTCTCTCTCTGTCTTTGTTTCTCTCTTTATCTGTCTGTTTGCTATTTATCTCTCTATTTTTCTGTCTCTATCTCCATCTGTTTATCTCTCTGTTTCTGTCTATAGATACAGGTATTTTAATGTATAAATTAAAGATAACAATGCAAGGATACAGAGATGCAAAAAAAAATCAAAAGAAATACTATATTTCATAGTATATATTTTATTTTTTTATTATTTTTTTGTGTGTGTACTGTCAAATTGGATCTGATTGGTACAGGAGGAGATTGCCCCTCCTTCTCTAGCAAAGCATCTGGTGGATTCGAACTGCATACCTCTGGGATTGCAGTTATATTCCATATTATTTATTTTGCTAGAATATTTGCACATCGAATAGCATGAAAATGCAAATCTTGGCAAAAACAACAGGGCTAAACATTTACCAAATGGTATCTGCAAATCATGAAAATGTTTGTTTGAGTTAGGAATAGTTTAGCTATTCCTATAGAAAAAAAAACCCAAACAAACCTAAAAACCCCTTGAAAATTATTTGAGGTCCAGTGTAAAGAAAAATGTTTATGAAATTTGTATGTAAACTAGTATAAAATAAATCTTTTTTAAAAGTTAAAAAAAATGATTTGAATGCAATGACTAAAATGTGGTTTTCTTGGAAAATAAGAAATAGCCATAAATAATATAATCTCCTTCTGCTACAAAGTAATAACAAAGAAGGCAGTGGATGAGGAAGGGGACGAAGAAAGAAAAAGCAATAAGTGTAAAAACTTGTTATCATATTTAAAAGTATGTAATATTTTTTACAGGCAATGGTGATGAAGGAGGAAGTTCAGGCTGCTCTGAAGGACTTGGCAAAAAAATAAAGCCCTAGGAATTGATGGAATACAAATTGATATATATCTCAATGAACAGATGCTTCCCTGGATATGCTCACAGGATTGTGCCAAGAAATTTGGAGGATAACTACCTGGCAGACTGACTGGAAGAGATCCATATCCATTCCCATTCCAAACAAAGGTGATTCAATAAGAGTGTGGAAATTGTTGAACAATATTACTAACATCATACTACAGCAAAATTCTGCTTAAGATTATCCTGAAATGATTGAAAAAGTATATTGTGTGAAAACTAATAGAAATACAAGCTAGATTTAGAAGAAGTCATGGCACTACAGATATTACTGCCTATGCCAATGATCTTGGCAGAAAGCAGAGAGTACCAGAGGAATGTCTGTTCTTTATTTCATTGACTATGCAAAGACATTTGACTGTGTGAATCACAACAACTTGTGGCTAACCTTGAGGAAAATGGGGGTCCCAGAACACTTGATTGTGGTTATGCGAAACCAGTACTTGTACCAGGAAGCAGTCCTCAGAAAAGAGCAGGGAAAAACTGCATGATTCAAAATCAGGAAAGCATTCTGTCTCTATACCTTTTCAATCTATACGCAGAAAGGATAATTCCAGGGGCTGGGGTTTATTAGGAGCAATATGGCATTAAAGGAAGGACTCATTAACAACCTATGTTATGCAGTGACACAACCTTGCTTGTGAAACTGAGGTGGATCTGATGTGCTTGCTGCAGAAGGTCAAGGACTATAGTCTTCAATACGGAATGAAGCTCAACATCAAGAAGATGAAGTTTATCACCACTGGCCCAACTGGCAGTACCATCATAGATGGAGAAGAGATTGAGGTTGTTAACAATTACAGCTTGCTTGGCTCCACAAACAACATTCTTGGTACCAACATTCAGGAAATCAAAAGGCAAATTTTGTTAGGTAAATCTGCTGTCAGGAACCTTTCCAGAGTACTGTGAAGCAAAAATATCGGTCTGGAGACTAAAGTGGGCCTGATCCAGGCCATGGTCTTCACAATTACTTGCTATATATTAGAGAGCTGGACAGTGACTAAGGATGACAGAAAAAAAATCTATGCTGTTGAGTTGTGGTACTGAATAAGAGTCTTGAACATACTATGGACCTCAAAAAAAAAAACCAAATAGGTCTGTCTTGGAGAGGGTGAAACTAAGTCTCTTCGTGGAGGCTAGGATTTTGGATTTCCATTTCATTTACTTTGGGCACG
>NW_006399869.1:9190129-9192110 GCF_000299155.1 Elephantulus edwardii
GGGGAGAAGGGTGCAGCAATGAATGAATGGAATTCCAAAATCTCTGTAGATGTTCATTGAAATGAAAAATAAATAAATAAATAGATAGATAAATAAGTAAAATCCTAAATCATTTGATATTACACAATTACCCTCAAATTAATACATTATAAATCCTAATTCTTTATAAGTTAATGAAACAGGATTAATGCCGTCTTGCCATCAGATATGACTCAAACCACAGCATCACTTCAGTATTTGATACCAGTATAATATCTTTGTGCGTATGACTATCCAGTGTACATGGGCATTACAGCAAAATTTGCTATGGCTGTAGAGTCGGCGACCAGTTTATCATCATTTAGCCTCCGGTTCTCGGATTACAAGTTCGTCATACGAATTGTCAATTTGGGATTTTCCAGCCTCTGCAGTCATACAAGTTAGGAGATTGTTTCATTCTAACCCAGGGATTTGTTCTTATCATCCTCAATAACTGCATGGGCTATTTTCTTGAAGTAAAAGAGTATATTATCTTTACTGGTCTTCCTTCTTTAGACAACTTAGCATAAGACACATGCTTTGAGAGCTGTATAATGAATAAGATATCATAGAAGAAGAATTGATGCTTCTAAGCTGTGGTGCTGAAGAAGAGTGTTGAATATCCCATGACCTGCCGGAAGAACAAACACATATGTCTTGGGAAAAGTGCAGCTAGAGAGCTCCTTAAACACAAAGATGATGAATCTTCATCTCTCATATTTTGGGCATGTTACTAGGACAGGCTACTCTTTGGAAAGGGACATCATGCTTGGAAATGTGCAGGTTCAGCAAAAAAAGAGAAAGCTGTACAACAAGATAGTTTGACATAATGACTGCAGCAATGAGCTCAAGTGTGTCAGACATGATAAGGATGGCACAGGATAGGAAGGAGTTCAGATCTTGTATTCATAGGGTGTCTATGAATCAGGCTTGACTAGACGGCATTTATCAACAACAATGAAGGGAAAATACATTTTTACTTCTCACTGAAAGTGCATTATGGAATTTGAAAGATTAAAAGCATGTATTTTGAATTCTCTTGACTATTTAAAAAGAGCTATCATTTCAATATTGTTTTCGTCAATAAAAATAAAACATTTTGTGCCAAGACTCAATTTTTTAATTTTCTATTTTGCATTTAATTGAATATTTAAGATTTTGTTAATCCTAGTGAATTTTCTAATAATGGTTGACTGATAGAGGAGTATCTAGTTTCTCGATTTTCATTTTTAGAAATATTTCTATGTATGAAACATAGAAGACATTTTATTGGTTCATCTATTCTTAATCTCTTTTCTCTCAAATATCCAAACGTGAAAATACAGTTTATATGGTATTAGAAGAAAACCCTTTAATCCTTTCTACTTTTTAAAGTAAATCTTCCACAAGCTGCAATATATTTAACTGCATACCTAGAAATAAAGTTGAACAACACAGCAGTGAGTCAAGAAGAAATACGGATACAGTTATAGTCTGTTGAATAAATAAGAGTAATAATATAAATTTCCTTTCTCATAAAAACCAAATAGAATATGTTAGAGAAAAAAGACAACCAACAAAATCAAACACCAAATATATCATTTGTGCTTTATGTCTCTCTAGTAATCTATTCATTGTGTAGGTCAGACATATCCTTGGGAAAACAAAAACACATCCCTTTCAAAATAGTCCAAGAGTAATAGCATAACTGTATTTCATGATAATAAAACAGTAAAATATTGTAATTAATCAAATCACAGAAAATAAAAAACTAAATAGACCATACCAGATGCCTCATACACTGTAAAGCAGAAATGCTCCATAGAGTTTTCAAGGTTGTGATCTTTCAAAAGTAGATCAACAAGCCTTTCTTCAAAGGCACTTGTAGTGGAAGAATATCCCTTGCTCATGGATAGGAAGACTCAATGTTGTGAAAATGGCAATACTACCAAAAGCAATTTACACATTTAATGCAATCCCAATA
>NW_006399869.1:9193925-9195301 GCF_000299155.1 Elephantulus edwardii
TACAACAATGAATGAGTGGAAGCCCAAAATCTCTGTAAATGTTTATGAAAATTAATAAAATATAATTATAGAAAAAAAAAAAAACAAAGGCACTTGTAGGGCAGGTAGGGCAGGTTTGAACAAATAATCATTCAGCTATTCGTAAAGCACTTGACTCTTTAGATCCCCTACAATTACCCTTGGAGTTCCCAAGAGTAAGAATTCATTTCATGGCAACCTGTTTGATTTGTTGCTTTATCATTGATGCAAATTTTGAATTAAAAAGTCAAAATGCCTTTCCCCCATTTCTCTTAATGTTCAGTTAATGTAATTAGTAGTTCAATGGAAAAATGCCAGTCATCTGTCCATTCAGAGTGGGTCAACCTCTGGAAAAGAAAACAGGCTTAGTTAAGTTGTGAATCTCTGGACAATGAAGAATCCTCGAGAAAATGTAGAGAACCAGGCAGTGCTTTGTTCTGTTTTGTGTGGGATAACTGTAAGGCAGCAGCAGCTCAACGGCACTTACCAGCAACAACCCATTGACAGCGGTCCCATGTCTGCGTAGTAGAAGTGATACTCATGCACTCAGAAACAAGGAATAAAAGAGAACCAATTCTTTCTACATAAAAGATACACTTTATGTTCTAGTTTTTTAGTAATACTTCAATAATTTTGATGAGTAGGCAATCATTTTAATTCTCTAAGAACCTATTAAAATGATTACAATTTTTGTTTTACTGGTTCATGATTTTTAGGGGGAGTGTGGGTGGATGTGTGTTTCCTAACAGCTTCATATTTGTACTACATTGGATATTTATATGTAATATAATATTGGTTATTTGAATATGGGTATAACTAGATTTTTATTAAAAGTACTCCTGACTTACAACTGAGAAATGTTATTTTTTTCTCATCTTAACAAGGAAATATAAGAAGCATTTCTTGCTATCTACTAATTTTTTTAATAGTAAATGATTACATATTTCCTCAGGAAATTCTGAATGCTGTTCTAACGACCTTATAATCTCCAGTATGCAAGATAAATAGCTTATATCTAGATGACAAACATAAATACAAATGTCTAAATACTATCAGTCCTTTGAGAAATAACAGCAAGTTACTGATATTGATCTATGCCTCAGATCATAACAACTGCAAATTAATTGCCTTAGCCTTCCATTGTTACTCATAAGACTAAGAAATCTTTTTTAAGTAGAATCCATAAAGTTAAACTCTCAAAATACATTATTACATACATCTTAAGACAAGATTTCCAGTTTAACTTTTAACCTGTAAAAGTGAATATACCTAAGTGAATAGAGTAAAACTATAATAATTAATAAATCCCTGCTTTCAGCCAAGATCCATCTAACAACAGCTACAATATCCCTAGTACC
>NW_006399869.1:9196741-9204900 GCF_000299155.1 Elephantulus edwardii
GACAGAGCAGAGTTTAGGGTTGTTGTACATAGGGTCACTAGGAGTCGCAAGCGACTCGACGACACATAACAACACACAGTCAAATGTCTTTTCATAGTCAATAAAACATATAGACATTCTTCTAGAATTCTCTACTCTCAGCCAATATTCATCTGATATCAGCAATGATATACCACAGACTCTTTTAAACCCCTCTTTAACTTCTGGCAATTCTTAGATGATCTTTGGCAATATTTCGCTTTTTTGGTGATATTAATGTTATTAGATAATTTTCACATTCTGTTGGATCACTTCTCTTTGGTATGTCAATAAACAGGAATAACTTCCTGTCTTCCAGATTGCTGTTTGTCTTCCAAATTACTTGTAACAGACTACTGAGCACATCCAGGGCTGCATCTGTTAGTTGATACAGCCAAAGTGCCATCTTCGCTAGGAGCAGCACCCAGACAGACAGTGGGCATGACCAGAGTCCGAGCCGTTCTTCCTGTGAAAAGTCATTAGGCTCAATCATGATCTGCTGATACTAGGAGACACAGAATTTATCTGCCAGTTTTCTTTCTGGGGAAGTGGGAAGGAAGAGGGAATGTGCGTCGTGTGGCATCCTTCCTAATTTATATGTTTCCTTGTTCATAGTTTGTTCTTATGAGTACGATACTTTTCTCTCAGTTTACTGTACTGAGGCAGGGTGCTGGCTGCTGTGGTGCTGGAAGCTCTGCCCCTGTTAATTTAGTACCCATGGGTCACCACTGTGAGCAGGTTTCCAAGGTTTCTGATGCACACAGGGAATGATTTGATTTTAAGATGCTCCCATTCATTGATCTTATCTTCTCCTGGTTGTGTGTTTTGGACTATGATTGCAAGCCTATTCATGCCATAGGCCATGATTTCTAATATTGTTCGCATTTTGTCTCTTATGCTTTTTATTATTTTGGCTTTTACCCCTACATATCTGATGCACTATGAGAAAGGTTTTGTATATGGTGTGAGATGTGGGTCCTGTTTCGTTTGTCTGTAGGTACATGTTTAGTTTTCCCAGCACCATTTGTTAAAGAGGCTGTCATTTCCTCATTTAATGGGTTTTATTAACTTGTCAAATATCAGCTGACCATTCAGTTACATCTCTTAATGTTTCTTTTAGTAATGTTTTATAATTTTCCTTATAAAAGTTTTCTGTGTCTCTAATTTTGTTTATTCCCAAATATTTCATCTTGTGGTTAGCTATTAAGAATTATTTCACTTAGTTTCCTTGACTGTGGGTTGTTGGTTTGTTTGGTTGTTTTGTTTTTTTCCACAGGAAATTTCACTGATTTTTGTATAATCTTGTATCATGACACTCTACTAGATCTAACATGGTTTGTTTTTGTTGTTGTTGTTGGGTGTTTGGTTTTTTTTTTTTTAGTCTTTGGGGGTTTCTAAGTATGCTATCATAACATCTGCATATAGTGAATGTTTCAAAATCTCTCTGAATTGATAAATACAAATACAAACGTAGCTTTTTTTTTTTTTGGCTTGTTAACCTGGCTAGAACTTCCAATACAATATTAAAGAGGAGTGGTAATAGTTAGCAGCCTTTCCTGGTCCCTTCCTGATCACAAGGGAAATGTTTTTCGTTCCTCTCTGTTGAGAATGATATTGGCTCTTCAGTTATGCATATGTATTTTTCACTATATTAAGGAGCTTTCTCTTTATTCCTATTTTGTGTAGTGTTTTAATCAGGAAGGGGTGTTGGATTTTTTGTCTGAGGCTTCCTGTTTTTTCTTTGTTAATGTGATTACTTACATTAATTGTCTTTCTTATGCTGAACCTTTCCCACATTCCTGGCATGAATCCCACTTGGTTATGAGTTAATTTATTTTTATATGCTGTTGGTTTCTATTGGCCAGGATTTTGTTAAGGATTTTTGCATCTATGTTCATGAGTGATACTTAATCTGTTGTTTTACTTTTTGGTGATACATTTGTCTGGTTTTCTTAGGGCTAACATGCATCGTAGAATGACTCTGGGAGTGTTTCCTTTTTCTATTTTCCTGTGTAATTTAAATAGCATTGGTGCTAATTCAGCTCTGAATGTTTGGCAGAATTCACTTGTAAAGCCATCTGAGCCAGGACTTCTTTTGGCAGGGGCCAAGGAGGGAGAGTCTTTCTATGGCCTGCTCAGTTTCTTCTTTTATGATTGTTCTTTCCAAGTGTTCCACTTCTGTGCCACTTTGAGTGGGTTTCCAGGTATTTAAACATTTCTTCTTTTTCAAATTTATCAGAGTAATATTCTAACATTATCAATTAAATTTCAGCTGATTCTGATGTGATGTCACTTCTTTCATTTTTCATTTGGATTATTTGTGTATTTTCTTTTGTTAAATTTGTCAATGGTTCATCTACTTTATTAACCCGTTCTAATAACCATCTACTGGTTTTCTTTTCTTCTTTTTTCTTGTTGTGTGTCATCAAGTCTGATCTAACTGGTATAGGAGGAGATTGCCTCTCCTTCTCCAGTGGAGCATCTGGGAGATTTGAACTGCAAACCTTCAGGACTGCAATACAGCATCTTTCCACTAGGTCACCAGAGCTCTCTGAGCTCCTGGTTCTCTTGATTATTTTAATCTGCTTTCTATCCCTTTAATTTCAGCTCTTATCCTTATTATTTCCTTTCTTCTAGAGTTTGTGGTGTTAGCCTGCTACTCCTTTCCTATTTGTTGGCGATATTGAGTTAAATAGTTTCTTTTTCTCCATCCTCCTTTTCCTCTTCCTCCTCCTCTTCTTTTTCATTTTCTTACTGCTATTAATTGATCTCTGATGACTGCCTTGGCTGTATTCCAGAGGTTTTTATATGTTGTATTTAATTTTCATTCATTTTGTGGAACTTTTTTGCTTCATATTTTATTTATTCTATAACCCAGTCATTCTGAGGAGGACCTGAAGCACTTGTTGTAGAGGATCAAGGACTGCACCCTCCAATATGGATTGGGGCTCAATTCAAGAAGACAGAGATTCTCACCACTGGTCCAATTGGCAGCATCACAATGGATGGTGAAGAGATTGAGATTGTTCACAGCTTTAGTTTGCTTGGCTCCACAGTCAACACTCTTGGCACCTGTAGCCAGGAACTTAAAAGACGTATTGCCATGGGAAAGTCCGCTGTTAGGGACCTCTCTAAAGTACTGAAGAGCAATGGTGTCTCCCTGGAGACTAAGGTGCGTCTGATACAGGTCATGGTCTTTGTAATCACTTGTTATCCATCAGAGAGTTGGACAGTGACTAAGGAGGATAAATGGAGAACTGATGCCTTTGAGCTGTGGTGCTGAAGAAGAGTATTGAATGTACCATGGGCTGCTAGGAAAACAAACAGATTCATCCTGGAAAGGGTCAAACCGGGTGGCTCATTGGAGGCAAGGATTCTGAGGCTCCGTCTAACATACTTTGCACATGTTGTAAGGAGGGACCGGTCCTTGGAGAGGGACATCGTTCTTGGTAGGGTTGAGGGACAGCACAGAAGGGGAAGGCCCCCTATGAGGTGGATTGATTCAGTGACTGGGGTAATCAGGATGGGTGTGTCAGAGACAGTGTAATTGGCACAGGACAGAGCAGAGTTTAGGGCTGTTGTACATAGGGTCGCTATGAGTCGCAAGCCACTCGACAGCACATAACAACAATAACATATGGAAGTTCTTTTTTCCCTTTATCTTCCTGTTGCTAATTTCTATCTTTATTTCATTGTGGTAAGCTTTGTAATATTTCGTAATACAGAATAAACTAATAATATGTAATAAAATAATACAAAATAGACTTTATATTATTACAAGGTTTTTTAATTTGTTAAGATGTGCCCTGTGTCCTAACAAGTGGTCAATTCTGGAGAATGTACTATGTGTATTTGAGAAGAAAATAAATTAGGTTTTGTTGTTTCAAATACCTAGAATATACCTGTGAGGTTGAATTAGTTCTTCCTCATCTTTGTTGGGTTACTTTTGACTTGACCTATCTTTTGGTGAGGATGGTGTGTTGGAGTCTCTTACTGTATTTGTGGTGCTGTCTACTTCTTTATCTAACCATTGTTTAATGTATTCTGCAGGTCTATCATTAAGTGCATAGATGTTAACTAAAGATATGTGCTTTTGTTCTAATAATGTGTCTTTAATCATTATATAATATTCTTCCTAACACAACTCTGCTTGCTGAAACTAAGGAGAACCTGAAGTGCTTGCTACAGAGGCTCAAGGACTGCAGCCCTTAGTATGGATTAGGACTCAATATCAAGAAGACAAAGTTTCTCACCACTGGGCCAATTGGCAGCATCAGGATGGATGGTGAAGAGATTGAGATTGTTCACAGCTTGGCTCCACAGTCAACACTCTTGGCACCAGCAGCCAGGAAATTAGAAGACATATTGCAACAATGAATGGCTGGAAACCCTGAGTCTCTGTAAACTTTCATTAAGATTTTTTTTTAATAAAAGACATATTGAGATGGGAACATCTGCTATTAAGGGCCTGTCCAGGGTACTGAAGAACAACGATGTCAGTCTGGATTCTAAGGTGTGCCTAATACAGGCCATGGTCTTTGCGATCACTTGCTATGCATCAGAGAGATGGACAACGACTAGGAAGGATAGAAAGAGAATCGATGCCTTTGAGCTGAGGTGCTGGAGAAGAGTATTGAATGTACCATGGACTGCTAAGAAACAGAACAGGTTCACCCTGTAGAGGGTTAAACCTGGCTGTTCCTTAGAGGCAAGGATTCTGAAACTTCATCTGACATACTTTGGATATGTTGAAATGAGGGACCGGTCCTTGGAGAGAGACATCATGCTTGGAAGGGTGGCGGGCAGGCACAGGAGGGGAAAGCCCTCTATGAAGTGGATTGATTCAGTGACTGGGGTAATCGGGGTGGGTGTATTGGAGACAGTGAGATTGGACAGATCATATTTAGGGCTATTGTATACATAGGGCCGCTATGAGTTGCAAGCCAACTCGACAGCACATAACAACAACAACAATCTCTTATCAGAGTTTTCATCCGGAAGTCTATTTTATCAGAGATTATTATTATTGCCACTCCAGCTTTCTAATGAATGCTATTTGCCTGACATATTTTTCCCCAGCCTTTGATTTTTAGTCTCTCTTCCTCATTTCTTAACAAACTGTGGCTGACTCTGAGAAGAATGGGAATCTCAGAACACTTGATCATGCTAATGGGAAACCTATACTTGACCAGGAGGCAGTTGTCAGGACAGAGCAAGGGAACACTGCTTGGTTCAAAATTGGGAAGTGTGTACGCCAGGGATGCATCCTATCTCAATACCTTTTCAACCTATATGCAGAACAGATTATCTGGGAGTCTGGGCTCTATGAGGAAAAATGTGTTGTCAGGATTGGTGGACGATTTATCAACAATCTGCGTTATGCGGATGACACATCCCTGCTTGCTGAAACTGAAGAGGACCTGAAGCACCTGCTGCAGAGGGTCAAGGACTGCAGCCTCCAAAATGGATTAAGGCTCAATGTCAAGAAGACAAAGATTCTCACCACTGGACCAATTGGCAGCATCAGGATGGATGGTGAAGAGATTGAGATTGCACACAGCTTTAGTTTGCTTGGCTCCACAGTCAACACTCTTGGCACCAGTAGCCAGGAAATTAAAAGATGTATTGCCATGGGAAAGTCTGCTGTTAGGGACTTCTCCAAAGTACTGAAGAGCAATGGTGTCTCTCTGGAGACTAAGGTGCGTTTGATACAGGCCATGGTCTTTGCAATCACTTGTTATGCATCAGAGAGTTGGACAATGACCAAGGAGGATAGAAGGAGAATTGATGCCTTTGAGCTGTGGTGCTGGAGAAGAGTATTGAGAATACCATGGACTGCTAGGTAAACAAACAGATTCATCCTGGAAAGGGTTAAACCGGGTGGCTCCTTGGAGGCAAGGATTCTGAGGCTCCATCTAACATACTTTGGACATATTGTGAGGAGAGACCGGTCCTTGGAGAAGGACATCATGCTTGGGAGGGTGGAGGGACAGCACAGGAGGGGAAGGCCCTCTATGAGGTGGATTGATTCAGTGACTGGGATAATCTGGATGGGAGTATCAGAGACAGTGTGATTGGCACAGGACAGAGCAGAGTTTAGGGCTGTTGTACATAGGGTCACTATGAGTCGCAAGCAACTCGATCACACATAACAACAACCTCATTTCTTAAACGTGTCTGTTGTAGGCAACATATTGATGTTTGGTATATTTTAACCCATTCTGCTACCTGTTTTCTCTTAATTTGTGTGTTTAATTCATTCACATGGAATGTGATGATTGATGGGCTTCTGTTTATTGTTGTCATTTTGTAGTGCTTTGTTTTTGTTGTTACTAGTTACTTTGGTCTACTCACTTTCCATTGTTGAGGTGAATAAAATAGTAGATATTACAAATTAAAATCATGGAAAGATTATAAAAAAATTTCAAAAACCCCTCAAACTCACTGCCATCAGGCCATGTTTAACTCATAGGGACCTTTCCTCTGGTTTCTGAGGCTGAAAAGTCCAATGTGAAGAGAGGCTCCTTCTTTCTTTCCAAGAACTGCTGGTGGATCCAACCACTGACTCAAACTGCTGGTCAGCCTTCGGGTTAGCAGTACAACGGACTTCAGGTAAAAGTTTAGATTCTATTTTTACTTTGCTAAAGTTGTCAATTATATAGCTTTGTAAGAGTAGAAATGAAGGTTCAGAACAGAGGAAAGCTCTTCCCAAGGCAGATAGAATGGAAGAATAGAAACTGGTGATATTAGGATGCAGCATGAGTGGAACTACATTAGTTGTCATGGTCTTTGAAGAAGAAGGAAAAATTTAGAATGTCTCCTATGTTAAAATTTGGAAAATGACGCAATGAGTACTGGTATTTTTAAGTGAAGTAAAAACTAACAGATGGACCAAAGTTGAAAGAGTTAGATAAATACTCAGTCAGTTTAGATATGATGACTCTGAGGTATGTTTGAAATTTATAAGATCAGAATATCTTAAGTATGACTGAAAACACTACCCTGAAAAGGTCAATCGAAGGGTATCAATAATGATACCTTACAAAGCAGTTAAGCTATCATTACAATAAATAATTAAATAGAAGTATCTGTTAAGGAAATGAATACAGAGTTACTGAGCTATTGGACAACATCTAAAAAGAGTGACAGCATGAAGGTCAAAGTGAGAACAATTTTAAGATTATCATCTCCAACAAATGCCCTGGTGATGTTACATAAAACACAGATGAAGAGTCGGACATTTTTTTTAATTAGGATAGTGTTGGTAATTTTTATGGAAAGACATTTCTGCAAAATGGTGGAGGCAAACTCCTCCAGAACATAGTTTGGGTGAAACTAAGTTTCCATGGTATTAGCATTACATATCTAACACCTATGTGCATCCACAGAGGGATATGTGTCTCATTGGCTAGGCAAAGGCATTTGACTGCGTTGATCACAACAAATTGTGGTTAACTTTGAGGAGAATGGGAATCATAGAAAACTTGATTATGCTTATGCAAAATCTACACTTGGACCAGGAAGCAGGGAAACACTGCGTGGTTCAGAATAAGGAAGGGAATGTATCAGATGTGTCCTTCTCCATACCTTTTCAAGCTATATGCAGAACAGATCATTGGGAAAGTGAGCTCTATGAGGAGGAATGTGGCATCAGAAATGGAGGAAGACTCATCAACAAGCTACAATATGCAGATGTTTCAACCTTGCTTGTTGAAACTGAGGAGAACCTGAAGTGCTCTCTGTAGAAGGTTGAGGACTGTAGTCTTCAATATAGCCTGAAGATAAACATCAAGAAGACAAAATTTCTCACCACTGGGCCAAATGACAGCACTGCGGTGAATGGAGAAGAGATTGAGTTTGTTAACAGTTACAGATTGCTCAGCTCCACAATCAACATTCTTGACACCAGCAGTCAAGAAATCAAAAGACAAATTGCCTTAGGTAAATCTGTTGTCAGGGACCTTCCCACAGTGCTGAGAAGCAACAATGTTAGTCTAGAGACTAAGGTGAACCTGAGCCAGGCCATGGTCTTCACAATTACTTGCTATGCATCAGAGAACTGGACAACGAATGACTAAAGATGATAGAAGAAGAAGCAATGCCTTTGAATTATAGTGCTGGAGAAGTCTTAAACATATTGT
>NW_006399869.1:9205060-9240252 GCF_000299155.1 Elephantulus edwardii
AACTAGGGCAACTGGGGTAGGTGCTTCAAAGCCAGTGAGACTGGCTCAGGACAGGGTAGGTTTAGAGGTATTGTACTTAGGTCACTATGAGTCGCAGGTGACTTGACGACACATAACAACAACAAGCTTAAATCAGAAACTAAGGAATTATTTAGGAAAGAAAATAAAGAGATAATAAATAGGCTGAAATTTCATCAAAAAGTAGGGATAATAAATCCATATTTAAAAAAGAAAAGGGAAAATACTTTTTAAAAAGATTGTAGAAGAAAGAAAGAGAATCTTAATTATATAGAAAGAAATCACTGAAAATGAAGAAGAGGTAGAACAATGAGATGGCTGAAAGAAACTCTATGTCCTCTAATCGGAGGAAATTCAAGACATCAAAACATAAAATTGACTTAGGGATTATGGATTTCTGTCAATCATTAGAACAAGCAATAATACTATCTAATGTTTGTTAAATACATACTAAGTGAGATTTGCGCTTTGGAATAAATAATATAAATATTATTTATACAGATCAACCTAAAATTGAAATATATTTTATATTCCTCTGGCTTTGTGTGGGGTCCCCCACCCCCACCCCAGGTAAAGCCCAGAAATCAGAAAGCAAATAAATTTGAATAGAAAGCTAAGATTTTTAATACCTGTGAATGAGTCTTCATTCCATTGCTGTTTTGAAATTACTAAATCCAGCACAGTTTAGTATTTCAGACTCAAAGTTTATCAGGAAGGTGCTGAGTCCCTGTGGCTCCCATGAGGGTAGTCTGTGCAGGTAATAGAGTTCATTACACAGGAAACACAGACTAATTTATTTCAATAATAATCATAATTATCACTCCTTCACAGACAGAGTTTGGGGAAAAAACATGTAACTACCTCTGTAAGTAATGACCTTTGAAAATCTCAAATGCCATATCATGCTTTCATATCTCATAATTTAGCCTAAGTTCTGCTCTGACACCACCTGGGTAGTTGAATCTGAGTTTATTTAAAAAATGTTAGTTTATCAGCTGAAAATTTTGTCCTGACAACATGTAAAAAGAGCAAGAGCCACCTGGGGATGGGAATATCTGACCATATCAACTTCACAAAGGGGAACAGTCTCAGTAAACATCATTAACAAAACAAAATCAATTCTCATAAGAATGTCCCCATGCTCCTGTACCCCTTTCTACTCATCTCAACACTAAAATTACTGCTTTACTGGGTCCAAAGTCTGACAGTGTAGTTCACAGACCACACAGAACCATATTAAGAACTCCAAAGTTCAGTTAGTAGCAGAATACATTTAGGACAGCTTCTGAAATGTGCTCACAGAAACCTCAGCTTTGCGTCTTGAAGCACTAAACCAATGTCACATGGTTCTCAGTCGCTATCATTCATAGTTATCCTCTCTCAATCCCCAACAAACTTGGGCAAAATGCTCTTAACTCTGATTCCTTGGCAAGTCAGTTCTCTGGTTCTCCTCTGTGGCTGCCATGGCTGTTTTTCCAGTAGGCGATAGTCTGGCTGGTACAAGAATCTCTGGTTCTGAAGTACAAGTTGCATTCTCTTGCCATCTCTTTTCTGGTGGTGAGATTCCTCCTGCTGCTGCTGTGTCCACTCAATTTAATGGACAGAGTAGCCAATCCACTCATGGATTAGTGAGACAAGACAATCTCCTTGCGAATAGGCTTACACATTTGCATATTTTCATATTTGTGTATTTGCATATTTCTACCCATCCACACAACAAAGTCAAATTCTAACACTAGGAAAGCCATTTTAAACACTTTTCACACTACACAACAAGATTTGAAAATGGTCATCATCCTTAGCCTTATGACAAATGTATCCTTAGTACATAAAATTGGTCAAAAGAGCAAATTGGGTAAAGTAGCAGATAAATCTATTGTAGTTGAAATAGCTTTATATTGTTATAATGCTTTGTGGGAATTCTCAATGGCTTTTCACAAAATAGAAAGAGTGGAAAATATTTTTATTGTTGCCATTAGTTGTCATCAAATCAATTCTTACTTGTAGTAAACTCCACATGCACTGACGAGAACAGCCTTTTAAGTTTTTCTAAGATATGACCTTCAGGAAACAGACCCTCAGACCTTACTTCTCAGATGACTCTTGGTGAGTTTGAACTGGCCAATTTTCAGTTAATAGTAGAGTCTTCTAAATTAACCATTTGTGTTATTTATGCACAACTGTCTCTCAACAATCTAACCAACTCATAGCTAATCCTCTAGCAGGTTTTCAAAGGCTGTAAATTACTTAGGAAACTAGCTATCTTCCTTTCAAGGACATCTGTGGGATTAGAATTGCCTGGCTATGGGTTGGCAGCACTACTGCTTACCGGCTGGACCACTAGAGATCATTGCACACTGGAATAATTTTTTTAAAAAAAAAAAAGGAAATTATAGGTTTCTAGTTCTAGTCTTTCATTGTTTTTGTTCAGACATTCCTCCAGGTCGTATAGCCCTGGTGTACAAGTTGCCGTCCCGCGGTCACTTGTGGTTGCTGTGAGGCTGAACACTGTGACACTGATGTGTCGAATGTGTTAATGGTTGGCTACCCAATGCCGACTGAGAGTGGGGTGGAGCTCCCCGATTAAACAAGCGTGGAAGGAGGAGTGGCATCCACTTCCATAATAGCTTGCCTCCGGAAACCCTATGAACCTGGAGAGAGGATGAAAGGCACCCAAGCTTCGAGGACTCTCCTTCATAGGGTCACTATGAGTCGCCTGAGACTCGACGGACGGCACTTAACAACAACAATAACAAGTCAATTTTATTTACTAAGGGTTTTCACATGATTGTCAAATATAACAATATGCTTTTATGCATAAAACTCTATAGTAAAGAATACTAATGTCAGGCTGGATATATATCCACTGTTTATTCTATTTCCAGAAAAAGATTGTGTTGGGGTAATACTCTTAACCTTAATTACCTTTTCCCTTGAGGGGCAGAGTGATTTATGATTAATGAGTCTGAGGGGGGAAAGTTCAATAAACATGATCCATACCATTTCTCTTTAGAGATAACATCTACCTGCATAATATATATTTCATTCTCCTCCATGGTCTAATATATGATTCAGTTCCTTTAAAGAAAAAATCCATAGTTGTCTAGCACTGCTTGGAGTCTTGTCTAATTTACAAAATAAGCATTGGCAAATTCCATTTGGTTCTCATAATGAGCTGTGCTTGTTTTATACTTTTTTACAATTTTATATTGCTTTTCATATGAAACTTATATGCTTTGTTTCACATATTCCTTCATTCTCATTGTGTTTCATATGATGAGTCTCGTACATTGTGTTTTACAAAACCAGTCACCATTGAACTACATCCACTGTCACCTCATCTTTTCAGGTCTCCTAATTCTTTCACCCCCTTCCTCTGCCCACCAAACTCTGTGGCTCCACGATCCCCACACACACCTTCGGCTCTCCTGTACCTCTCCCTTGATGAGCTGTTTTTTAGTACTGGCTTCCTCTGTATTAAAGTTTATAGATTGATCCCCATTTGTCTGATTTGCTTATTTATATCTCAAATGGTTACAAGCTTAATTAAGAGAAACAGGAATGCATTTATTTGGCCTTTAATAATTCCACTTTGAAAATTGAGAAAAATATTATTTGTAGTAAGAATGATGCTTCTACAACAAACTTGAGCATAAACCCAAGGGAATGAAGGAGACATTTACAAGGAGTTAATTAATAGGTGTGCATATGGTAGCAAAAACACTTGGCAGAAACTTATGTTTAAATACATCACAGACCACATCCTCTGTAAGCAATGTTGATTTAGCTTTTAGATGATATGTTAATGGAATTTACTTTTACATAATCTTCTCATTGACAGATACTTTACAAAAAATACAGGTTTTTCTAAGAATTTACATAACCAGAAATATTTATGTAGAAGCAGAGAAAATGGTTGAACAGTTTTAAATATCCTTCATACAACCTTTATTGTGCCTTACCTTGATGGACAATCTCATCCTGTGCTATTTATTGCTTCTGAAATCCTGCTGGAGGTTGACTCAGTGGTATACAACACCACCCACCTTGTATGTTAGGGAACTGTGGTAGCCTAGTGATAAGAAAGGGTACTGCAATCTCAAAAGCAGGAGATTAGTTGCCCAATAGGAGGATGGGCAATCTCTGCCTGTAAAATTTACTGCCTATGAAAGTCTGATTGAGGGTCAGCTAGGGGTCACTTCTGATTCAACAGCATTAACAACATTGCGGCTAAGTCGTGTGCATGTCCTCACTAAGCCTTCACACAGAATTGCACACAATATATGTCCCAAGTAAGCAAATGATGTAGGTTTGCAAATCCTCTGGATAACAAACACAAACCATGCAGCTCTTTTAAGACAAAGATGTGGTGCTTAGAGCTACTTCCTTTCTAAAATAGGTAATTTTGGCGTTATTTACAAACACTTAGTTGATTGTTTTAGTACTTACCCACTCCCAAAGAATTTAACCTATATAGTTCATTAAAAATAGATGCCTTGTTTTCAAAAGAGAAAGTAAAAATATACCATCTATGCTCATTATTTTCTTCTTTTGATTTTACAACCTTAAAAAATTCCATTTCATGTCTTTTAAGAATCTTCAACGAATTCTTCTTTAGTGTGTGCCAGCTCTTATTTCTTAAACTATGTGCAGGATTTTCCTTTAACAACCGCCCTCTTGATCTCCTTTCCTCTAACTTCTGCTGATACTTTCACTTTCCTTTCATTCTTATAAATTTATCCCAAATTTACTGTCAATAGTCACAGACAAGTATAAGTGTTCTTTCTCCTGCTTTACCTGAGGTCTTCAAAGTGTTATAGTTCTTTGTACAAAATAGATGCATCACATTGGAATTTTTTATAACCCATAACAATCATATGATCTAGAGCTGGACAATGACTAAAGATGACAGAAGAAAAAATCGTATCTTTGAGTTCTGTTATTGGAGTAGAGCATTGAACAAAAACGATCTGTCAAAAGAAGAAAGAAGTCTGTCCTGAAGAAGGTAAAATCAAGCTGCTTCATGGAGGCAAGGATTTTCAAACTCCATCTCACACACTGTGGGCAGACAGCCAGGAAGGACCAATTCTTGGAAGGGTAGAGGGCTACTGTAGGAAAGGACGAGCCTGGATGAGATGGATTGTCCCTGTGACTGTGCTCATGGGAACGGGTATGTCAGAGACAATGAGAGTGCCTCAATATAGGGCAGAAGTCATAGGGTCATTATGAGTTGTAGATGATTTAAAGATACATAACAACAACAACAACATAATCTACAACAATTTGATGTCAAAATAAGTGTTCTGTATTTTTTCCATCCATTTAATTTTAATTGTCTTGAAGTTTTCTTTTCCTTTAATTTGAGTATTTTTATAGTGTAATTCTCTTAGTGTACTTGTCTGAAAAAAACCCCCAAACCTATCAGCATAAACACACACACACACACACACACACACACACAGACTCAACTTACAGTTGCCAAGTCAAAGCTGATTCATAAGTGACTTCCTGATGCTCCAGCAGGTTTCCAGAGGCTGAAAAATCACATGGGTGGAGATTGCCTATCTTTCTTCCTCAGAGCAGCAGCTAGTGGTATCGATCCACATGCCTTTGGATTAGTTGTAGAATCCTTTATACACTAGGCCACTAGAGATACACAGGCACATATACAAAGAGGTTTTTCTTACTTATATATATTTTTTTATTTTCAACTAACAAATGCTGCCCAAGTTGTGCCAAGAAATCTGGAGAACAACCACTTAGCCAACTGACTGGGAGAGATCAATATTTGTTCCCATCCCAAAGAGAGAAAGGTGGAAATTATTGAACAATATCATTGATATCACATGCAAGAAAGAGTCTGTTGAAGATTATCCAAAAACAACTGGAACAGCACATCAACAGAGAACTGCCAGAAGTCAGGCTGGGTTTAGAAGGGGTCGTGGTACTAGGGATATTGTAGCTAATGTTAGATGGATCTTAGCTGAAAGCAGGGAGTACCAGAGGAATGTCTATCTGTGTTTCATTGATTATGCAAAGGTGTTTGACTGTGTGGATCACAACAAACTGTGCCTGACTCTGATAAGAATGGGAATCCCAGAACACTTGACTGTATTAATGCAAAATATATACTTGGACTAGGAGGCAGTCATCAGAACACTGCATAGCTCAAAATTGGGAATGGCATATGCTAGGGACATGTCCTATCTTCATATCTTTTCAAGCTATATGCAGAACAGATTATCTAGGAGGTTGATATGTATAAGGAGAAGTGTGGCCTCAGGAATGGGGGAAGAGTCATCAACAATCTTTGTTATGTAGATGACAGAACCCTACTTGCTGAAACTGAGGAGGACCTGAAGCACTTTGCTACAGAGGGTCAAGGACTGCAGCCTTCAGTATTGATTCAGGCTCAATATCAAGACAAATATTCTCACCACTTGGCCAATTGGAAGCATCAGGATGGATATCGAAAAGATTGAGATTGTCAAAGCTTTAGTTTGCTTGGCTCCACAGTCAACACTCTTGACACCAGCAGCCAGGAAATTAAAAGATGTATTGTGACCTCCTCAGAGTACTGAAGAACAATATCACTCTAGAGACGAAAGTGTGCCTGAGACAGGCCATGATCTTTGCAATCACTTGCTATGCATCAGAGAGCTGGACAATGACTAGAGAGAATAAAAGGAGAATTGATGCATTTGAGCTGTGGTGCTGGAGAAGAGTATTGAATAAACCATGGACTGCTAGGAAAACAAACAGATTCATCCAGGAGAGGGTAAAACCAGGCTGCTCCTTGGAGGCAAGGATTCTGGGGCTTTGTCTGACATACTTTGGACATGTTGCAAGGAGGGACAGGTCCTTGGAGAGGGACGTCATGCTTGGGAGGGTGGAGGGATAGCGCAGGAGGGGAAGACCCTCTATGAGGTAGATTGATTCAGTGACTGTGGTAATTGGGGTGGGTGTCTCAGAGAGAGTGAGACTGGCACAGGACAGAGCAGAGTTTAGGGCTGTTGTACATAGGATTGTTATGAGTCACAGGCAACTCGATGGTACATAACAACAACAACATATATATACATACATTACAAACACACACACACACACACACACACACACACACATACTTCATATGTGTATATGTTGTTATGTGCCATCAAGTTGCTTGTGACTCATAGTGACTCCATGTACATTAGTTTTGAATCCTGCTCTATCCTGAGCCAGCTGCATAGTCTCCAACAGACCTAATCCCATTTCCCCAGTAAGTGAGTCAATCCATTTAATCCTGTGTCTTCCTCTCCTGCATTGTCCCTCCATCCTTCCAAGCATGATATCCTTCTCCAATGACTGGTCCCTCTTGGCCACAAAACCAAAGTATGTGAGATGGAGCTCCAAAATCCTTGCCTCCAGGGAGCATCCTGCTTTCACCCTTTCTAAGACAGACATGTTTGTTTTCTTGGCAGTCCATGATATGTTCAACAGTCTTCTCCAGCACAACTGAAAAGCACCAATCTTTCTATCCTCCTTATTATTGCGTAGCTCTCAGATTGTGCAGCAAGTAATTGTGAAGACCATGGTCTGGGTCAAGTGCACCTTAGTTTCCAGCCGGACATATGATGATAGATATTGAGATAATATGTCTTCATCCTGAAAAACTCATCAATATGTTACCAGCAGTTACTATCAATGTTAAGAAATATGTACTGATTTTAAATACATCATAATTGCATTTTCTATTCAGAAAGTATTTCTCCAGCCTCATTTCTTGCAGGTGCTGAAGTGGGGAGAGAATATACAGAGTGGGTACAAATACATAAGACATGCCTTCTAGCTTTTAGACTAATAGTGAAAAAAAGAAGATAGACACATGAATTTATTCCATATGAGGACGATACATTAAATACTCTACATAAAAAAGATTTGAAACATTATTAAGAATTGAGCTTATCAAAATATACAGAGACAGTCAGAACAAATGGCAGACTGGACAAAACAAAGAGGGAGAAAACATTGATCACAATATAAATATGTAATCATACTGGAAAGTGAACGTTCATACCTAAAAATAGACTTGAAGATCCTAGTGTGTTGTGGGTCAAAGATGTGGCCTGAACTTAAGAAGCATAAATGACATAGCTGAGCCTCTACATCTTGTGGTTCCTGACCTGTACACTATAATAGACAAAGTGCTAGTCTATAGACCTTTTATTGTAAGAACCACCTTCCCTCTGTAACTTGATTTGTGCCTCTACTAGAACCTCTACTCGGAATATTATTGCTTGTTAATTTTTGACTCACGTACTTTTAACTTGTTAGTTAAATTAGTGTCTTCTAGGTTGCAACACCTCCATGATACACCTTCAAGGATATGAACATGTACGGCTAAGCACAATTAATAACAGTGCATCTAAATTCCAAAATCAATCTCCATAATAGTCTATGTGTTTCCTACTGCCAAAGGGGCCCTTTAGAGTAGTGAGAGATCTTCACCCTGAAACCCACAACGTCCCTTTTCAGCAGGAAGTAGCTATAACAATACGCCATCCCCTTTTCCTTATGAATCAGGGTGAAGTCTCTCTCAGGGAGGAGTGATTGGGAATGGCAAAGGGCACACTGACAAAGGAGATTAATCAGAATTGGCTTTGACAAGCACTGTGGCAATTGGACAATTAAAGCAGACATTTGGTGGGGGGGGGGAAGAAGAACGAACTGGGGAGGAGGGTAGAGAAAACAGTGCAACAATGAGTGAATGAGAACCCAAAATCTCTGTAAGTGTTCATTAAAACTACTAAAATGTAATAATAATTAAAAAAAAAAGATGTGGCCTGGAAGGAAATCTAGAGAAGTAATTTAACTTGTGGCGTATCTGAAATGGCTGCCTAACTATCTGGGCATTATTTATGAACAACTAGAAAAAAAATATAATAGTTTTAAGTAGGAGTGAAAAAACCCAGACCATATTGTGTTCTGAAAGGAGCTCTGGTGGCCTAGTGGCAAGAAGTTGTGATGCAATCTCAAATCGTGTTCTGAAATGTTTCCATTCTTTAGAGAATCATTATTTTTCTTCCAAGCAGTATTCCTAACTCTTATAAGTCCAGGAAATATTCCTAAATTTTATAATTCAAGGAAATAACATAAAAACAAATAACTGAAATTTAATTTCTTTACAATCCAGGCATTGTATTAAATATATCTATTAACTCATGTGAGCCTCAAAAAAACGGGATTGTTGATTGTCATTACTTTTTTTACAAGTGCTTAGAAACTCTATTATTCAACTCTACAGAGTGAAATAATATAAACTGATAAAGTGATTGATCTGTAATTTAGTACAAGATCTGTCACACTCCAAAGCTTAAACTATTAACTATATGTTATTACCTCTCAGTGCTTAAGTAACCTCAGGGTAGGCACTTCAGGAATTGATTATCCTTGCTTATATTTAATAGTAACATGCAGCTAAATGAATCTAAACCATCAATTTTCCATGTGATAATTTATGTGACAACCCTAGTAAATATCTTTGAAACGTCTTTAGAAATAATCTTAAAGTAACCTTCCTAAACATATATTTCCTAGACATTTATAATGTACTTGAAATTAAAATATTGATTAAATATATGTACTTTGATATGATTTTTAGTATATCTACATCTTGCTTCACGGAATTGTAATTTTAGAATGCATAGATGATTCTCTCTCCAGAGGGATCAACAGAATCAAGCAAAAACCTCTAGTTACCCACAAATTCTGTTGAATTTTTTAATTATTTACATAACAATAAAGTACATCTTCTGAAACATTTTGCTGTTGTTAGCTTAATGGAGTTGTTGTTTGTTGTTATGTGTCATTTAGTTACTTGTGACTCATAGCAAAACCCGGCCCTATCCTGTGCCAACCTCACTGATTCTTGCACACCTACTCCCACTACCCTAATCACTGAATCGATCCATCTCATCAAGAATCCTGCCCTCCTGCGCTGTCCCTCCACCCTCCCAAACATGATGTCCCTCTCCAAGGACTGGTCCCTCCTTTCAACATGTATGGCAGACAAAGTTTCAAAATCATAAACTTCAGTTTATAGGAACCTACCTATTGTATATGAGAATAAAAATAAGCTGGATTCTGTTCTGTACTTAAGGTCTTTGTTATACTTACTGTGTCACTATATCTCATTGATATTATTCTTTTTTCCTTGCTGTCTCTTTACTCTCCCAAGCAAGCAGGATGCCTTTTCCAGAGATGGTCCCTAAGGACAACATGCCCAAATTATGTGAGTCCAAATCTCACCTTTGGCTTCTAAGAAGCACGTTGGCTGCCCTTCTTCTAAAATGGGTTTGCTTGGCTATTATTGTTGTGTATTGTTGGGTCAGAATTGGCCCGTTGCGGACCCTCCAGTGGGTTTTCAAAGACATTTGAAAGTTGCAAAGGAGGAGATTGTCCATTCTTCACCAACACTACAATTTAAAGACACCATATCAATCTTCCTTGTCCATTCTTCAGCTTTCACATGCTTGTGGAACAGTGCAAAAGACCACAGTTTGCATCAAGTGCACTTTAAACTGACCTCTTTGCTCTTTAGCACTTTCAAGAGTTCCTTTATGGGAGATTTTCCCACTTTAATACATCACTTAATTTATTTCTGTTGCATCCAGGGGTAATTGCAGATCCAAGAAAAAGTAAATCCTTGACAGCTTACACTTTTCTCCATTTATCATAAATGCTGCTTTTGGTCCATCTGTCAATATTTTTGTTTTGTTGAAGTTGAAGTCTAATTCTTACTTACAGCTTTTGTTTGAAATGCTTAGAGTATTTAAAAACAGCAATTTTTAAAGTTTTATTTTGTTTCTCAACTATTTGCTAATATGATACAATAATAAAACCATTTTGTCTTTTCTGTTTATTTCAGTTAGAAAAATGATTTGTTGTTCAATGATGTGGATTAGTTTCCACATCTAATCACACTGAAAAGTCTTACATAAAAGACCCGCAAATAAAAGAGTTAAGCCCGTTACACTAGTACCTCTAATCTACTTATTTTTATATTCTATTTCAGAAATTAAAAATATTTTTCAAAGAAAAGAAAAAAAAACCCTCTTTCAATTTCTAATTATGGTAAGCAAGATAATTGCAGTCAATGTGATAAGTGTCAAGAGTTCTTGTTTACTTGGCATGCCATCTGCTTGTTCTTCATCCCTAGAGTTTTCTCACTATTTTCCCCCCCTCTGTTCATCTATGAAACTTACTAACAGTACTTTACCCTGCCTCTCTCCCCTTCCAACTTATGCTTTTTTTGTTCTTTCTGTGGCCTAAGGGAACAGAGACACTGGTTGCAACAATCAATCTTATCTCTACTCAACAGAAACAGACAACTCACAAACTGGTGCTGCTGATTTGTGCCTGTGATCTACAATTGGCTTGTTTCCTGATAAATTTCTTGTTTGTTGATGCCTTTATAAGAAAACGAGTATTTTCAGCCTCAATTCAATACAGTGATCAATTTTATACAGTGCTTCATGCTCAGTTTCTAATCAAGATAATTTCTGGTGTCTATTTATAAACAGCACTGTCCGTGGTAAAAGATTATTCCTATGTCTTTTGTAAAGAAAGAACTGACAGCTTTCAGTTTTCAAGATATTACGAAACGTTACCATTCAAACTAATGAACCATTCTACATATAGTTGCCACGTTTTGTTTGTATTTATCCATAGCACTCAAAATTTTAGAGCTTCAGAATATCATTTTATTTATTCTCAACAAATGCTTATCTTCAAGAGGAGAGTACTTTTCTCTCTTGTAAACACACTTGGAAAAGACTTCGTGAATTCAAGAGGGACCTTTGGAAAGAGCAGAGGGTGCTGGGACTGACTAATAACTCTCTCTCTCAAAAACAGAAGAGTACTCTGTGGGGTAAAAAGAAACAAAACAAAAAAACAACACAACCATCTCAGAATGGGATCCAAATTGAGCATTTCTGAGAGGGTAGTGATGGACGTTAAAAGTGACAACACATCAGGCATCAGCCAGTCTCAGGAAATGTCTACAGAGATTTTATATCATTAATATTTTGTGGTAAAAACAAAAGAAAAAAAATCTTTGCAAAAAGAACTGCTGTGCTATCCACTCAAAGGCACGTGGTTCAAACACACTAGTTGCTTAAAAGGAGAACGAATAGGCAATCAGCCCCTGTGTGATTTGGTGTTCTTGTGTACTTAGTAGATATCCCACTTTTCTCCTGCAGAGCATCTGGTAGATTTGGAACTGTGTACCTTTGAGTTGATAGCACAACTCCTTACCATTAAGTCATCTGTGCAGTTTACTGCCTCTGAAAACCCACTGAAGGATCTGCTATGAGTCAGTTCTGACTTGACAGCACATAACAACACCACTCTGTACACATACAGTTCCTCCTTGACAACTCAAATTTATTGCTATCAAGTCAGAATTGACTCATAATGGACCCTCCACTAGATATCCAAGACTGTGGATCATATGGAAGGATATTATTCATTTTGTTAAGGTTTGTTCCTCAGAAAAAAAAAGTTCTCCAAAGTTTATGTTTACAGACTGAAAAATTGACCCAGAGGCAGACTAAAAGACATTTTCGTATATTAGGACCGCAAACTTACTGACTAAGGGAAGTAGCAGGGCTATGATCTGGAAGTGGCTGATCAAAAGAATTTTCTGGGTGTGGGGGAAGTAATCCACCATTTATACAAACAACCATGGTTATGTTAAGGAATGTATAGGCTGATAGGATGCATAGCCTAAAGAGAAAACGTTGTTGGCTTGACTTTTATCTACTTCTGTTAACATGGCTAGAAGAAAGACAGACAAGGTTCTTTCTGCCCCAGATCTACTTACTAAGACCAGAAACTGGAAAAGCAAATATAAGGAGAGCTCAACTACCTAGAGGTGGTTTGGGGGCATTTATACAAACTACTAAACACCAGCTTTTCTCCACAAAGCTGACAGTAGATTCGAACGTCCAAGGAGGCACAACTTTTGGGCTAGCATTGTAACTACTTATGGAACTACAAAAACACATGTCATTAAATATTAATATGCTGCTTAAGTCCATGAAATTATAAAATAAAAGGAAAAATATTTGCTGAATTTACTAATAGATAATGAAGGTAAAATAGTAAAACATGACTGCTGTGAAAAGAGCCAGAGACATGAGGATATGGATATAACTGACCTTTATTAGCTTCGCAAAGGGGAATTATTCCCATTAATAGTGTCAATAGCACCAAACCAATTCCCATGTCGTCACACATGTCCTTGACACTCTCATACCTCTTTCTACTCATTTCAACACCAATCTAACTGCTTTTCTAGGTCAAAAATCCGATGTGATAGCTTACAGACCACACAGAATCACATTGGGGAAGTCAAAAGGTCATGATCTGCTTAATAACAGAATATAGTCAAGACAGCTCCCGAAATGTGCACACAGGCACCTCAGCCTCATGCCTTCAGGCCTATACTTCCCAAATTCTTTTTTTTTTAATTATTTTTAATAAGCATTTACAGAGATTTTGGATTTCCATTCATTCATTGCCATACTTTTCTCCCTGCCCACCCCTCCCCACCAGTTCACTCCCCTCTCCGAAAAGAAAAAGAGGAAAAAAAAAATCCTTTATTGGTATACAACTCCCCCATCCCTTCTCCCTCACCCCCCCCCACCCCGAGTACACTTCTCTATACAACCTTAATTATGGACTCCTGTGCTAACCATAATACTCAATCATATATCACATCTAGTTTGTTCTTTCCCTCATCTGTTTCAATACAGTATACATAATTTATCCAGTTTTTTTCTGTGTTATGCCAACCCTGATGTCAGCTTCCCAAATTCTTAATTCTGCCAATGTTGGCATCTGCACCTCGCCCCTCCTCCAGTTCTCATTTCATATCAGGTCTCCAATTCAAGCCATATCTACTCTTTTCCTAGTGGTGAGGCCTCTTTATTGGTGGTTGCAAGAGATCTCTTTCCTATTCACTTATGGGGGAAGATCTTTGTGTCTCTCATTTTAGCTAGCTCAATTCAATGGTGAGACAAGCCAATCTCCTTGTAGGATCCCCTTGGGGAGTGATAGATAGCCAATTCCCTTGTGGATAGATTAATACATACAATTCACATATCCCCACCCATCTATATAGCATACTCTCTCCTTAATATAGTAATTACTTTAGCATAAAACAAATATTTGTTTTGGCTAGGGAAGACAATTTTGAAAGATAAACTTTAGAGACCCAGTACTACAAGCTATATAAAGATAATAGTATCAATAAAAACCTAAAACAAACTTTTGAAAGAATACTCCTGCCTTCACAAGAAAAGTTACAAAATGGGCAAAAGAAATGGAAAGGATTTACACAGAGGAAGATATTTGAATGGCAAACAGATAGATGAAGAAATGCTTAAAAGCCCTGTCAATAAGAGAGATGTAAATCAAAACCACAATGAGGTACTATCTCACTCTAGTAACAGTGGTAAAGTTTAAAAGTTGGAGAGAATGTGGATAAAAAGGAACTCTTATACATTGTTGGTGGGATTGTAAAATGGTACAACCATTCTGGAAGTCAGTTTGGCACTTGCTCAAAAAGCTGAACATAGAAATTCCATATGATCCAGCTATTCCACTGTTTGGGATACACCCTGAGAAAATGAGAACTGAGGCAGAAACAGAGGTTTGCACACCAACGTTCATAGCAGCATTATACATCATTGCAGGAACATTGAAACAGCCTAGATGTCCAACCACTAACAAATGTATTGAGAAATAATGATATATTCACACAATGGAATACTAGAAACCAAGCAGGAGCAATAACTTTGAAAATTATTAACTAACTTGAGAAGGACTGGAGAGTATTATGCTGAGAGAACACACTCAGTCCCACAAGGACAAATATTGTATAAAACCATTACTGTAAAATGAGTATAAAGATCCACGGGGGGTGGGAGAGGGTGGAAGCAGAGGGATGAGAATGTTCAAGTGGAGGGGGGATTAATCATGGAGTTGTACAACTTGATGGGTGATGGGTAAAGGAAATTGGAAGAATCTGTTCTCGAAAACAGTGTATTTGAATTTTTTAAATAAATTAGTATAAAATAAAAAAGAATAAGAATGACAGAAAAGAAAAAAAGCTAAAATACCACATAAAAGAAGTAGAGGTTAAAAAGTAGATGTTATTGTGTTGTTACATGCCATTGAGCCTACTATTATTGACTTGCAGCAACCCTGTGAAGTCAAAGAATATAATCCACATCACTATCTGAATCTTGCCCAACCCTGTGCCGTCCTCATGATCTCCATCGTGCTCGTGTCTATCATTGACACAGTCACTGTGTCAATTTATCTCTTTGAGAGGCTTCCTATCATTTGCTGACCTCCTAACTATCACAGCATAATGTCTTTTTTCAAGGACTGGACCCATCTGACATGTCCAAAGCATGTGAGGAAAAATTTCAACAGCCTTGCCTCTAAGAAGCACATATCTAAGCACAAAGTAATGAAAACAGAGTTGACACAGGTAAAACATTACGTATTTTTTTAAGTTTAATTTTTGGTATAAAATAATTCATGTTCTCCAGAATCATGTGGAAAATACAGGAATATAAAATGATGAAGGAATTATTGATAGTCACAGTTGCTAGAGAACAAACATTTGCTGGTTTTGTTCCGGTATTGTGTGTATGTGTTTGCATATTCTTTGAATTGTTTCCCATGTATAATTTAGTTATATGGATAACATTCCCTGTCTTACCCTCCTTTTCTGAGTTGTTCTTCCTTCAGTACCAAGCTTTCCCCTCTAAGGTCTGTATTCAATTCTAGTTTAATCTTTAGAGTTGTTGTTGCCAATCTGAGTCTATGTAGGTAGTTATTAAAATAAAAGTTGAATTCTCAAGAGCAATTTTATTTTAGTTAAAGTTAAGATAATTAGTGTTTGAATTTATATTATTAGAAGGAGTCAGTCCTTAGAAGGAGGCATCATGTTCAAAAAGGTGGAGTGTCTGAGACAAAAAAGAAGATCATCAACAAGACAGATCAATGCAGTGATTGTAACAATAGGTTTAGCACAGCAGAAAGAGTGAAGATAGCACAGAATGGAACAGAGTTTCAATCTGTTGTGCATAGGGTTGATAAAAGTCTGAGTCAACTCTATGGCACTTCGATGTTAACTTGAGAAAAATAAAGTTGGCTTTTCTAGTCTCTATGTTAACCACCTCTCCACTCCCCCCGACTCCCCACCCCAGGTCTCCAGCTACCTTAAGTGAATACAAATGTTCCTGGAAATCATCAACAGCTATGGGAATAGGATAAAAGAGAACGTATTTCCCATACTGAGAAGTAGGCCTTGAGGGAAACTGGAGCAAGACTATGGTGAGAAAGAGACTGATGCAAGACTTTGGTGAGAGTGAGACCCTGGTCATGGTGGTGGAGACACTGTAACATTTTTGTGATGAAACTGTGGCAAAGTATCACGACGAGTTCTGAGATAAAAGCCACAGTTAAAAGTTTTACTGTTCTTTCTGGTTGATGAAAGAAAAAGCTGACTGCTGAGCTGAAACCAGAGCCTGAATTAATTGAGGAATTGTGCCTTGGTACTGCTGGGCTAAAAACTGGACTTGCTTTGGGTGATATTCTTTGCCTCCCCTACTCTCCAACTTACTTCTCTAATAACCTGTACTCTCGATACCACAGTCTATGAGTCAACAATGAATAAATGAACCTCTTGCCGCTGGTGTGGCTATAGAAGCTCCATGGGACTGGGCTATAGACTCTTTACCTACTTTCTGCTCTGGGATACTGAGGGACTATGCTATTCTCAGTTCTCCTGGCCCTTTCAGAAAGACGTTCATGGCCCTGTTCCTTCATGTCCCATCTCCTGCTCTCTGAACAGGCACCTAACAAGAACAGCAACAACACTGGCTTTAAGATGACTTCAGGGAAATTTTTAGTTTAAGTTTTAAAGATTATTTCAGGGAAATAGTGTCTGGGGGTCAGTCCCACTGCGTTGTTCCAGAAATATTAAATTTCATGAGAATTTTCTCTGTATTGTATGCTATTTAGATCAATATTTCATTTCTTTGATCAAAATGTTGAGTAATAGTCACTAGACACCATCCAGTTATTCAGGTAACTTGGCAAAGGAGACAGCTGTTCATAGGGACAATTAACCACACATTCAATATACATTTATCACTTCTGTTGCTCAAGATCAATATAGATTATTTGTCTTGGATTGGTACTTGTAAGCCAACCAAGACCTCAACAACCAGGAAGTGTAACAGAAGTACTAAACACATTATTAGGCCAATTAGTTTGCATATCTAATGGAAACACTACCCCAAATCTTCAAACGAATGATCCAAATTCATTAAGAAGTTTAGTTGTACATAAGTAGCATCAGGAGCTTTCACACACCCCCCCCCCCATTTTGTAAAGATAACTGTAAAGATCCACAGCTTATTGGCAATAATTGTAATAATTTTCTATGCAATTATACCCTTTCTCAATAAATTTTTCCCCTCTCACTATTAACCCTTTCTCCCTCTTTCTCATCTCTGGTACCCACTTTAATAGAAAAAGGCCTGGATGAAATGAAATAATATGGCAAGTTGTCAATCTTTACTAAAAACAAACTGAAAGTCATCAGTGAAAACACTAAGATTAAGTTTCTTCTGGAAATAGAACTCAATATTTCCAAGTAGTTCATAATAAAAGGTGATTTTTTGTGAGATCTTTTGTTTTTGACCAAGTGTAAACTTCTAAAATGTCTATATAGTGTATTACTAAACATGCTTGAAAACAAATTAATAGAATTGAGTAATAATAATGATTTAAATATTGTAACAGTTCCCGTATTTTTTTTGTTATTGCATAACAAAGCTAAATGTTTTACATATTATCTCATCAGTTCCTTATAGTAAATCCATAAAGCAGAATATTTGCCCTCTTATGAAGCAGAATATTTACAGAATATTTCCAAAAGAGAAATCTCCATAAGTATAATGAAGATGGTATACATTAGTCCGTCAGGTTTCTAATTTCTCTAAAATATCTGGATTGGTTTTGTAAGTTTTACCAGGATGTTTTAAGAACCACTGGCTTAAAACATGGACACACAAATTTTACTTGGACAGGTTTTTAAAGCTACTAAGAATGAGGTAAAAGCAAGACTTAAGTGTTCAAGAAAAGATGTATTATTTGTCTTTAAAGAGCAACTCAAAGAAAATAAACACAAGTTTCAGCAATAAGCCCTAAATCAAAACTCACAAGGACTAGTTCTCTATACTAAAGGCAATAACTTGGATTGAGTTACCTCTTAGAGAACAGTCCCATGATGCGTACTCCAAGCTGAGCAGCCACAGAGTTTTATATTTCTAAAAATAGCTAACAAATTTCTGATAGACAGCAAATAAATTAAACTGGATGAAAAGTAGTAAATCAATATAGCCATTGGTGTTTGAGGTGATCTAAGGGCAACTAGGCAAAGTGTGATCTGTGAACTAGGATTATGGTATCTTCAAGAGTTTGTGATAAATGTAGAATTTCAGCACTATCCAGCATCTACTAAAAACAATTCTGTGATTTAAAAAGGAATCTAGATAATTCAGATCCACAAGAAAGAACATTTTCCAGAGCAAAAGAACTTTTATAAATATTACTGTGGTTCGGTTCAATTTTGTTTGGTTTCAAAAAAGTGAAACACTTTACAGTAATAGAATATAGCAAATGCTCACAAACTACCTACCCATTCATTCAGTAATTATTCCATGAGGTCTTACTCTGTACCATGAAGTCTATGAGATGCTGGCAATAAAGATCTGGGGGAAAAAACCAAAATCAAACAGCATATATTGTGCATATAGAATTGACAACCTAAGAGATAATAAAGGAGATTTTTAAAAATAAACTAGAGGAAATGAAAAAAAAAATCAAGTTTCAAGTTGCAATACTTGAGGAAGCTTAGGGCAGAATATGAAATGCTCCAGGAAGCATTAAAGGAAGATGTAAGGAGTATACAGAGTCACTGTGCCAAAAGGAATTGCTGACAAAGAAGAATTTCATGAAACAATGTATGATCAAGAGCCTGTGGTGATCAAAGAGAAAGTTCAAGTGGTTCTGAAGGAATTGGGGGGCGGGGGGAAGCCCTAGGAATTGATGGCATACCAATTGATATATTTCAACAAATAGATGTTTCCCTGGACACATCAAATTGTACCAAGAAGTCTGGAAGATAACCACCTGACCAACTGACTGGAAAAGATCCATATTCGTTCCCATTTCAAAATTCTGGCAGTGTGAGTGAGTGCAAAAATTATCAAACAATATCATTAATATTATATTAAAGCAAGATCCTGCTGAAAAATTATCCAAAAACAACTGGAACCGCTTATCAACAGATAACTACCAGATGTTCAGGCTGGATTTAGAAGAGGGCATGACACTAGGAATATTATAGCCAATGTTAGATAGATTTTAGCTGAAAGCAGAGAGTACCAAAGGAATGTCTATCTGTGTGTCATTGACTATGCAAAGGCATTTGACTGTGTTGATTACAACAAACTGTGGCTGACTCTGAGAAGAATGGAAATCTCAGAACACTTGATTGTGCTTATGCAAAACCTGTACTTAGACCAGGAGACAGTTGTCAGGACAGAGCAGGAAAACTGCATTGCTCAAAATCAGGAAAGGTGTATGCTAGGGATGCATCCTATCTCCATCCCTTTTCAATGTATATGCAGAACGGATTAGCTGGAAGCCTGAGCTCTATGAGGAAGAGTGTGGTGTCAGGATTGGAGGAAGATGCATCAACAACTTGCATTATGCAGATGACACAATCTTGCTTGCTGAAACTGAGGAGGACTTGAGGCATTCGTTTCAGGTCAAAGACTGCGGCCTTCAATTTAGATTGAAGCTCAATATCAAGAAAAAGATTCTGGGTCAATTAGCAGCATCATGATGAAATTGTTAACAGCTTCAGCTTGCTTGGCTTCACAAACAACACTCTTGGTACCAGCAACCAAGAAATCAAATGATTAATTGCAATGGGAAAACCTGCTGTCATAGATGTCTCCAGAGAACTGAAGAGTAAAAGAGTCTGGAAACTAAGGTGTGACTGATTTTGGCCACGGTATTTGCATTTTTCTTGCTGTGCATTACAGAGCTGTAAAATGACTAAGAATGATAGAAGAAAAATTGATGCTTTTGAGTTGTGGTGCTGGAGAAGAGTAGTGAACAGCTAGGAGAACAGAGAGTCTTGGAGAGGGTGAAACCAGGTTACTCTTTGGAGACAAGAATTTTGAAGGTTCGTCTGACATATTTTGGGCATGTTGCAAGGAAGGACCAATCCTTAAAGAGGAACATCATGTTTTGAAATATGGAAGGTCAGTACAAGAGAGGAAGACCCTGGATGAAATGTATTGACTGCCTGGTGTAAAGGAGGTAAGTACGTCAGAGACAATAATGTTGGCTCAAGGTAGAGCAGGGTTAGAACATAGGGTTTTTATAAGTTGCAAGCCATTTGCTGGCACATTACAAAAACAACAACAATTGCTATGAAATGAAAAATAAAAGGTATTCAGTATGAATATAATAGAAGGGCCTATTTCAATTCTGCACATCCAAATTTGAAAGAATAAGTGCAACTAAGTAATGTTTCTTTGAAGTTTTTGAGCCAGGATGTTTAAATCCAAACGTCTTTAACACAACACATATACTAATAGTTTCACATGATTTATTTGTCTTTACCTGACCCAAACACATCCTTAGCAGAAGCCTAGAAAAGATCGGCTAAGCATATTTCAAGATAATGTTGTATGTGCTTGTCATTCTAAGAAGGATGGATGGTTAGGGGAAAAAAATACGGGAACTAAAGCATTAGCCAACTCTGGTGATAAAGAATGAAAAGAAAAATGAGTCCAGATAGCTCTTACAGATAGGTAGCTCAACAGCCTTCAGCAACACTTTTCTACCGAAATTTCCTTTGGCAGAAGTATTTGCAGCCTACACTTTGAGTGGCATTCCACCTAATGTAAGAGGTTGTGTGCACTATTGGTTCTCTCTATAGATGCACATTCTAGTGGACCTGAAATACTGGCCTGGAATTGAGAAATTCTGGGTACATTTATATTGTGTATCAGCTTAAAAATATGACTTAACTCTACTACTGAGGAACCAGTGAATGAATAGTTACATTAAAAAATCATTTATATCAATAATTTAAATAATGTATAGCATTCAATGTGATGTAGAAACGGATTTTTGTTTCAATTCTCTCCAATTTGTTCTAGCTATGGTATTAAGGGAGCTATTTAGCATCTCTGAGCATTGGTTATTTATGAAATCTAGGAAGTACAAAGGTCTTAAGTTTTGCATCACATACTTTGGGCATGTTGTTAGGAGAGGCTATACCTTGGAGAGAAATGTCATGCTTGGAAAAGTGGAGAGTCAGCACTGGAGGGGAATACCTTCAAGTAGATATATTGACATGGTGACTGCAGCAAAGGGTTTTAGTGTGTCAGAGATTGTGAGGAAGCTACAGGAAAGGACAGAGTTCACATCTGCTGTTTCACTATGGGTCATACTTGACCTGATAGCACCTCACAAAAGCAACAACAACAACATAAAAAAAAAACTTTAGAGAAAAATTCAAACAGTACCTTCCAACATACTTATGCAATCTGTATGCTTAGCAAATAATCTAAGAAGCTAGAATATTTATATGAATATAATAATATATTAACAGAATCATGTCATATCAAAATCACGGGAAGACTTATCAACTTGTCTTATGACACCTTTCCTTGCATAAAGTGAAGAAAACTTAAAGTACTTACTAAAGAAGATCAAAGAATACAGTCTCTAGTGTAGATTACACCTCACCTTCAAAAAAACAAAAACAAAAAACCAAAAAATTCTCATTACTGAAACAATAAGCAACATTAAAGTAAATAAAGTATTGAACTTTTAATATTTTCATTGTTTTAGCTCAAATTCTAAGAGTATGTTGGTAGGAGGGATTAGCACCTGGACAAAGACAACATGCTTGGAAAAGCAGAAAATCAAAGGAGGGGAAGACCTTCAGTGAGTTGGACTGAAACAGTGATTGTAACAAGAGGTATAAGTGAATACAATAGAGTTTGTGAGGACAGCACAGGGCTCCACAAAGTTTTCTTCTGTTATACACTGGGACACTATGAGTTTGAATGAATTCAACGGCACCTAACAACAAGACATATTGGGCGTATTTTGGGCATGTTGTTAGAATGAAGAGTGCTTAGAAAAGGACACCACGCTTTGAAAGATGAAGCTTGATAGAGAAGAAGACGACTTTCAACAAGTTGGTAGCAAACAGTGACTGAAACAATGGGATTAAGCAATGCAGATGGAGATTGTGAGGACAGTGCCTGATCAGACAAAATTTTGGTCTCTTCTACAAAATGTACAAAATATGGTCTTTTATATAGAATGTCGTCTCCTATTTGAAGGAGTTTGATTCTGGAAGGTAGGTCATTTAGATTTAATTAAAAACCAGGTATAAGGTGTTTGTACTTTATTATTTAACAATCAGATGTAAGCTGTTTGGTCATTTTTATTTCATTAATAATCAGGGATGACCTATTTGGTTATTTTTATTTAATTAAGAATCAGATGTCAGCTATTTTTGTGATGTAATTTAAAACCAGGTGTGTCCTAAAGGCATTCTTTTCAAAGCAGTTGGGACACAGTAGGTGAGCCTTTGTGTTTAAAAGTTGGTTAATGCCTGTTTGAGAGCCTCTGGTTTGAAGCAGTTGGATGCTAGAAGATTGTTGTAACCTGCCATCAAGTTCAGTAGGACCCATAGTGACCATATGAACAACAAATCTGAATCCTGTCCTAACATGTTCCATTCTTATACTTCATGACACACTAGAGCCTATTACAGCAGTTACCATGTCAATCCAATTGTTTGAGGGTCTTCCTCTCTTTCACTGACCCTTCACCTTAATAGGCTTATGTTCCTCTCCAAGGAATAGCATCCCCTAGCAACCTGCCCAAAGTATGTGAGGCGAAGCTTCATCATCTTTGCCTCCAAAGAGCATTCTGACTATGCGCCTTCTCCAAGACATATTTGTTTGTTCTTTTAGAACTCCATGGTATTTTTAGCACTATTCTCCAACATCATAGCTCAAAAGTATCAATTCTTCTTCTGTTATCCTTATTTATTGCACAGCTTTCAGATGCATAGTAAGGGATAGGAAAGGCTGTTGCCTGAATCAGACATACATTAGTCCTCAAATTGACATCATAACTCCGCAATAATTTGTAGTGGCGTATAACTGCAGAATTATGTACTCAAGTAAGATAAAGTGGTTGAAAGTTTTGAAGAGGTTGTGGTACTAGGGATATTATAGCTAATGTTAGATGGATGTTGGCAGAAAGTACCAGAGGAATGTCTATCTGTGCATCATTGACTATGCAAAGACTTTTGACTGTGTGGATCACAACAAGCTATGACTGACTCTGAGAATAATGGGAATCCCAGAACATTTGATTGTGTTTATGTGAAACCTATACTTGGACTAAGAAGCAGTCATGAAACAGAGCAAAAAGACACTGCATGGTTCAGAATTGGGCAGAGGTTCCACCAGGGATGTATTCTGTCTCCATACCTTTTCAATCTATATGCAGAACAGATCATCTGGAACACTGCGCTGTATGAGGAGGAATGTGGCATCAGGATTGGTGGAAGAGTCATCAACAACCTGCATTATTCAAATGACACAACCCTGCTTGCTGAAACTGAGGGGGAACTGAAGTGCTTGCTGAAGAAGGTCAAGGATTGCAGCCTTCATTATGGGTTGAAGCTCAACATCAAGAAAACAAAGATTCTCACCACTAAGCCAATTGGCAAACATCATTATAGATGGCGAAGAGATTGAGATAGTTAACAGTTTTAGTTTGCTTGGCTCCACAGTCAACACTCTTGGTAACAACAGCCAGGAAATCAAGAGACAGATTTCATTGAGAAAGCTGTCAGGGACCTCTCCAGAGTACTGAAAGGTAACAGCATCAGGCTGGAAATTAAGGTTTGCCTGATCCAGGCTACAGTCTTTGCAATTGCATGCTATGCATCAGAGAGCTGGACAGTGACTAAGGATGACAGAAAGAGAATTTATGCCTTTGAGCTGTGGTGCTGAAGAAGAGTGTTGAATATACCATGGGCTGCTAGGAGTAAAAACAGGTTTGTCCTGGAGAGGGTGAAACTGGGCTGCTCCTCAGAGTCAAGTATTCTGAAGCTTTGTCTGACATACTTTGGGCATGTTGCAAAGAAGGACTAGTCCTTGGAGAAGCATATCATGTTTGGGGGAGTGGAGGGACAGTGCAGGAGAGGAAGACACTTGATTAGATGAATCGATTCAGTAATTGGAGTAATGGGAGTAGGTGTGTCAGAGACAGTGAGTTTGGCATAGGATAGAGCAGGGTTTAGGACTCTTGTATATAGGTTGCTATAAGTTGAAAGCAACTCAACGGTACATAACAACAACAACAACAATCATGATGTTGCCTCTTGGTCCAGTGGTAAGAATCTTTGACTTCTTGACATTGAGATGCATCCATACCGAAGGCTATATTCTTTGATACTTTGTAACAAGTACTTCAAACTCTACTCACTTTCAGCAAGCTAGGCTGTGTCATCTACATGATGCAGGTTATTGATGAGGCTCCATCTGACCTGATACTATGTTCTTTTTCCTGTTGTCTGCATAGGAATCATATGGATTATATCTGTGGAAGAAATCATTGGAAAAGCTTAATATTGACAGTCAAAACTAGGCTAGAGGTGGACTGTGGGTCAGATCGTCATTACTCATGTGCAAATTCAAATTGAGGCCAAAGAAAATTAAAATAAGTCCATGAGAACCAATATATGGTCATCTGAATTTCAAAGTCATCTTAAGAATAGGTTTGAAGCATTGAACACTGGTGATCAAAGACCAGATGAGCTATATGATGATATAAAAAATATCATCTATGAAGAAAGCAAATGGTAATTACAAAGATGGAAGAGGGGAAAAGAGGTGTCAGAAAAGACTCTAAAAATTGCACTAGAGCATCAAGAAACCAAAATTAAAGGGAAACATGACAAAAATAAAAGAGTTGAACAGATTTTAAAGTGAAGCTCAAGAAGGCAAAGTTGAGTATTTTAATGAAATATGCAGAGAGCTAGAATTGAAAAATAAAAAGGAAAGAACTTGTTCTGCATTTCTAAAGATCGAGAAATGAAAAAAATAAATTAAGCCTCTAGTCTCTATAGTAAAAGATGCTATGGGCAATATATTGAATGACTCAGAGAGCATCAAAAGAAGATGGAGAAAATACACAGAATTACTGTGCTAAAAAAACTGGCACTGAAAAATTTCAGGAAGTATTATAGGAGCAGAAGCCAATGGTAATGAAGGAGGAAGTGAAAACTGCACTGAAGGCTTTGGAGAAACATAAGACCCCAGGAATCAATGGGATACCAAATCAGTTAACAGATGCAACCCTGGATGCACTCACTATGTCTCTGTCAAGAAATTTGGAGGACAATTGTCTGGCCAACAGATTGGAAGAAATCCATGTTTGTTCCAATTCCCTAGAGAGGTATTCCAACAGAAAATGGAAACTATGGAACAATATCACAATATCATTTATATCATATGCAAGCAAAATACTGTTGAAGATCATTCAATAACAGCTAGAACAGTACACAGATAGTGAACTTCCAGAAGCTCAAGCAAGATTTAGAAGAGGTTGTGGCACCAGAGATGTCATTGTTGATGTCAGATGCATCCTGGCTGAAAGTAAAGAATACCAGAAGATGACAAAGGAGATTAATCAGAACTGGCTTTGACAAGCACTGTGGCAATTAGACAATTAACACAGACTTTCAAGGGGGAAAAAAAAGAACGAACTGGGGAGGAGGGTAGAGAAAATAGTGCAACAATGAATGAATGAAAACCCAAAATCTCTGTAAAGGTTCATTAAAACTAATAAAATTTAATAATTAAAAAAAGAATACCAGAAGAATATCTATATATGTTTTATTGCCTATGCAAAGGCATTTGGCTGTGTGGATCATAACAGGTTATGGCTAACAATGAGAAGAACGGGAATCCCAGAACACTTAATTGTGCTTGTGTGAAATCTATACCTAAACCAGAAAGCTGTTGTACAGAGTAAGGGAACAATACATGGTTTAAAACTCTGAAAGGAGAGTGTCATGGTTGTATTTTCTCTTTATACTTACTCAGTCCCTATGCTGAACAAATTATTCAAGATGGACTCAATGAAGAAGAAGGTAACATCAAGATTGGAAAGAAACTGATCAAAATCAGAGAGAGACTGATAGATAACTCTACTTAGCAGATGACACAATTTTTCTTGCTGAAAATGAGGAGAACTTGAAGCACTTGTTGCAAAGATCGAAGTTTTCAGCCTTCAGTACGGATTGAATATTGATGTCATCATGAAAAATGGAGAAAAGATTGAAACTGTCAACAACTTCATCTTACTTGAATCTACTATTAACACTTTTGGTACCAACAGTCAGGAAATCAAGAGTTGTATTGTACTGGGAAAGTCTGCAGTGAGAGGCCATTCCAAATTATTGAGTATAATGATGTCAGTTTGAGTACTAAAGGGTGTCTTATTCAGGTTATGGTCTTTCAAATGACTTGTCATGCATCTGAGAGCTGGACAAAATAAGGATGATAGAAGAAGAATTGTTGCCTTTGATCTGTGGCATTGGAGAAGAGTGCTGAACATCCCAAAGACTGTCAAAAGATCAAATGCATATGCCTTGGAGAGGGTGTGGCACTCTTTGGAAGCAAAAATAATAAGGCTTTGCCTCACATACATCTGACATGTTGCTAGCAGGGGCTATTCCTAGAACAGGGATGTGGCGTTTGGAAAAGGGTCAGTGAAAGAGAGGAAGAGCCTAAACCATGTGAATTGACAAGGTGACTGCTGCAATGGGATCTAACGTGTCAGGAAGTGTGAGAATGGCAGAGGATAGGACACAGTTCAGATGTGTTGTTCATAGAGTTGCTATGACTTGTAATTGACTTAATGGCACCTAACAATAACAACAACAACAACCACCACCATACATACATACAACATGTTGAATCAAAACCAACTCATAGTAACTAACAATAACAACTACAAATAACTTTATCTAGTGCCTTTTATAAAGAAATGTTCCCAAAATCATGAGTGATTTTCCATTGCACACAGTCTGATTTCAAGCCTCCACAATCAAGCTACTTGGCTTTTCCAGAATTTACCTCATCTTTAGAACTTTCTTTATGATCTTCTCTGCTTAATGTAGTTACATATAATGTGTCTGTTAAGCACAAAGAATATGCAGATGACAATTAAATACGACACAGTTACTGTTCTTACACCATTTACGTTCTAGTGATACAACAGAAATGGTACCAATTTGGTTTTGGTACCAATATTCTATAAAATATGCAAAAATATGTGATGAAATATGTTACTGTGAAAGCATGGATCATTAAGCTTCAGCACAAAAGGTTAAGGAAGATATTCTCTGGAAGTTGATGCCTGATCCAAATTACAAAGGCTGAGGAATTAGTTAATTTAAAACAAGTTTAGAAAAAGCTTTTTGGGTAAATAAAGGAAGTAAACAAAGACAGTAGAGTGTGAAATGGCATAATATCTGCAGTCAATGACAACAGTATTCTCAACTTTCTTTGCCATCCAGTCTGAATAGATTCATAGTTGACCCTGCATGGTCTTCTGAGGCTATAAACGGTACAAAAAGAGATTGTCCTTCCTTTTCCTGTGGACTGTAGCATTTGAGTGAAACAATAACAATGACAAAGAAAAAAACGTCTTTGAGTCAATTATGACAATTTGTGGCTTATTAAAGTAGTAAAATCTTTATAGAATCAGACTAACAATCCTGTAGAGAATCTGGTTAGTACTAAGATCTCATTTCTCTGCTAGCAGTCAATGCATTGCTTTAGCTTGTACCACTGGTTATTGTCCCAGGTGAAACAAAAACAAAATATACTGCTTTCAAGGAAATTCTTACTGAATGAGACTGCTCATCTTTCTCCCCAAAACTGCTGACATTTTGATTAACTATCAGACATGTTATGCACTATACCACCAGAGTTTCTTCCTGGGTGGAGCAACTATGCTAAATCTACATACAATTAATAGATATTTCTCCTAAATACAAAGGCTTGTTGTGAGTTATTTAATATTAATTAAATCACAAAGTTACATTTCTCTTTTTTAAAGTACTGTTGTTGTTAAGTGCTGCAGAGTTGTAGAAGACCCATAGTGACCCTATGAAAGACAGTCTTGAAAACTTTCATCTTTTCTCCAAGTTCATAGAGTTTCCAGAGGCAAGCTTTTTTTGGAAATGGATGCCACTCCTGCTTCCAAGTCTGTTTTATTTGGGAAATCCACAAAAAGCAGGACCAAAGGTCCAAAAACCTTTTTACATTCTAGACCAAATGTAATCGGCTTACACCCTACTGCGACAACAGCCACACCCTAGTCTCAACCTCAAACCAGAAAACACATTTTTGCAGAATCCGGCTGGCTGTTCCACTCATCTTACCAGCCTGGAAATAGCCCCAGATTGGTAGCAAAAAGGTAGAGAAATTTAAATACCCTAGAAAATATTTATCAATATTCACTCTGTGTTTTATTTTCCTGATGGCAAATTAGAAGTCATCAGTAGTATTCATCATTATAATTCACTTACTTCTTGATGGATTTTCCCAGCATGGAAAAATAGGGGGCAGAACCATAGTTAAAATTTAAATATATCTTGGTAAACTCTTTGAGAGTGTTTTATAAATATGGGGGTCTCTATGGTATAAAGAGATTGACAAATACGGCCAAACAACTACAATCTAGAGAGGATAAAAAAAAATCGATGAATGAGATCTTCTAAAAATTAAATCCTTATGCACATCAAAACCTTTTTTCAGCAGAGTGAAAAGAAAACTTACTGATTTGAAAAAAAAAAAAACATTTGGCAATACCATTTCAGACAAGTATCTCACATCAAAAGTTTACAGAATCCTATAGGGCCTCCATAAGGAAAAGACTGATAACACGATTACAAAATGGGTAAAAGTTATGTAAAGAATTTTCACGGAGGAAGATTCTAAGATGGCCAAAAGACACATGAATGGATGTTCAAAATCATTGGCAATAAGAGATGCAAATCAAAACCACAATGAAAAACCACTTCACTCTAGTAGTAGTGGCAAAGTTCAACAGGACAACAAATAATAAAGATTGGAGAGGACATGATGAGATAGAACCTTTCATACACTATTGGTGGAATTGTAAAATGGTACAACCACACTGGAAGGCAGTTGGAGTTTCCTCAGAAAGATGAATATAGAAATTCTGTATGACCCAGCTATTCCACTGCTTGGAATATACCCTGAGAGAATGAGAATTGAGGCACAAACACAGACTTGTATACATATTTTCATAGCAACGTTTTTCATCATCTCAAGAAGATGGAAACAGCCCAGATTTCCAACCACAATTGAATGGATTGAAAAACTATGGTACATTCATAGGGTGGAATACTCCATTGCATACAGAAGCAATGATTTTGTAAATCACTACCTAACTTGGGAGGGACTGAAGTGCATTGTGCTAAGTGAACTAACTCAGTTCTGTAGGGACAAATACTGTATGAGACCATTATTGTAGAAATAGGTAACTAGTAAAATATGTATGAGGATCAAAGAGGGTACGAGAGGAGCTGTGGGATGAGGATTGAGGGCAGTAATTATAGGGTCACATAACTTGACAAGTAGAGGGAGAGGTGGGAAGGAAATGGGAAAGATCTTGTGTGACAAACAATGCATACAAATTTTGTAGGTAAACCAGTATAAAATTTAAAAAGTTAAAAAAATAATAATAATGAGGGTCACCTTGTATCAAACCAGGAGAAAAAAAAATGAAATCTATTGGTAATCGGGTTGGAGAATGAATTGGCAGGGGCAAATCTAGAGACAGAAATTTTCTTAAAGATTGTTGATAAACCTCTTCACTATTCCTCCAAGCACTCATTTCTGGCTTTACTTAAATTATCTTGCCATCCCTTTATCCCCTGTGAATGTACTTCCCAACTTCTCATTATTCCAGTTATCATTTATCTTTAAGGCTTAGCAAGTAAGATTTCTTCTATTATTCCTCAAATACCAAAATTATCTTCCTTGTGAAGGTTACAAATCAAGCACATATTACCATTAAGCAGCGTTCTTACTCTCTAAGTCAAACTTTAATCCTATCTCCTCATCCACATTTTCAAATAGTGATTTAAGGTAAGGGACCTCATGATGCAGTCCATACCCTTTCTGCTCACTTGTTATGTATCTGAGATGAAAGTGAGCTGTGGTATTAGAAAAAAGCATTGAACATCCTATGGATGGCCAAAAGAATAAACAAATACATCTTGAGGAGGGTTTATCTGAAGTGTGTCTGGGGAAAGTTTCTTAAGTCTTGAATGTTGTTTGTTTCTTTGTTTTGGCAAACAGTAATTAATCCTCAAAATAATCTTTTCTTCTGTAATCTATAATCTTTGTCCAGCTCTGAGATGCATAGCAAGTAATTGAAATATAACAGCCTGAGTCAGGCATTTTTTAGTCCTCAAACTGATATCAATGTCCCTCAATAACTTGAAGAGGCTCCTGATTGTAGACTTTCCCTATGCAATATTCTTCTGATCTCCTGATTGCAGATATCAAGGATGTTGATTGTGGGCCAAAGTAAAGTGATGTTATTGACAGTTTTTATCTTTTTTCCATCTGTCATGATGTTATCTGTTGGATGCCTTTGAGCTGTGGTATAGGAGAGTACTGAATATCCCATGGATGGTTAAATGAGCAGATAGGCCTTGAGAAAGTACAGCCATGGTGTTCCTTGGAGGCAAAGCTAACAAAGCTTTATCTCACAGACTTTGGATATGTTGCTGTTATGTGTCCTCCAGTCAATCGCAATCCATGCACAACAGCTCTGAAACCTACCCTATCTTGCCACAATGTCACTGTTTCAGATATTTCTACACTCATTACCCCAGTTACTATGTCAATCCATCTCATCAATTGTCTTCCTCTCATGCACTGTCCCTACACCCTTCCAAACATGATGTCCTTCTCCAAAGACTGGACCCTCCTGGCAACATGTGAAATGGAGTGTCAAAAAAATCCTTGCCCCCAAGGAGCAACTGGGATTCACTCCCTCAAGAACAGATCTGTTCATTGTGTTGCCGGAATGGTATGTTCAATATTCCTCTGCACATTCAAAGGTATCAATTCTTCTTCTGTTATCTTTAGTCATTTTCCAGCTCCCTGATGGCAAATAACCACAAAGACTATGGCCTGCATCAGAGACGTCTTAGTCTCTAGACTAACAATGTTGTTGCTCTTTGGCACTCTGGCCATGTCTGTCCCTGACAGCATAGTTTTCTAATGCAATTCTTTTGATTTCCTGACTGCTGGTTCCAAGAGTGTTGAATTTGGAATTGAGCAAGCTGAAATTGTTAACAGTATCAATCTTTGCTCCTGCTGCCAATCAGTTCAGTGGTTAGAATCTCTGGTTTCTTGATACTGAGCTTTAATCCACATTGAAGACTGCGGTCCTTGATGTTCTGCACTAAATGCTTCAGGTCTTATTTCATTTCATATAATAAGGTTATATCTGCGTAATGAAGGTTGCTGATGAGTTTTCCTCCAATCTTGATGTCTCATTCTTCCTTGTAGAGTCCAGCCTCCTGAATAATATGTTCTGCATTTAGATTTAAAAAGTATGGAGAAAGGATGCATCTCTGATACATTCCTTTCTTGACTTTGACCTATACAGTGTTTCTTTGCTCTGTTCTGAAGACTGCTTCCTGGTATGAGTATAGGTTTCACATGAGCACAATTAAATGTTCTGGGATTTCCATTTTTCTCAATGTTAGACTCCATTTGTTGAATGAGTATGTTATGTGAGATGCAATTCCTTAGATAGGAACATTAGGCTTGAAAACTGCAGAACTGGTAGGACAAAGAACCTCAATGATATGGATTAACACAGAGACTGCTGAAATGGGCTCTAGTATGTCAGAAATTATGAAGAGGGCACATCATAGGACAAGGTTCATATCTGTTTTTCATATGGTTGCTATGAGTGGTACTTGACTTCTCTGCCCCTAACAACCACAACATTTAGTCCTACTATCTCCTGTGTTCTCCCTCACATGTTAGAGTCTAGAAAGTGGGGAAATATCTTTTCCAAACTCCATTGTTTCCAGATGTAACTTATACTCTGCCTGTGAGGTGATTTTGTGTGAGATTTTCAAGTAACAGAGAGAAGCTGAATCATTGGTCTCTATTCTCCAGAAGAGTAGTAGAAAGATATATATGTTTCAGTAGATGTCCAAGTTTTGCAATAGTTTCCAGGTGTTACTTACCTTAAATTCCCACCTGAAAGAATCCATCAAAGTACAACTCGGAAGTTATGATCACATGACAGCGTTTTGTAAGATTCCTGTAGAGAGGACAGAACAATTTCCTAACTTTCTAGACCATATGAGAAAATTTATCCCGCTCTCATCAACATTCACCACACTAACCTTTCCAGTAGCTTTAAAAACACTCAGACATTATATCAAATTTGTTTCTGCTTGAAATGCTAATTCCTTTCTGCTTCAGATGTGTACATTCCTACTGTTGTACAATCATATCATTAATATAACCAAAGAAACCTTATTTAGGTAAATCTTATTTGCAAGAAAATCAATATGAATAGACATATATATTTTTCTAAGAAACTGTGAGAGATTCTTTTGTTTATGTGATGTTCTTTGTTTTTGGTTTGTTTTGGTTTGAGTTCCTATAACAACTAATAATATAATGTCTCAAATGAATAGAATGAGTAGGTATATTTTTGGATGAAAGAAAAAAGTAAGGCACTCCAATATTATCTTCCGCATGAAAAACATGCCTAAGAAAGTTCTTAGTTACAGATAAGTATTTAACCATGAGTTTTTTTCCCCCCAAGAGCCTACAGACACTAGGGTGCCTAAACTCAGCATCAAACCTACAGATGTCTATCTTCATTAGCTCCAATGAAACTTCTACAGACGTCTTCATTGATTCATATGAATCTTTTCCTCAGGAGTCTGATTTTTTAGTATCATTTGCTATTCTCCATCAATTTATTTCAACAAGTATTAATTAGTTTCTGTGGCACACAAACACAATTACAAACTAGGATGCTATTACCTTTATAAAACTTATAAAATTCTGTGGGAAACAGTGGTAAGAAAAACAGGAAGACAAGAAAAACTATTTTAGAATGGTAAGAAGAAAATAAACTTGGGGGGAAACCCCTTTTGCTTGGATGCTAAACATAGTATGTACATTAACAATGGCACATTGACAAATGTTTAAAAACTTTTGTTTAGCTATCTGGGGGTGGGTAAGCATAAAAAAATTCACAAACATGATTTTATTACAAACTAAACACAAGCTGGGTTTAAAAGAGTCTATTATACTTGAGACACTATTGCCAATTTCAAATAGATCTTGGCTAAAAGCAAAGAGTATCATCTGTGCTTCATTGACAATGTACAGGCATTTAACTTTAGAGATCACAACAAATTTGTAGCTAATCTTGAGAAGAATGGGAATCCCAGAACATGTCATGTGAAACTTATACTTGGACCAGGAGGCAATCATCAGAACAGAGGAAGGAAACACTAAATGGTTCGAAATTAGGAAAGGAGTGTGTCGGGGTACATCCTAATTCCATAACTTTTCAGTCCATATGCAGAACAGATCATTTGAGAGACTGGGCTTTATGAGTAAAAGTGTGGTATGAGGATTAAGGGAAGACTCATCAACAAGCTTGTGCTATGTAGATAATACAACCCTGCTTGCCAAAACTGAGGAGTACCTGAAGCATTTGCTGCAGAAGTTCAAGGACTATAATCTTCCATGTGGATTGAAGTTTAACATCAAGAAGACAAAGATTCTCATCAACTGGACTAGTGGGCTGCACTAGATGGAGAAGAGATTCAGGTAGTTAACAACTTCAGCTTCCTTGGCTCGACAAACAACACTCTTGGCACCAGTATTCAGGAATTCAAAAGACAAATTGCACTGATAAAGTCTTCTGTCAGGGGCCTCTCAGGAATGTTAAAGAGCAATGATGTCAGTCTGGAGACTAAGTTGCGCCTGATCCAGGTCATGGGCTTCACAATTACATGTTATGCATCCGAGAGTTGGACAATAACTAAGGATGACAGAAGAAGAATTAATGCTTTTGAGTTGTAGTGCTGGAAAGAACTTTGAACAAATCATGGACCACCAAGAGAACAAATAAATCTGTCTTGGAGAGGGTGAAACCAAATTTCTCTAGAGGCAAAGAGTTTGAAGCTGTTTCTCACACTCTTATGGCAGGTGGCCAGGAGGGACCAGTCATTGGAGAAGAACATGCTTGGAAGGGTGGAGGGACAGTATAGGAGAGTAAAGATCCTAGATGAGACTGACTCACACCATAACTGGGGCAATGGGTTTAGGTGTTGGAGTCAGTAAGACTGGTTCAGAATAGAGCAACATTCAAACAAAGGTATGGTATGTAAGGCCATTATGAGTCACAAGTGACTCAATGGCACGTAACAAAACAATAATTATATTAATTTGAAAGTCTTTGTGTTGAAGTCAGAACTGATTCATATTTTTTTATAGAACTGATTCATATTTGACCCTCTACCAAGTTTTCAGAGTCATTAAATTTTGCAAAATTATATTGCCCATCTTTCTCCCACAGAGTACCTAATGAATTCGAACTAACTGGGTTGGCAGTGCAAATCCTTACCGCTGAACCACTAGAGCACCTTCCTTATGGTATAGAGCCCCAGAAACCCAGGGGAGGGTTGCTATGAGTTGGAACTCAATAGCAATGAACAATACCAATTCCTGAAGAAGCTCTTGTAATCGAATTAGAACTTGTCATGCATCAGAGAGTTGAACAATGACTAGGGAGGAGGATAGAAGGAGAATTGATGCCTTTGAGCTGTGGTGCTGGAGAGGAGTATTGAATGTACCATGGACTGCTAGTAAAACAAACAG
>NW_006399869.1:9240352-9241456 GCF_000299155.1 Elephantulus edwardii
TGTGGTGCTGGAGAAGAGTGTTGAATATACCATGGACTGCTAGGAGAACAAACAGGTTTGCCCTTGAGAGGGTGAAGCCAGAATGTTCCCTGGAGTCAAGTATTCTGAAGCTTCGTCTGACATACTTTGGGCATGTTGCAAGGAGAGAATGGTCCTTGGAGACAGACGTCATGTTTGGGAGAGTGGAGGGACGGCGCAGGAAAGGATGACCCTCGATGAGATGAATCGATTCTGTGAGTGGAGTGGTGGGAATGAATGTTTGAGACAGCGAGGTTGGCACAGGAAAGAACGGCATTTAGGGCTCTTGTACTTAGGGTCACTATGAGTCACCATCAACTCAATGGCACATAACAACAACAGGCCCCTCTTGACAACATACCCAAAGTACTTTGCCCCATCCTTGCTCTCAAGAGTACCCTAGTTACACCCCGAAGACAGAGTTGTTCCTTTCACAGTCCATGAGATATTCAATACTCTTCTTCAATACAGCGACTCACAGGTAACAATTCTTATTGGTTTTCCTTATTTACTATTCAACCTTTAAAAGTATAAGAAGCAGTTGAAAATGCCATTAGCTGCACTTTCTTCTTTAAAGGGATCCTTGCTCTTTAGTATAATAGCACTTTAGAATGCAAAGAAACAAGTAGCTAAGTTCTAAGTGGTGTGATTCAGAACACAAGTTTATAAGTAGCGATAATGTAATCAAGGTCAAAACCAGTTAGATTATTTTTGCAGTAAGCTATGGCCCTGAATCTAATGACCTATTCAAGTGAACACAGTCATTAACAATTTTTAAAAAGAATGAAATATAAGTGAATAGATAAATGAACTATTACATGATGATCCTATGAGATTTTCAACAGATGCTGCCTTCAACGTGATCACCAAGGTATGCCAAGAAATCTGAAGGACAACCACCTGACCAACTGACTGGATGAGATCCATACTTGTTAGCATTCCAAAAAAAGATAACCTGACAGAGTGTGGAAATTATCGAACAACATCTGAGGAGGACCTGAAGTGCTTGCTGCAGAGGGTCAAGGACTGCAGCCTTCAATATGGATTGAGGCTCAATGTCAAGAAGACAAAGATTCTCATCACTGG
>NW_006399869.1:9241556-9250731 GCF_000299155.1 Elephantulus edwardii
AGGAACTAGGCAAGGATGCCCACTATCACCTCTTTTATTCAATATTGTTTTGGAAGTCTTAGCAATAGCAATAAGACAAGAGAAGGGAATAAAAAGCAAAGTATTATAATGAAATATGGAAAGACTGGTAGAAAATTAAAAGGAATGATCTTGTTTAGCATTTCTTAAGCTGAAGGAACTGAAAAACAAATTCAAATCTCGAGTTGCAATACTTAATCATATTGTAGGCAGATTATTGAATAATCTTGGAAGTATCAAAAGAAGATAGAAAGGTGCACAGAATCACTTTACAAAAAAGAATTGGCTGATAAAGAACTTCTTGAAACAATATATGACAAAGAGGCAATAGTGATGAAACAGGAAGTTCAAGCTGTTCTGAAGGAATTGGCAAAAACATAGCCCAACTGCCTTCCAGAGTGGTGGACCAAGAGGCTGTTTTTGCAAACAGAGCAAGGGAACACTGTTGTTGTTGTTAAGTGCCGTCGAGTCACAGGCGACTCATAGCGACCCTATGAAGGAGAGTCCTCGATGCTTGGGTGCCTTTCACTACATGGTTTAAAATCAAGAAAGGAGTGTGTCAGGGTTGTATTCTCCCTTCTAATAATCCCTCAGAGTTCTTATTGTGGCTTAATCCTTACCCTAGGCTAAGCCTCTACTCTTTTACTGATTTCAACAAGTTTATGCAGGACAATTCCTCTCATTTTAGTATAGCTAGTTTGCCTTCATTAACCAGTCCTCAGAATAAAGCAGGGAGACACTACATGGTTCTAAATCAAGAAAGGAGTGTGTCAGAGATGCATTCTGTCTCCATACCTTTTCAGTCTATAAACAGAATGGATCATTCAGGAAGCAGGGTTTTTTGAGGAGGAATCTGGCTTCAGGATTGGAGGAAAACTCATCCACAACCTACATTATGGAGATGACACAACTTTGCTTGCTGAAACTTAAGAAGACTTGAAGCCTTTGCTGCAGAAGGTCAAGGAATATATAGTCAGGGACCTCTTCAGAGCACTGAAAAGCAACGATGTTAGTCTAGAGACTAAGGTGTACCTCTTCTGGGCCCAGGCCATTGTCTCTGCAATTACTTATTATGCATCAGAGAGTGGGAAAATGACTAAGGATGACAGAAGAAGAAACAATGACTTCGATTCTGGTGTTGGTGAAGAGTCTTGAACATACCATGGACTGCCAAGAAAAAAAAAATATGTATGTCTTGGAGAGGGTGAAAATAATTTTCTCCTTGATTTTGAAGCTCTGTCTCACATATTTGGGGCATGTGGCTAGGAAAGACCGATTCTAGAAGGACATCATGTTCAAAGGGTGGAGGGACAGCACAGGAGAGGAAGACCTCTGATGAAATGGATTGATACAGTAATTGGGGTAAGGGGGCTTGGTGTGTCAGAATTAGTGAGACTGACTCAGGACAGGGCAGGGTTCAAACGTGCTGTATGTAGGCTTGCTGTGGATTGCAGAGAACTGGACATCGATGGCACATACAACAACAACATCATCAGTGTGCCTTAAGGCAGATTATACACCTTCAAGATTTACAATATCTAGTAATCATTTCTATTATACATTTTAAACATATGTTAGCAAAACAGTTATTTATATGTTTTAACATTCCTATATAAACAAAAAGGCCGGTGATATTTATAAAGTTAAGTCAACAAAAACATAAACACCTAAATCTTTCAAGGAATTAGGAGTTTCAACTCCAATCTCCATCCCCAGGCAATTTTACCCACACATGCGCACGTGGCCTGAGAACTGTGCTCTGCTTCACACCAAAATCTGCTTTTAAGTAGCATTGAAAGTAGCCATTCCCAGCTCCCAAATCCCCAAATTCTTACAAAATCCCACATTTCCATGGGTCTGGAGTCATTGAATTAAACCCTGTTTCTGACATCAACTGTAAGCCCTATATATGGACTGCTGTATCTGACTTTTATGAGCTTCACAAAGAGGAACTGTCTCCATTCACAGCATCAATAATACAAAATCAATTCCCATGGGGTCAAATTTGTGCCTCATGCTCCCATATCTCTTTCTACTATCACAACACCAACATAACTGCTTTGGTGGGTCCAAAATAAAATGTGATAGATCACAGACCACACAGAACAATATTGGGGAATTCAAAAGGTTATAATTAAAATTAATAACAGAATACTGTCAAGACAGCTACTGAAATGTCCATGCAGGTGCCTCATCCTCAAGCCTCATGTCTCTAAACATCCCCAAAATCTTAATTCTGCCAATATTGGCTCTCCATCCAATTGTCAACAAATTTTTCATTTCTGTCAAAACTTCACAGAGGTGAGAAAGATCTCTTTCCTCTTCTCTGTCTGAGAAGGAGTCCACCTCTGCAGCTAGAGCTCTTGAATTTACTGACGAGTCTAACCAGTCCTCAGATTGCTGAGGCTGGCCAATACACTTGTGGAATGGTGGATAGACAATCCTTTTATGGACAAGCCAACAAATCACATTCACATAGTCTTGCCCATTCATATAGTCAGTCATCCACATTTAAAAATCCTGTTATTGTGTACTGTAGAGTCAGAATTAACCAATAGTTGACCCTGTGGTGGATTTTCAGAGGCAATTAATTCCGCAGAAGGTGATTGTCTATCCTTCTCTCACAGAGCAATTGGTGACCTTGAACTGCAAGCTGTCGGGATTACAGCACAGCTTCTTGCCACTAGAAAAGCCATATTGGAAGCCATACTCCATAGAGAAGAAATTGAGATTGTTGACAATTTCAGCTTGGCTTGGTTTCACCATTAATACTCTTTGTGTCAGCAATCAGGAAATCAAAAGACAAGTTGCAATCGGATAATTTGCTCTCAGGGACCTCTCTAGAGGGCGGAAGAGCAATAATGTCAGGCTAGAAACTAAGGTGCACATAGTCTAGGCCATGGTCATTGTAATGATTTGCTATTCATCACAGAGCTGGACTATGTTCCAGGATGATAGAAGAAGAATAGACATATTTGAGTTGTGGTGCCTAGAGAAGAATATTGAGCATACCATGGACTGCCAAGAGAACAAAAAAAATTTGTTCTCAAGAAAATGAAAGAAGATTGCTCCTTGGAGGCAATGATTCTGAAACTCCATTTCACATATTCTGGACATGTGACCAGGAGGGACCAGTTTTTGGAGAAGGACATCATGCTTGGAAGGGGAGAGGAAGATCCTGAATGAGATATGTTGACAGTAACTTGGACAATACGTTAGGTGTGTTGCAGACAGTGATATTGGCTCAGGATAAAGCAGGGATCAGAACTATTGTGCATTGAGTTGCTATGAGTTGCAGAAAATTCAAAGGCACAAAACAACAACAATAAAATTGAAGAACCATTATTCACATCTGTTATGTTCATTTTCTTGTGTCTTTAATACAGAGGTTCTGAACTGCTGTCTTTCTAGTTTCCTGTCTTACTGGAAGACAACAAAAATAATGTTGTGTTTATCCTTGGTTTTGGAGAAATAACCTTTGGGATAATTGTGGTGCTTTGGTCAACCACCTCATAGCCACAACAGAGGATTTGTGCTAATTCATAGCCCAGCCAGAAAAAACTACACATAGAAGATCACTACAAACTGCTCTCAGAAGGCATGATTTAGCCTATTACACAGTATGGGCCAATGAAAAGACCCAAATATGAAGAGGATTCCAAGATTCCTGTGCTTTGGTGAGAGGGCACAGGTGCTCTGAACTGTATTTTGCCCTATAATTATACTCTCTGATAGATAAATTGTCTATTATAAATCTTTAGTCAAAAGAATATTACTCTCTATGGGTTTTGTGAAGTTTTCTAGGAAATTATAGAATACAAAAGAGTAGAAGAAAGAAGCTGAGAGGTGAAAGCATAAAAAGAGTGCTAGGGGCATAGGGATAGCTATATCCGACCTCCACTAACTCCACAAGGGAGAACTGTCCCCATCAACAACACTAACAGCACAAAGCTTATTTCTCTGCATTAGACATGCCTTCTATGCTCCTGCACCTACCTTTGTCATTTCTAACACCAGCAGTCTCTTTCATAAGCCTCACGCCTCTGCTAATGGCTCAGACCTATATTCACAGTTGGGCTTATTAGTGAAGTTAAGGCAATTCTTCATTCAGAACAGCTTCTCAAGCATGCTTGAAAGTCCATCAAATTTCAGCTTCACAGATTTAGGCCAGTGTTAAAATTGGCAGTGTTAGTCCTGCCAATTGTGACGTCTCCTCTAATTCTTCCAGCAAGCTTGGGCAAATGCCCTTGGCTCTGGTTCCATGGAGCAAGAGTTCCAAATAGCTCAGTTTCAGATTGTTCCCTGATTCTCCACTGTCACTGTCGTTGCTCTCATGTAGATGCACATGTTTGTCTGGTCCCAGAGGATATGAATTGCATATTATGCTTCTCCCTTGCTGGTGATGAGATTCCATCTTCTTCTGTGAAACATGCTCAATTTAGACTTAATGGAATGGCAAATCTAACCAATCCCATCATAATAGTTATTTAACCCTATTTACACGTTCTCATCCAGTTACATAACAAAAGTTAAAGGTAATGGCCTAGGAAAGACATTTAGAAGAACAAACCCACTACATCAAGTATCTTGTGGTCATATGGACTTTCAAATTTATAGCTGACATCTAGTTGGAATTCTAAAGAATGGTATTCTATGTTCTTTAAACCTGTGAGAATTACAATAGGCTCAGGTAGTTTGAATGAGAGATAATTAGAAAGTGGAAAGTTGAGGACTGAAACAATATTCATGTTTTGGAGATTGAACTAATGTTGATTCTTTTCTTCAAAATTATCTGTGAATCAGGAAAAACAACAAGGTCACTGAAGGCAATGACAGAAACAGTCCATACAGTGAGTTTGATATCTAGAAACCAACTAAGTCAAACGGTAATGAGTAAAAGAAAAAAAATGAAGCAAAAATAGACACAGTGAGTGGTAATAACAACCCTTAAGACCGGTTTCATTTGGGAGGACCAGGAAGAGGAAAGATGCTATTTTGTTTCTGTTTTCATAAATGGTTAATGTGAGAACTTACTTAAATAATTTATAGGAGAATCAAAGAAAGGTGTAAGAAACAATGAGAAAGTAGAGAGAGAGGATAACAGTATCAGAGAGGAACCTGAGGAAGTTAAGAGGGAATGCGACTCAAAGCACAAGTGGAAGGTTGGCCTTTAACAGAGAGACATTTCTACTGTTGTGTGAAAGGAAGGCAGTAATTTACAAGAATGGATGAGATTTGTTTATAGATTTGTTAACAAGAAAATGAGAGACTCCAATTTCCTTTCTTCTCTTCAGTAAAGTATAAGGTGAGTTCATGAGCTGAATTAATGTGAGAAAATAACTAGGGAGAGAAATGGGACTATAATAGTTTACAGACAGTAGAAAACTAAACTACTACTGGGAAAAGTAGTAAAAATCCTTGACAAGGTTAAGTGGTAATTTAATTTTTTGCTCATTAATTTAAAGAACAAGGAGTCCACAGAGTGGTGTGATTATTATTTTGGAAAAACTCATTTTCTCCTGTGCAGTCACAGAGAAGGGAAATAATTTCTAAACAAAGATTTGGATTTTCTAGACAGGAAAAACAAAGGAAGGAAGGAGGAAGCAAAGAAATAGAAGTATTTATAGATGCCACTGAGCTCAAGAACCTCAGGTATAAAAGAAGTAATAATGGAAGGGACGGTAAACATGAATATGAGATTTTGATTGCATGAAAGAACTTTCAGAATTATTGAGGGGAAAAAACCTCTAAAACCACTTCAAAATCATGTTCACAGAGTTTGTTTAGAGTCATAAGGACCTTCCAACAGGTTTCTGAGATTGTTAATACAAATGGGAGGAGACCACCCATCTTTCTCACTGATGGATTCAAAGCACTCAAGACCTGCAGACTTTTGGTTAGCAGCACAACATGCTTTGGATTATACCACCAGAGCATCAGGGAACACTAGAGACCTGATAAAACATTCAGCTACCAAATGAAAGGTTTATAGTTCAAACCCACCAGCCTTTCTCAACAGGAGAAAGATGTGGCAGTCTGTTTCATTTAAGATTTTAGCCTTGAAAACTGCATATGACAGTGTAAGATTGTTTGAGGGGGTTGGAGATCAGAGCAAATGTTTTGAAACCATAGGACTTGGTATAGTTACTGAACATTTGTAGATAGTCTGCAGAATTTGTTACTGTTTTCTACAAAATATTTGTTATTGTTTTTGTTTTCAAGATTCACAGTTTGAGAGAGCAAGATAGTAGCTAGGTCATATATGTAAGTGTTGAATTCTCTGTGAAAACCTAAACAGAAACATGAAATTGTAGTGATAATAAGAACAAAAAAACAGATGTAGTCTAGCTCTTGGTCCTGTAAGTCACAAGGCCTAAACGCCCACTGTTGAAGAACCTATTCTGACAGGTAGTGACCCTATAATCAACCAAAACCCAAACCTAAACCTCTACTATTGAGTTTATTCTGATTCATGAGGACCCTACAGGACATAATAGAAGTGCCTCATCAGATTCTCAAGACTCTAAATGTTTATAAATTATCAAATTTTTTCTCCTACAGAGCTTTGTTAACATTCCGGTAGTTAACCAATATACCACTAGAGCTTCTGAGAGCATCACAGGATAAGGACATTAAATAAAAATGTAGGTAGGTAGATAGATTAGTAAATTGATATTACACATAGATTAAATTAGACTCAATAGACAGACGGACTAACAAATAACTGTGTTTCTTTATATTGTACAAGTCAAGTAGTTTCCAATGACAGTGGCACATTAACCTTATGGGCTATAACTCATTAAATGCTCTGAGAAAAGTTATAGAGTGCTAAAACTACTTAAAAGCCTACAGCAAACCTTCTAAACTATAAAACTGAGGAAAACAGTGTTTGGTTTTTCAAAAGCAAAATCCTTCTATAAAAGGATTATTTAAAACAGCTCTGGTACAAAGGATAACACAAACTGAATTATAAGTGTCATATGTAGTTTATAAATTCAACCAGGGGCACTGTTATCACAAAAGGTTAGGAACCAATAGGATAAAATACCAAAATGGGTAAAATAAGATTATAATTTGAAAGCATTTGAAAAAGTAAATTTTTACATACATGTGGAAGGGTATAGTATTTATGAAAAGCAAATTGAATATGAAATAAGAGATTAACCTTCTGTATTCTGAAGGTACATTTTCAGTTGAGTCTAAGGTAAAGACTGTACAACACTCAGTCAAGTACTAGGATTGCTAATACAGTGGGTTACACGAGTTTTCTTAGGAACAGATTCTGTCCTTCCAAAGCTGATTTAATACTCTACAAATTATTACCGTTTTTGGCACCTCACAACTCATAGAGATCCTACGAACAACAGACCCGAACCGAGCCTTAGCCTATGCCATCCTCATGATCTCCACCATGCTTGTACTCATCGCTACTGTGCCAGTATCAATACAACTCCTTGAGGGTGTACCCCTCCACCTTTCCCCAGTATTATTTCTTTTTTTAAGAAACCCCCAAAACCCAACACCAACCAAACATGTAGCCGGGTGGGCAGCAACATTGAATATTGGTGATTCTAACTGGTAAATGTCTTATATCTACTCTTTTCTGTAGAATTCTTGTCTGTCAGATACTATTACATATATTTAAAAATTGAGACAGACTAGGAAGGAGGATTGGCAATCCACTTTTGAAATTACAGGCCTTCAAAAACCCTATTTACAATAGAGCACACTTAGATTATCATTTGGACTAACAGACATGGCAATTGAAACTGAGAGAAATGGAAACACGGAGAAAGAGAAACAGCTATAAGGAGAGACACTAGTGATTGGAACGTCAAATGTGAGAAGCATGAATGTAGGAAAATTGGACATTGTTAAGAAATAAATGGAACCCATAAATATTGACATACTAGGTATAGGTGAAATGAGATGGCTTGGCATGAGACATTTTGAATCAGATGATTAAATGATTCACTATGCTGGGGATGAAAAGGTGAGAAAAAATGGGATTGGTTTCATAATTTTAAAAAATCATTTCTAGATCTATCCTGAAATACAATGTGGTGAGCAACAGGATAATATCCATATGCACACAAGAAAGTCCAGTGAATACCACTATCATTCAAATATATTCACCAACAACTAGTGCCACAGAAGAGGAAATAGAAGATTTTTACCAACTTTTACAGTCAGAAATTGATCAAACATGCAATCAAGATGCATTAATATTAATGGGTGACTGGAACGCAGACGTTGGGAACAGGGAAGAAGAATCAGTAGCTGGAAAACATGGGCTCGGTGAGAGAAATGAGGCTGGAGATAGAACGATAGAGTTCTGCATATTCAATGATTTATTCATTGCAAATACGTTTTATAAGAAACATAAACACAGGCTATAAACATGGATTTCACCTGATGGTATGCATAGGAATCAAATTGATTATATTTGTGGAAAGATTCGCTGGAGAAGCTCAATATCAGCAGTGAAAACCAGACCAGGTGCTGGCTGTGGGACAGACCACCAACTACTCATATGCAAATTCAAGTGGAAGTTGAGAAAAATTGAGTCAAGTCCATGGAAACCAAGATTTGACCTTAAGTCTGTCCCACTCGAATTTCAAAACCATCTCAGGAACAGGTTTGAGGCCTTGACCACCGATGAGCATAGACGAAATCAGCTCTGGGAGGATATTAAGAAAATCATCCATGAAGAATGCAAAAGATCATTACAAAGGCTAAAGAAGAAGAAAAGACTAAGATGGATGTCAGATGAGACTCTGAGTATTGCATTAGAGCATCGAGAAGCCACAACTAAAGGAAGAAATCAAGAAATAAAAGAGCTAAATAGAAAATTTCAAAAGGCAGCCTGGACGACAAAGCAAGATACTATACTGAAATGTGCAGAGAATTGGAGTCAGAAAATCAAAAGGGCCGGACTCGCTCAGCATTTCTTAAGCTGAAGTAGTTGAAAAACAAATTCAAGCCACGGGTGGCAATACTTAAAGATAGTTTGGGTAGAATGTTGAATGATCCAGGAAGTATCAAAAGAAAATGGAAGAAATACACAGAGTCACTGTATCAGAAGGAATTGGCTGACACAGAGGAATTTCATGAAATAACATACGAGCAAGAACCTATGGTGATGAAGGAGGAAGTT
>NW_006399869.1:9250831-9251581 GCF_000299155.1 Elephantulus edwardii
CAAAAAACGTATTGCGATGGGAAAGTCTGCTGTTAGGGACCTCTCTAAAGTACTCAAGAGCAACGGTGTCTCTCTGGAGACTAAGATCCACCTGATACAGGCCATGGTCTTTGCAATCACTTGTTATGCATCAGACAGTTGAACAATGACTAGGGAGGATAGAAGGAGAATTGATGACTTTGAGCTGTGATGCTGGAGAAGAGTATTGAATGTTCCATGGACTGCCAAGAAAACAAACAGATTCAGCCTAGAGAGGGTTAAACCGGGTGGCTCCTTGGAGGCAAGGATTCTGGGGCTTCGCCTGACATACTTTGGACATGTTGTAAGGAGAGACAGGTCCTTGGAGAGGGACATCATGCTTGGGAGAGTGGAGGGACAGCGCAGGAGGGGAAGGCCCTCTATGAGGTGGATTGATTCAGTGACTGGGGTAATCGGGATGGGAGTGTCAGAGGCAGTGCGAGTGGCACAGGATAGAGCAGGGTTGAGGGCTGTTGTATATAGGGTCGCTATGAGTCACAAACGACTCGACGGCACATAACAGCAACAACAACATAGCAGCTAAACAATGTGTAGCAGTAATGCTGACCACAACTGCAATAATCCTTTGAGAACTGACTCTAGAAAATATGACAGAAATTTATTTTATGCCATTAAGATGTTAGAATTATTTTCAACTCTAGGGTCTAGAATTTAGGGAGCTCTGGTGGCCTAGTGACAAGAAGCTGTCCTGTAATCCCAAAGGCATGTGGT
>NW_006399869.1:9251681-9256148 GCF_000299155.1 Elephantulus edwardii
TGAGGCTCAATGTCAAGAAGACAAAGATTCTCATCACTGGAACAATTGGCAGCGTCAGGATGGATGGTGAAGAGATTGAGAATGTTCCCAGCTTTAGTTTGCTTGGCTCTATGGTCAACACTTTTGGCACCAGCAGCCAGGCAATTGAAGGATGTATTGCTATGGAAAAGTCTGCTGTTAGGGACCTTTCCAGGGTACTGAAGAGCAATGGTGTCATTCTGGAGACTATGGTACACCTGATACAGATCATGGTCTTTGCAATCACTTGTTATGCATCAGAGAGTTGGACAATCACTAGGAAGGATAGAAGGAGAATTGATGCCTTTGAGCTATGATGCTGGATAAGAGTATTGGATGTACCATGTGTTGCTAAGAAAGCAAACAGGTTTATCCTGGAGAGGTTTTAAACAGGCTGCTCCTTGGAGGTAAGGATTCTGAGGCTTTGTCTGACATACTTTGGACTTGTTGCAAGGAGGGACCAGTTCTTGGAGAGGGACATCATGCTTGGGAGGGTGGAGGGACAGCATAGGAAGGGAAAGCCCTCTATGAGGTGGATTGATTCAGTGACTGGGATAATTGTGGTGGGTATGTCCGAGACAGTGAGACTGGCACAAGACAGAGCAGGGTTTAGGGCTGTTGTACATAGGGTCGTTATGTGTCACAAGAGACTCGATGGCACAAAACAATAACAATCATTAATTATCACATGCAAGCAAGATTCCACTGAAAATTATATAGAAACTATTGGAATGGCACATCATCAGAGAACTGCCAGATGTACAGCCTGGGTATAGATGAGGCCAAGGTACCAGGGATATTATAGCTAATGTTAGATCTTGGCTGAAAGCAGAGAGTACCACAAGAATATCTATCTGTGCTTCATTGAGTATACAGAGGCATTTGACTGTGTGGATCACAACAAACTGTCTCTAAGTCTGAGAAGAATGGGAATTCCAGAACACTTGATTGTGCTTATGCAACCTATACTTGGGCCAGGAGGCTGTCATCAGAACAGAGCAAGGAAACATTGCATGGTTTAAAATCTGGAAGGGTGTACAACAGGGATATATCCTATTTTCATATCTTTTCAATCTATATGCAGAACAGATCATCCAGGAGAATGGGCTTTATGAAGAGGAGCGTGGCATCAGGATTGGAGGAAGACTAATCAACAAACTGCGTAATGCAGATGACACAATCTTGCTTTCTGAAACTGACGAGGATCTGAAGTGCTTATTGCAGAAAGTCAGAGATGTAGCCTTCAATATAGATTGAAGCTCAACATCAAGAATACAAAGACTCTCACTACTGGGCCGATTGGATGGATGGTGAAGAGACTGAGATTAACAGCTGTAGTTTGCTTGGTTCCACAATCAACACTCTTGGTACCAGCAGCCAGGAAATAAAAAGACAAATTACATTGGGAAAGTCTGTTTTCAGAGACCTCTCCAGAGTACTGAAGAGCAAGGATATCAGCCTGGAGACTAAGGTGCACTTGTTTCAGGACATAGTCTTCACAATTACATGCTATGCATCAGAAATCTGAATAGTGACTAAGAATGATAGGAGAATTGATGCCTTTGAGCTGTGGTATTGGAGAAGAGTAGTGAATATAGCATGAACTGCTGGTGGAACATACGGGTTCATCATGGAGAGGGTGAAATCAGACTGCTCCTTGGAGGCAAGGATTCTGAAGCTCTGTCTGAAAGTCTTTAGGCATGTTGCATGGAGGGATAAGTCCTTGGAGAGAGACATCATGTTTGGAAGGGTGGAGGGACAGTACAAGAGAAGAAATCTTGGATGATATGGACTGACTCAACTGGGTAGGATAGAGCAGAGTTCAGAGCTGTTGTACATAGGGTCGCTATGTGTCACGGGCCTTTTGACAGCACATAATAACAACAATAACATGTCATTTTCACAACTTGTAATATATTTGCATCCATTGTTTTTGCTACTGTGTATTTTGAGGAGCTCTGGTGGCCTAGTGACAAGAAGCTGCACTGTAATCTCGAAGGTACACGGTTTGAATCCATCAGCTGTTTTGCAGGAGGAGGATGGGCAATCTCCCCTGTGTCATCAACTCCCACTGAAAACCCACTGGAGAGGCAGTGATGATCCTCAGCAACATGTGTTTTGAATTTCTTCCGATAGTTGAGTGCTAGCCTTCAGGACTATCTCCAATACTTTTTCTGTTGTGATCTATAGAATATTTTGTTCCATTGTACATCGTACACAGGTATGCAGCAATGAGGTAGAATACCTCAAAGTCAGCTAAGCTAACAAATAAAAGCTAAAGAATTAAAGATAAAAGAAGCCACATCATTACTTTCATGACCACCCTAGCATCACTTTGAAGTTATTTAGTCATAATTACCATAGTAAGTTATAGTTTTTTAAAAGACAATCCAATTATCAAAGCAAATTCCTCAGCAATCTTCACTTCTGTGGTTATCTTACTAATCAATGTAGAAATCTTCCACAATCAACCATTCATTTAATTAATAAGGATTTAATAAGCTCCTACCTCATGATAGGAATAGTATTAAATATTCTGGAGGATAGTCATTCCATTTAATATATAGCTTCTCTGTTTAAGAATTTGCAGCTAAATTTGAATAATATGATTAAAACACATAGAATGTGGCAAAACAGTGACTAATTAGGTGCTTTCCTTTTCCAGATTGAATGGTCGATGAATTTGTGGTACAACAGTCAATGTGTTAAGAGCTTCTTTTTTAATAAGAAGAGTAAAATAAATAACTTATATGCCTGAAAGATATAAGGAAAGCTTCTAAGATGAAACCGAATATGAATGGACTTAGATTTGAATCAACAGAAAGACTGAAAATCCTAACACTAGAGAAGTGAACACCATAAAGACTAATTTATTTAAACCAATTATTTAATTGTTTAAATCAAAGAACATGTGCTGTATACTCAATATATACTCAATATACTCAATAGTATAACTCAAGTTTTCGAATGTTCATAGGTTAAGCATGAAGCATCTTTATAGAACTGCAATTTTATTAATTTCATGAATTAATAATTAATTTAAACTAATTAAATTAAGTAACCATTAAATTAATCAATTCAATTAATTAATTCAATTAATGACATGATATCACTTAGCAGTTATGTTTGAAAGTGTTTAAAACTTAAAAACCAAGAACACCTAAAAAGTAAATGGTTATGCATATTACAAGATTTCATCAAAATAATGAAAAGAGAACCTTACAGACTGCAGAGGGAGTGGGAAAATATCTGACAAAGGACTAATCTCTAAAATTATACACAACTTGGACACCTCAACAACAAAAGGACAAGCAATCCAATTTTTAAAAAGGGCAAAGGATATGAATGGGGACATCATCAAAATACACACTTGTTCATAGTTAATAACAGTATTAGCAGAGGCTGAAGAAAACAAAATGTGATACCACTGTGAAATGAAAAATGAAAATATAGATGTTGTTCTTTGTAAATAGCTCAACTCTTACTAATGGAAATGGCTTCAGATAGTAGGGGATAATTCAGCTAATTAAAATGTTTTTTTGTAGTTTAAAATACATGAAGTTCTATGTCATTTTTGGCACTCCTGCAAAGATTATATATGGCCACCTGCATTTACAGCTCGGGCCTCAGAGGGAGAAGCAGAACACAGGCACCACTGGTGTAGGCTGAGAATAGGAAGCTGCCTGGGCAGGTGATCCCGGGAGCTCATTAGAAAAGAGAGAGAGAGAGCGACTGATGGGCTTTCTGGGAAAACCCTGCTGCTGAATCTAATGTATTCCCTGGTGAAAAAAAAGAAAGTTAACTGTGGTCTAACAGTTAAGACACACGAGCCAAGACTAGAAATATTGTCAGACTGCATAATATCATTAATTCAAAAAGTGGGAGTTTAATTGGCTACCACTTACCACCTGTGGTTGACGTTACTGCTTCAAGAAAGGAAGAAAAAGGCAATCTGAGGCTAGTGATCTTCAAGATTGCAGCAGCCTCCAGCTGGGTCTCATAAAGAGAGTGTTGACAATTTTATTACAAACCTCTCCTACAGGGGTTCCTCACTTTCATCTATAATTTGTCATCTCCTTACATAGATGTGACTAATAATTTGCTTAAATCACTACTGTCATATCTCTAAAATAGAGAAACCAAAAGTGACTTTTTCAGAGCAGCTGAGATCACAGGCTTGTTTTCTTCTTTTGCAAGCATCTGATAGAAAAGCTGCTGTGGAGAGCAGGGGAGAGAAACTGAGAGGAATGTCACCAATTTACAGGCAGTCTTCTCCAGCTGTCTCAAAGGATATTTTTGAGTGAATTTTAGAAATTGGTATAATCCTTACTTTCTCTGAGTCTCACTGATGTCACACACTCATGCCTACTCTGGCATGACAGGGAGAGAACTATGACCTTCTCCCCTCCAGCAGTAATGAAGAGAAATGTTGTTGTTGTTGTTGTTGTT
>NW_006399869.1:9257153-9259225 GCF_000299155.1 Elephantulus edwardii
GAGCAAAGTGTAACAATGAATGAATGGAAATCCAAAATCTCTGTAAATGTTCATTAAAATTAATAAAATAAAATTTTATAAAAAGCGGTAATGATACTCTACTCAAGGCATTCAGTTGCCAACCAAAAGGTCAATGGTTTGAATATATTATTAGTTGTTTCACAAAGGAAAAATATTGTGTTCTGCTCCCATAAAGATATATAGTTTTGGAAACTTTGTGAGGTAATGATACTCTATCCTGTGAAAAATCTCTATGAGTTGCAATCAGCTCAATGAGTGGTCTTTTCATGTTTCCATAGATATAATTTTAATTATATTGTAATGCCTTCCTTAGCAAGGGTTAGGGAGAAATAGCAAATGATGGAAAGTACATAGAAAGACTTAGACCTGAGTTCGTATTCTAGTTAACCTCTTACTGATTGTTACAGAACAACATTAACTCCATTAAAAACCTCATTTCTAGACCCAAATTATCGAGCTATGTGGCTGTTTATAAATTCATGTAGTTTAGAAATTAAACATCTTATGCTTTAGTTTCTTTATCTTTTACATATTGTTGTGTTATTGTGTACCATAGAGTGTGAACTGACCAATAGCTGACCCTCCAGTGGATCATAACTAAACCTTGTCTTTGGGATTGCAGAGCAGATTCTTGCCACTTGGCCACCAAAGCTCCCTTATCTTTTACACAGATATAACAATGTTATCTTTGATGAGATGGATTGATTCAGTGGCTAGGGTAATGAGGCTAGGTATGTCAGAGACAGTCAAGTTGGCACAGGATAGAACAGGTTTCAGGGCTATTGTAAGTAGGGTCACTATGAGTTGCAAGCAACTCAACGGCACAAAACAACATCTCATAAGTCAGTTTAAAGATTAAGGTGCAACTGATCCAAGCAAGTCATAGTTTTTCAATTATTCCCTATGCATCTGAAAGTTAAACAATGAACGGATGACAGAATAAGAATAAATGCCTTTTATTGTGGTGTTGAGGAAGAGTATGAATATTCCATCCATTGCTAAAATGAATAAAGTCTGTCTTGGAGGAAGTAGAATCAAGATATTTTGTTTTACATACTTTTGACATTGATCTGGAGGGGAAAAGTTACCATATTTCAAAAGGTGAAGGGTCAGAGAAAGAGAGGACGTTCCTTAGCAAGGTAACATTATCCTAAGAATTGTAACAATTACCTCAAGTATATCAGAGATCATGAGGATGGTACATGATAAGGCAAGATTAAAATCTGTTGTTCATAGGGTCACTATGAGTTATAGGTGATTCAATGGCACCTACAATAACTTCTTATAAAGTTTAAATTTGTAAACTCTTGCCAAGCACTGTGAATAGACTTCTTGCTGTTATTGTTGTTGTTCTTGTGTACCATTGAGTCAAAACTGACCCATAGCTGACCCTCAGAGGGGTTTTCAGAGGTAGTTAATTGCATGGGAGGAGACTGCCCATCCTTCTCCTGCTGAGCAACTGGTAGTTTTGAACTGCATACCTTTGGGATTGCAGCATAGCTTCTTGCCACTAGGCCACCAGAGCTCCCTAGTATTATATTGTATTATATAACACAACATTATATAACTATTACATGTTTATATTATTATATAATAATGTATTCTTTATTAAGATATTAATTTTATATTATAAATATAGTATTATATTATCTAAACACTAATTTATAATTTCTATTTTTTCTAACTTATAACTGAAGGTAATCTGGTGGTGTTATGGGTTGGGCTGCTGGCCAAAAGTTCAGCCTTCCTCTGGAAGAAAGGTGGACAATGTTCTCCAACATTTATTTGTAGGCTCAGAAATCTAATAAAGGTTACTATGAGTCAGAATCATTTGCATAGTACTGAAGAATTTATAATTATTTTCTTTCAAAGTTATTTAAAAGGTTAGAAATAATACGGTGTCTCTCAGGAGACTAAGGTCCGCCTGATACAGGCCATGGTCTTCACAATCATTTGTTATGCATCAGAGAGTTGGACAATGACTAGGGAGGATAGAAGGAGAATTGACGCCTTTGAGCTGTGGTGCTGGAGAAGAGTATTGAATGTACCAT
>NW_006399869.1:9259505-9269407 GCF_000299155.1 Elephantulus edwardii
CAAACGACTCGATGGCACTTAACAACAACATAAGACATCTGTCCCGACTTTTACCACAAAAAAATAATACTCACTAAATCATGCTTTGGAAGCAGTAGTGGCATCCACTTCCTAAACAACATGCCTCCGAAAACTCTATGAACTTTGAGAAATGACTATAGTTATAGAAAGGCTTCAGATCTTGTGTTCATAGGGTAACTATGAGTAGTGCTCAACTTGATGGCAATCAAGAACAACAACAAATCACACTTTATTAGGAGTATTATTACTATCATTATAATCATATAATTTAGATATATCTTTATGTCTGTTTTCCCAGCTAAGCTAACAGCTTCTTGAGAGTAAGCATGGTGTTTTCATTCATTCATATAACAAATTCTTGCTAAACTTCTGCAATGTGCTAAGCTGGTACGAATCAAGATGCAATAAATGACAAGTTGGTAGTAGTTCCAGAATTCCCTAGACTACATGACCTGTCTGAGTTATTACGTACCCATGCAAATTGCATGTACTCAGCTAGTAGCCTACATATTAACAGTTCTAACTCATCCATTATCATGAGAAAGATGGGTTTAATAATGTATACGGCGCTGAAACAGATGAGGGAGAAAACTGCTTAAAAGGAATATGTTATTAGGTATTTCTGTCATGACAGGAGTCCAGAGAGAAGGCTGCATAGTGGAGTGGACTTGGGGGGAGGAATTATATAAAAGAATTTTTCTTTTACTTTTCCAAGAAGGTAGTGTACTAGGGGGCAGGGTTGGTAGGGGAGAAAAGTGCAACAATGAATGAATGGAAATCCAAAATCTCTGTAAATTTTCATTGAATTTAATAATAAATAAAAAAACTAAATAAAAAAAGATCTCATGATATGCTTTCAAGCAAATATACCTTTTAAAAACCCTCCAATATTTCCTTTGAATTAGTTCTGATTCATAGCTACCATCCATCAGATTTCTAGTACCCTAAATTTTAATATTGTCTCCCTTTGAGTGATTGATAGGTTCGAACTGTTGATATTTCTGTTAGCGACTCAATACATTACACTCAACACTCTCAGTGCTCTTTTTCCAAAAAGATAATCACTAAAGAAAAATCCTATGGAGTTCAATTCAACTCTGTAATACATGGGGTTACTATGAAACAATTTGACAGTATCATGTGTTTTCTCATTGTTTGTCCTGTTATTTTAGCACATCTCATACCATATTTGTATTTCTCTCTCATATTGAGTAGGAACCAACTCATAGCTAATCCTTCAGCAGGATTTCAGAGGCTTTAAAACACACAGGAGGACACTACTCTTCTTTCTCCTGCTGAGCCAGTAGCGGGATGGAATCACTAGAGAAGTCTTTTGAGTTAGGAATGCAATTCCCTAGGGACTATGACATCAGAACTGTCTGTGTTAGTATTGCTTTTTTAGTATTTGTCAGGATATAAAGGAAGCGATACAAAATCATACAAGAATATTACTCTTAGTTTGAATCATGACGTTTTCTTCAGTTCAATAATCTGATCAATTCTAAGGCAGGAATAAGGTAAGATTGTAAACTCAAAGTAAGCCTTAGTTGTGTGAGTCTTCACAAGGATCGTTAGATCACAAATGAGGTGAATATCACTTCAAAATTCTCTCATTGGGACTGTTACCTGTTAATTTCCATCACAGCACTCTCACTGAACTTTGTCAAGCAGGTTTCCAACTTCAAGAACAGTTAATTGAAATACACTCAGCCTAAGAAATTTTCTGAATAAGCTTACAACTTCATCCGAATTGTAATCACAGGGAAATAAAAGAGGAACTTCTTAATATCTTGATTTTATTCTTGGTCTTTATTCCAAAGGTCACTTTTCTAAACAAGAATGGCTTTTAGAGAAAAATAATTATAGCAAATGTTTGAGCAACCAAGCTATATATGGGCAGAAAAATACATGGCTTTATACATCACCAGCAAGTGTGCATATACCAGAAGGCAGGTAGAAATTAGCATAATTAATTTATCATGTTAATTCGTTGCTAAAGTAAATAATACCATTGTAAACAGTGTCATAATCTTTAAAAATTGAACCAATTTCAAAGACTTTTAAGATAAAAGTGTAGTTTTAGCTTTTAAATTCTTTTCATCTTCTAAAACTTAAATGTTCTGCTCACTCTTGATCACCTTTAAAACAAATTCCATTTTCTTTGATAACATCACATCATTTCCACTGACATACTAATGGAGCCCACTGTGTGTTACAAGTTTATGACTATATGATTCATTTCTATGATAATCTCACTTTCATTAATATAACAGCTCCAATTGTGGCACATCAATTCTTGAGATATCCACATTCACATCCTAATGACTTTTTCAACCTTTAATGTATTTCAAAAGAGAAAAGTCACTTTGTTCTATTATAATAAAAAAAACCTATATTGGGCTTTAACAACTATACTACTTAGTCCTCTTCGCAAAATGGTAATAATAATTCAGAAGTGTAGTAATCTGACATTTTGCATTCCTACAGAACATCTTCTAAGAGACCTCAAAGAACACCAGAGAACTAAAATTATAGAGAATGAAAATAAATGTGTCACAGAGACTCAGCAGATATTGCTGAATTCTATTGGTTATAATTGTACCACAAGGATATTTAAATTGATACCCATGAGTTTGAGGGCTGATAAGGGGCTCTGGAAAGTAAATAAGGAAAAAAAAATTGCAGTTGTGTACACTTAACAAGATGGCCTACAGATTTCACCACATCCTGAAGATGGTTTTTAAAACAAACAATGATTTTGAACAACACATCATTTCTTTAGTTTATCCCTATGAAATACACAAGACTGGAAAAGATTAGGAGCTTAGACTATATGAAATTACTTCTATGTAAATAGGGAACTCTGGTGGCATAATGGTAAGGAATTACGCTGCCATTGCAAAATGCATGATTCGAATCGAGTCAACTACCGGCTCCACAGGAGAAAGATGGGTAATCTCCTCCCATATAATTAACTGCCTCTGAAATTCTGCTGTAAGGTCAGCTATGTGTCACTTCTGATTCAATAGTGCACAACAACAACATTTTTTTCTAATGGTACATTTATTATATTAAGAAGATGGCCTATAGCTTTTACCACATTCTGAAAATCTATTTTATAACAGACAAACAAAAAGATTAAAAGAACCCACACGAGTTTATCCCTATAAAACAGGAAAAATGAAAAAGATTAGAAGCTAAAACTATATGAAATTATTTGCATGTAAATAGAATTCACTAGGAAATGGAAATACTTTTAATAGTAAACATCTACATATTGAAATCCAAAATAAACTTGAAGTTGTAAAAGGAAGAGAAATTGATACAAAGTTTTTGTTAAAAAAGGAAGAAATGTGGTTTGTAATTGGAATATAAAAATAGACACATCATATTTTCATATCAAACAGATTTTTCTGGATCAACAATAAACATTTTCATGCAAATAAACTGAGAATATCAATGATGAAAGGGAATGGAGATAGAATGTATACAAGGTGAAAAAAATTCATTGCCTTAAAGTATTGCTTGAGATTGACTTATTTTATTCTTTTTTATTTTTTTTCATGTATATTGTTTTTTATGCAATCTTTCATTTACAATGTTTCAAACATTCATTGTCCTTGTTGTTGTTATGTTCCGTCGAGTCGCTTGCGACTCATAGCGACCCTATGTACAACAGCCCTAAACTCTGCCCTGTCCTGGGCCAATCGCACCGTCTCCGATACACCCATCCCGATTACCCCAGTCACTGAATCAATCCACCTCATAGAGGGGCTTCCTCTCATGCGCCGTCCCTCCACCTTCCCAAGCATGGTGTCCCTCTCCAAGGACCTGTCCCTCCTTACAACATGTCCAAAGTATGTTAGTTGGATCCTCAAAATCCTTTGCCGTCAGGCAGCCACCCGGTTTAACCCTTTCCAGGATGAATCTGTTTGTTTTCATAGCAGCCCATGGTACTCTCAATACTCTTCTCCAGCAACACAGCTCAAAGGCATCAATTCTCCTTCTATCCTCCTTAGTCACTGTCCAACCCTCTGATGAATATCAAGTGATACCAAAGACCAAAGCCTGTATCAGATACACCGTAGTCTACAGAGAGACACCATTGCTCTTCAGTATTTTGGAGAAGTCTCTAAAAGAAGACTTTCCCATCGCAATATGTCTTTATTTTCCTTTTCCTTTCTTTTATTTTAATAATTTTAATGAACATTTACAGAGAATTTGGATTTCCATTCATTCATTGCTGCTCTTCTCTACCCGCCCAGCCCTCTCCCCCCGCCCCCCAGTTCGCTCCTCTCTTTCAAAAGTAAAAGAAAGACTCCCTCCCTGGTACACAATCCCCTCGCACCCTTCCCACCGCCCCAAATACATTCCACTATGCAAACTTAATTGTGGACTCTTGTGATAACCATAATACCCTATCATACATCGCTTTTAAATTATTCACTCCCTCATCTGTTTCAGTGCAGTATACACAATTTATCCAGTTTTTCTCAGTCTTACCCCCACCCTGATATGGTGCCGAGAGTGTTGACTGTGGAGCCAAGCAAACTAAGGCTGTGAACAATCTCAATCTTTCACCATATATTCTGATGCTGCCAATTGGTCCAGTGGTAAGAATCTTTGTCTTCTTGACATTGAGCCTCAATCCATATTGGAGGCTGCAGTCCTTATATACATTGTATTATATATCTTAATATCACTGATCTATGCCTATTATAACACTTTCGCTTCAAGTCTTCATTGAATTGTTCCTGTTCCTTCACCTTCCCCCAAATCTGGCCACAGAACTCTATTATCCTAATGACTTCTACTCTTCCCCTTTTCCCACCCCTTTCCTCTTTGGACTTTTATGCACACCTTACTAGTTATGCTTCTATTTTTACAATAATGGCCTTATGCTGTATTTGCCCTTATAAAACTGAGAAATATTCTGAGTTAAATATTCACTCTGCAAAACATTCTGTAGACTTTTCCCGTGTTTTTACATGGGTATTTTACAATATTGTTATTCCTTAGTGCTGCATAGTATTCAATTGTGTGAATGTACCACAATTTCTCAAACCATTTGTTTTTTGATGTTTAGGCTGCTTCTATATTCTTGCTGTTATGAATAATTCTGCCATAATCGCAGGTATACATACTTCTGTTCATGTCACACTTAATTTCCTCGCTTAATTTCCATGGGGAAATACTAGTACAAGAGATGTATCATGTAGGATAATCATATAGGATTTCTATGTTGAACTTTTTTTTTTACAGTTTTATTTTGAGGGAGGTAGCTTTCTAAAAACAAAATATTTCTCTAATGTGGTATTACTGTCTTTCAATTTCTTTTTTATTATTAATTTCAATGAACATTTACAGAGATTTTGGATTTCCATTCATTCATTGTTGCACTTTTCTCCCTGCCTATGTTCAGCTTTTTTAAATGCCGACCTGCCTTCCAGAATGGGTGCACCATTTTACCATCCCACCAGTGTTCATGAGTGTTTCAATTGTTCCACTTCTTCTCCAACATTTACTGCTTGCTGTCCTGTTACTGCTACTGGGGTAAAATGGTATCTCAAAGTTATTTTGACTGGCATCTCTCTGATGCTCAGTGATTTTGAGCATTTTTTTAATTGGTCATCTAAATGTCTTCCTCTGTAAAAAAAATCTTTCCATGTCTTTTGCTCATTTTTAATTTGGTTATAAAGTCTTATTCTTGTGGAAGTCCTGCATCATTCTACACACTTTCTTTATGACACCATTATCTGAAATGTCATTGCAAATGGTTTTTCCCAGTCTGTAGGTTCTCTTTGCACGCATTGCAAGGGTTTTTATGCACACAAGGACTTAATCTTTAGAGGGGCTCCTATGTCAACTTTGTCCTCTCCTGTTAGTACATTTCTAGCTATTTTTGAAAGCCTAATTAGGCTTTCTTATTTTCTAATTAGGTGACTCGTGGTTGTTGTGGGGCAGAACATTGTGACACTGATGAGTCAAAGGCGAGAATAGTTACCTATGGCGGACAGTGTTTGGTGGAGCTCTCCTATTAAAACAAGCTTGGAAGCAAGACTGGCATCCACTTCCATAATAGCTTGCCTCTGAAAACCCTATGAACCTGGAGAAAGTATGAAAGTTATACAGGTGTCCAGGACTTTCGTTCATAGGGTCACTATGTGTCGTCTATAGCTCGACACTTAACACTTAACTACAGCACTTAACAACAACAATTAGGCCATAGGACAGGGCTTCTAAGTTTGGTCCCATTTTGTCTCTTATGTTCTCTATGGTTTGGGGCTTTACTCTCAGTTCTAGAATTCAGCTTGAGCTGATTTTTTTATATGGTGTGAGATAAGGATCTTTTTTCAGATTTCTGAAGTCAGATGTTCCATTTTGCCAGTACCATTTGTTAAAGAGTTTGTCATTTCTCCCATTAATAGACTTTGATTTCTTGCCAAATACCAAATGACTGGGGGTAGATGAATTAATTTCTAGGCTCTTAATTCAGTTGGTCTATGTGTCTGTCATTGTACCAAAGCCATGTTAATTTGGTTGTTAGAGCTGTGTAGTAAATTTTGAGATCTGAGAGTCCTATGCCTCCCATGTCATTTTTCTTTTTCAGTAGACCTTTGCTTATTTATGGTCTCTTTCCTGTCCAAATAAACCTGCAATTTCCCTTTATATCACTTTGAAAAATGTGTTTGGTGTCTATAATGGGATTGCATTGAACATGTAGATTACTTTTGGTAGGACTGTCATTTCCATTATGTTGAATTTTCTTATTACTAAAGAGGGATTATTTTATATTTAGTTAGGTCTCTTATTGTTTCTTGTAGTAGCATTTTGTAGTTTTCCTTATAAAGGTCTTTTGAATCTCTAGTTAGGTTTATAACCAAGTGTTTAACCTTGTGGTGTGGCTATTGTAAATGATATTGCTTTCTTAGTTTTCTTTTCCATCTTAGCTCTACATCTGTAGAGTAATCCCGCTGATTTTTTTTTAATTGATCTTGTATCCTGCTATTATTCTTGTGAAAATCCTTGAGAGAAAAAAAAAGGACATTTAGAAAAAAAATTTTTTTAAAAACCAAGCCAACAACAACTCATGAGCGCACTTGGGACAAAGACAACTTGAATACCTACGAATGACAAAAATACTGAAATTTATGAGAATTTATTTATTTTTTTATTTCATGAGAAATAAAAATAGGAAGATGAAATAGAACTTAGAATTGAGGATGTTGCAACAATAAAGGGTAAGTACAGAGAAATTAAAATAGTAGAGGAATAGAAGAATACTCTGTGGAGCATTGGTAATCCAAAAGCTACCTATCTCAAAATTTGGATTCTACCAGAAATTCCAAAGAAGAAATATAGACAATCTCTTCCCCTATGATTTATAGCTTCGGAAATCCAGTGGAATGTGAGCTGTTAGTCACACTTCCCAATGGAAGTGCTTGCTTTTTTTAGAGAACAAAGGATAATCTTAGAGTGATGAGTGTAGAAAAAAATTTATGACTCTATTTAAAAAATTAACCCAATATTTGAAGTTTAAAATTGTGTACAGATTTATGAAAGGATCAAAAAAACAAAAACTATTTTATACTAATTTTCAACTTCATTAGTTTCATAGATGCACATGCCAAGTCACATCTACTACCCAAACTGAAGATTTTTCTCTGTGGCATGCAAACATTATCTCTAACTTTTCTACTTTTTCTTAGTGTGAAAAATTTAATTCCTTATTAAATATAAAAATCCAGCTAATGAAACTCTATGACATGATATAAGAACAAGCGTTGACATAAAGCATAGAATTAAGAACAAACGTATAGTCACATTGTTCCTTCAGCATGAATTTGAGTACATTATAGTATCATCTACTACAATAATGCTTTCATCCTAGTAGAATATGTTATAAGACTACTTTATTCATAAAAACTATTAATATATGTGAATTTATTATTTCATATGTTAATATATTAAGGCCTTTAGTTTGTGGTGCTGGTGAAGAGTATTGAATACAAGCTGGACTGCAAAAATATTAAATAAATCTGCCTTGAAGAAGTGCAACTTGGGTGTTCCTTAGCAGTAAGGATGATGAAACTTTGCCCTATACATTTTAGGCATCTTTTCAGAAGGGGATAATCCTTGGAAGGAAAATAAAGGGGTTTTGGACAGGGAGGAAGACCTTCAACAGGAAAGATTAATAAAATGACTGAAGAAATAAAGATTACGAAGATGCAGTAAGATGGGGCAAGGTCTTCATCTGTTGTTCATAGATATTTTAGAGTATAATTTACCTAGCCTTCAACCTAATGGCATGTTGTTGTTGTTGTTGTTAAATGCCGTCGAGTCTCAGGTGACTCATAGCGACCCTACGAAGGAGAGTCCTTGACGCTTGGGTGCCTTTCATTCTCTCTCCAAGTTCATAGGGTTTCCGGAGGCAAGCTATTATGGAAGTGGACGCCACTCCTCCTTCCACGCTTGTTCAATCGGGGAGCTCCACCCCACTCTCAGTCCGCACTTGGTAGCCAACCATTAACGCATTTGACACATCTGTGTCACAGTGTTCAGCCTCACAGCAGCCACAAGTGACCGCGGGACAGAATGTCATGTAATAACAATAAAAATTAATAGTAGATATACAAATATAATAAACATACATAGCATCCAGTAACATGTAAGAAATATAAATATATGTGTGTATGTGTATATATTGCTTATCTACTTTTCCTAGCATAATGCCTTTTTTCAGTGAGCAGCCTTTCCTGACAACATGCTCACATTATGGGAGGTGAAGTTTCACCATCTTTAGTTTTTTGGTTTTTGGGCTTTTTTTTCCTTTTTTTTTTTTCATCTTTAGTTTTAAGAAGAACCCTGGTTCTTAAGAAGCAAACAAATATGTCTTGAATGATGTGTGCCAAGGTGCTGCTTAAAGGCAAGAAAGGTGAAACTTTCTCTCACATACTTTGAACATATTATCAGGAGAAGTCTGTCCTAGGAAAAAGGCATCACACTGTGAAAAAAATAGGGTAAGAAAAAGACAGGAAGACCCTCAACAAGATGGATTGATACAGTAATTATAAGAATGAGCTTGAGTATATCAGAGATCGTGTAGAGGGTGCTGCATAGATGATGTTGGTCATAGAGTCACACTATAAGTGGTAGTTGATTCAATAGTACAGGACAACAATCCTGTCCTGTTATCTAGCTAGCTAGCTAGATATAGATTAGATAGATAGATAGATAGATAGATAGATAGATAGATAGATAGATAGAGATTTGGAGATACATATCTATATATCTATCTACACTTTGCATTGGCAAAAATATTAAACCAGGAATCAATAGGATGCCAATTGACTTTGTTTCAACTAACAGATGAAAACCTGAATGTGCTTGCCAACTATGCAGGAAATTTGGAGGATAGTTGTCTGGTCCAGCTGACTGGAAGAGATCCATATTTGTTCCCATTCTCAAGAAATGTAATCCGACAGAATGTGGAAACTATTGAACAATACCATTAATATTACACACAAGCAAAAGAATATTGAAAATCATTCAGAAATGGCTAGACCAGTACATAGGTAGAGAATTGCCAAAAGTTCAAGCAAGATGTAGAAGAGGTCATGGAACCAAAGATATCATTGCTGTTGTCAGATAGATCCTGGCTGAAAGTATGGAATAACAAAAGGATATCTATTGGTGTTTTACAGACTGTGCAAAAGCATTTGACTATGTGGATCAGGACAAGTTATGGATAAACTAGAGAGGAATGGGGATCCCAGAACACTTACTCATGCTTATAAGAAACCTATATCTAGACCAAGAGACTATTATGTGAACAGAGCAAAGGACCACCACATGCTTTAAAATTAAGAAAAGCATGTGTC
>NW_006399869.1:9291434-9297943 GCF_000299155.1 Elephantulus edwardii
ACAATTACTTTGAGGCTCCTGTAACAATGTGGTCTATCTTTGTTGAATTTTATCCATTGTTGAATTTTTATCTTTTGTACTACAAAACTTTTAGAACAGTGGGCATTTTTTGGTCCCTTTAAAGTTTATTCTCTTTCTCTCTCTCTGGTCCATGATTTCCATTATAGAACATTCTTTCTCTTATTTGTTGTAGTTGTTGAGTTTTTCTCTCCCAAATTCTTTTCATGATTTAGTTCCAAACTTAAATGTTATTTCCTTAGAGACTGTTCCTGATATCAAACACATAAATTCCTTCCTTTTTCTATTTCTCTTCAATTTTATGAAAGTATAATTTAAGTACCATAAAATTCGCCCATTGTAAATATACCAGTGAATTTTAGTAAACTAACACGGATTTACAAATAACACTCTAATTCCATTTTAGAACATTTCTATCAGCCCCAGAAAGTTTCTTCATGCTCATTTGTACTAAATGCCTGCTCCCAGCAAAAGAGAATCAGCTTTATATCTTTATAGTCTGCCTTTTTCTAAAATGTTGACTTATTATTCCATATACCGTCTTAAAGATCTCCTTTCTTTCACTTAGGTTGCTTTCATATTCATAAATAATGTTTTGCACATTGTTATTATTATGTGCTTTTGTTGCCTATTATAAGAATATTAAAATTTGGTAGTCCTTTGGGTTGTTTTAATTTCAAATTATAATGAGCAATGTTATTGTCTATATTTACATATAAGTCCTTATTGTTATTGAACATCATGAAGTTGGTTCTAACTCATAGAACCCTATGACAGTATAGAACTGCCCAAGATACTGTTCTGTTGCTTATAGAATCACTATGAGTCATATTCACCTCTATGGCATCCTACAATATAAACAATATTGGAGATTTTAGACTGAGAAAGCAGATTGCTAACCTTTCAGTTAGCAGTTAAGCAATTAACCATAGAAGAAGGGCTTCTTAAGTCTCTTACAGTCATTTGGGTTCATTTCTACTGGTCATATATCTATAGGTAGAATCACTGGATAACATGATGAGTCTTATGTTTCATATTTTAAGATTATACTTTTTTCAATCATAACAGATTATTACATTAATTCCATTGAGAACTGCCAGAAGTTCAAGTTGGATTTAGAAGAGGCTGTGGTACCAGGGATACCATTGCTGATGTCAGATAGACCCTGGCAGAAAGCAGAGAATAGAAGAATGTCCATTTGCATTTTGTGAACTATCCAAAAACATTTGATTGTATAAATCATAACAAATTATGGCTAACATTGAGAAGAATAGAAATCACAGAACACATAATTGTCCTCATACAAAACTATACCTAGACCATGAAGCTGTTCTCTAAACAGAGAAAAGGAAACTTACATGGTTTAAAATTAGGAAAGATGTATAACAGGGTTATATTCTTTTTCCCTATCTATTTAATCTGCATGCTGAGCAAATTATTAGAGAAGCTGGACTCTGTGAAGAAGAATATGGCATTGGGTTTGGAGGAAATATCATCAACAACTTATTTTATGCAGATGATACAACTTAGTTTGCTGAAAATGTGGGGGAATAGAAATACTCACTTCAGAGGATCAAAGACCATAGCCTTCAATATGTACTGCATGTCAACATCAAGAAGATAAAAATCTTCACCAATGGACCAAGAGACAACATCATGACAGAAAAAGAAAAGATTGAAAATATCAACTATTTCACCTCATTTGGATGCACAATCAACATTCTCTATAACAGCAATGATATCAAGGTATCTGTCACAGTGAGCAAGTCTACTGTCAAGGATCTCTCCAAAATACTAAGAAGCAATGATATCAGTTTAAAGTCTAAGGTGCACCTGATGCAGGCCATAGTCTTTTCAATCACTTGCTATGGATCTGTGAGCAGGGCAATGAATGAAGAAAAATCGATGTCTTTGAATTGTGGTATTGGAGAAGAGCACTGAATAACCCCCACTAACTAAAAAACAAACAAACATGAAAATAAAACAAAAAACCAAAACTGAAAACCCAAAGAGATATGCCTTGGAGAAAGTGCCTTAGAGCTCCTTATGGATAACAGATAGTGAAACTTCTTCTCACATATGCTGGTCATGCTGCTAGGAAATGCTATTCCTTGAATAGGGATATCATGCTTGGAAAGGTAGAAGGTATGCAAAAGAGAAGAAGACTCTCAATTATATGGATTGAAACAGTGGCTACACCAAAAGACTAAATGTGTCAGAGATTGTGAAGATGGCACAGGACAAGACAAGGTTCAGATTTGTTATTCATAGATTCACTGTAACTGATACTTGACCCAACATCACCTAACAATCACATTATGTTCCCAAGAACTATGTATGATAACACTAGTTTCCTTCTCAATTCTTAGGGTCCTATATATTCTTCTCTCTCTCTCTCTCAAGAAAAAAAATCACATTGTGAAGATGTGATGTTCTATATTACTGTGGTTTTAATTTGTACTTCTGTAATGTCTTGAGGCACTAAGCCCATTTCCATGGATTTGTCAGCCATATGCTGCAATTTCTAATTAAATATTGCATCTATTTTTTTCATTTGGGTCATCTGTGTTAGTATTACGATGTAAAAGGTTATCATATACTCCCTATACTTGTCTTTAATGAAGTTAGTTTTATTTCATGTGGGCTTATCTGGCTCTGGGTTTCTAATTCTCCTTAAACAATTGATCAGCCACAATCTGCTAGTGAAGTTAATGGTTTGTTTGCTATCTGAATAAGCCCACATCAGAAGTTCATCACTTTTCTACCTACCTTTCCCAGAATTGGCTGTCCACTTCCCCAATGACTGGTAAAAACCGGTGAAAGTGGTCTCTCAGATCGTCCTGGTCAATGAGATCCAGGAAGGGAGAATGTTTTGGACATGAAGACCTGTATTGAGAACCTCTAGAAAAACTACAATGCAAATCAAAGATCAGAATGCTGAGCTGGTATCACTCGCTGAGCTGATAACACTGGAGACTAAGAAATGATAACAAGTTCATCAGAGTCAAGTCACCACGGCAACAGTGGCATCTTTAAGTGATGGGAGCCAGCAGTGAGTAAAGAGACTGGCAGATGGTGGAGCTGAGTGAGTGCAGAGCAGAAATGTGGATGCACACTGAATACGGGTGCTGCTTGTAAAAATTATTTTCCATATGAGCTATTGTAATGTCACCCTAGCTCTGGGACCAGCCAAGAGTTGTCCCAAAACTGCTGATTGAGATTGGGCCAGCAAATACTGGTGGGACAAGAAATGGGGTGTGGGTGTGTGAGAGAGAGAGAGAAAGTGAGAGAGAGAGAGATACAGGCCACACTTGACTGGTTACCTGGGTTACCTGCTCACAGAGAAACCATTGCAGACACCTGGCCATGGCATACTGCCCAGTGACACTGAAGTGGGCTTGGGCAATTTGGGAATTATGAGCAGATACCTTTTAGATATAAGTGGATTTCCCCATATAAAAACTAAATAAGGCATTAATAGAGGACTTGTTCATCTCAAGTCTGTTTCTGTTGCTTACTGCTTGTTTTCTATAAATGATCTCTTTTTATTGTTGATTGCCTACTTTCTTTAAGTGATAATTAAGCTCATGAATGGTGAAGAGATTGAGATAGTTAACAGTTTTAGTTTGTTTGGCTCCACAGTCAACACTCTTGGTACCAGCAGCCAGGAAATCAAGAGATGAATTGCACTGGGAAAGTCAGCTGTCATGAACCTCTCCAGAGTACTGAAGAGCAATGATGTCAAGCTGGAGACCAAGGTGGGCCTGATCTGAGCTATAGTCTTCACAATTGTGTGCTATGCATTGGAGAGCTGAACAGTGACTAGATATGATAGAAAGAAAATTTATGTCTTTGAGCTATGGTGCTGGAGAAGAGTGTTGGATATACCATGGACTGCTAGGAGAGCAAGCAGGTTTGTTCTGGAGAGGGTGAAGTCGGGCTGCTCCTTGGAGTCCAGAATTCTGAAGCTTCATCTGACATACTTTGGGCATGTTGCAAGGAGGGACCAGTCCTTCAAAAGGGACATCATGTTTGGGAAAGTGGAAGACCCTCAATGAGATGGATCGATTTAGTGATTGGGGTAGTGGGATTAGGTGTGTTGGGGACGATGAGGTTGGCACAGAATAGAGCAGGGTTTAGGGCTCTTGTACATAGGGTCGCTATGAGTCGCAAGTGACTCAATGGCACATAACAACAACAACAAACTCATTGCTGTGAGTCAGAGCAGACAGTAACTGGTCCTCACTTGGTCATCTGAGGCTATAAATCACACAGGAGGAGATGGTCCATCTTTCTTCCGAGGATCCACTGATGGATTTGAACAGCCAAAAAGTGTTGCTTTAGCATCGTAGCTCCCTAAAGACTAGTCATCATAGCTCCTTGTAAGTAATAATAGTAGTTTTGAATTGTCAGCACTTTGTGTTCTGTGTTTGCCATTCAGTGGGATAAGATAGAATCTTCATATCAAGTTCTAAAGCTGCTTGTAATTCTGAAGCAATTAGCCTGTAGAGCTGCTGACAGGCTGGTAGTTAGAATCCGCCAATGGCTTGCTTGTGTAAAGATGTGGAAGTCTGACTGAGTAAAAATTTACAGCCTTGGAAACCCAAGGTGGCAGTTTTACTCCCTGTTCTATGGTCACTTTGAGTCAGACAGCATTGGCTTTTTGCGGTTTTGCACGTGTTTAAGCATGTAGCTCAATGACTTTTTCAAATACATGAGTCATAGAAATGTTCTCAAAGTCTCTGGCTTGTATTTTTTTTTATATTGTTATGTATTTTGAGAAATAAAATTTTCATCTTTAGCTTATTGTTGTCATTAGGTGGCATTGAGTCAACCACAACTCATACCAATCTTATGAACAACAGTTTAGAACCCTGCCCTGTCCTTTGCCGCCCTCACAATCTCCCACAAACTCAAGTCCAATGTCATAGTCACTTTGTTAGTCCATTTTGTTGAGTTTTGCTCTGTTTCACTAGCCCCTCTCTCTTTTCCATCATGATGTCATTTTCTGAAGACTAACCCCTTTGATAATATGCCCAAAGTATGTGAGATGAAGTTTCACCATCATTGCCCCAAAGGAGCACTCTGGTTGCACTTCCTCTACGATAGACTTGTTTATTCTTGTAATAGTCGATGGGATATTCTATACTATTTACTAACACCACAATTCAAAGGCAATCGTTCTTTTTTTGCTTATATTCATTGTCTAATTTTTAACTTCTTGCTATGTACTGTGGAGTTGAAATCGACTCATAGATGACCCTTCAGTGAGTTTTCAAAGGCAGTAAATCACGTGAGAGGAGAGTGGTCATGTTTTTCACACAGAACAGCTGGTGACTTGGAACCACATACTTGACCACTAAGCCAACAGAGCTCATTTAATTTATATCTTTTGTTTATAGTTTGAGTTTTTGCTATCGTATCTAAGATCTCTTTGGATAACTCATGATCATATAATTTTCTCCTGGGTTTTCTTCTGGAAGTTTTATAGTGTTAGTGTTTTAATTTATAAATAATCTATTTTGAGGGTAAGGTTTTACATTCTTGGGTTTTTGTTTTCTCTTCTTTACTTTTTATGTGTCTTGACTCACCCATTTCTCTGCTCCAGCATCCACCACCACCCACCATCAGCATCGCCTTCCACCCCCACTAACTCCCTTCAACAGCTATCTCCTGTTGTCCAGCCCTTGGGCTTCTGTGATTCCAGACACTTCAGCTGTTAACAATTTTTTATGCTGTGGCCAGTGTCTCTTGAGTTTAGGGGCAATGTTTCCCAAGTGAGGGTCATATGTCCTGTAGATCTGGTATATAGGGTTGTTTCCCAAGGATTTCAGACTCTGCCTTGCTCTGCTGGCTTCTGGCTTACCTGTTCAGTGGAGGAAAGATAAAGTCCCAGCCTTCTGGCCCTTCTTTTATCTTCTGAGATGCCTCTTTGGTGCTGAGTGTGCCCTAAGTATTATCATATGGGTAGCCAATTATTCAAGCATCATTTGTTGTTTTGTTCTCCAATAGAAATACATTGACAGTTTTGTTGAAATCCATTGACCTTAATGATGATACCAAACCACACTGTCTCAGAGGTAGTTCTACCTTAACTGGAGTAGACCTGCCTCAGGACCACCATGTCTTTCTCCAAAAGAACAGCTTTGTCGGTTCAAACTACCCACCTTGGTTAGATTTTGAATGCTTTAAGCATAGTACCCCAAATTCCTTTAATAATGATGAATAAAAGTCCAAAATGCATATGCACTTAAATTGTGCATTACACAAATAATTGTTCTTTATATGTAATGTAATGTAATGTAATGTAATGTAATGTAATGTAATGTAATGTAATGTAATGTAAAGTAATGTAAAGTATCCCACTCTAATTCCAAAACAATCTCAGGAACAGGTTTGAGGCCTTGAGCACCAATGAGCATAGATCAAATGAGCTCTGGGAGGATATCAAGAAAATCGTACATGAAGAATGCAAAAGATCATTACAAAGG
>NW_006399869.1:9299356-9314717 GCF_000299155.1 Elephantulus edwardii
TGATAGAAAGAGGATTGATGCCTTTGAGCTGTGGTGCTGGAGAAGAGTGTTGAATATACCATGGACTGCTAGAAGAACAAACAGGTTTGTCCTGGAGAGGGTGAAGCCAGAGTGTTCCCTGAAGTCGGATTCTGAAGCTTCGTCTGACATATTCTGGCCATGTTGCAAGGAGGGACTGGTCCTTGGAAAGGGACATCATGCTTGGCAGAGTGGAAGGGAGGCGAAGGAGAGGAAGACCTTTGGTAAGATGGATCGATTCTGTGACTGGAGCTGTGGGAATAAGTGCGTTTGAGATGGCTAGGTTGGCACACGATAGAATAACATTTAGAGCTCTTGTACATAGGGTCGCTATGAGTCGCAAGCGACTCGATGGCACATAACAACAACAACAACAACAACAACAACAATATAATGCAATGTAATGTAATTAATCTTTAAAACGTAGAAATGAATCAGACATCATTTATGCTCCCAAAAAGTTTACATTACACAGTTGTTGTTGTTGTTGTTGTTGTGTACCATCAAAATGGAACTGACTTATTGCTGATGCTCTGATGGGTTTTCAGAGGCTGTTAATGGCAAGGGAAATTGCTCATCTTTCTCCTGCAGAGCAGCTGGTGACCTCAAATTGCATGCTTTTGGGATTGCAGTTCAGCTTCTTGCCACTGGGCCAGCAGAGCCAACTGTAGTAGTAATGCCATGTAGAAATGCTGCTACACAGTTGTTGTTGTTATGTGTCATTGAGTCACCTGTGATTCATAGCAATCCTATGTACAACAGCTCTAAGCCCTACTTTATCCTGTGCCAATCTTATGGTCTCTGACACACCTACAACCATTACCCCAGTCACTGAATCAATCCATCTCATCAAAGGTCTTCCTCTCTTGCAACATCCCTCCCTCCCAAGCATGATGTCCTTCTCCAATGACTGGTTCCTCTTTGCAACATGTCCAAAGTATGTCAGACAAAGCTTCAGAATCCTTGCCTCCAAAGAGCAGCCCAGTTTCTCGACGAAGAACCTGTTTGTTCTCTTAGTAATCCATGGTATGTTCAATATTCTTCTCCAGCACTGCAGCTCAAAGGCATCAATTCTCCTTCTATCATCCTTGGTCATTGTTCGGCTTTCTGATGAATGGCAAGCAATTGAAAAGACTATGGCCCGTATCAGGCAAACCCTACTCTGCAGACTGACATCTTTGCTCTTCAGTACTTTGGAGAGGTCTCTAACAGGAGACTTTTCCAATGCAATTTGTCTTTTAATTTCTTGGCTGCTGGTACCAAGAGTGTTGATTGTAGAGCCAAGCAAACTAAAGATGTCAACAATCTCAAAATCTTCACCATCTATCATGGGCTGTCGATCAGCCCAGTAGTGAGAATCTTTGTTTTCTAGATGTTGAGCTTCAATCCATGTTGAAGGCAACAGTCCTTGACACTCTGCAGCAAGCACTTCAGATCCTCTTCAGTTTGAACAAGCTGGGTTGTGTCATCTGCATAATGCAGATTGTTGATGAGTTTTCCTCCAATCCTGAAGTCACATTTCTCCTTCTAGATAGAGCCCAGCCTCCTAGACAATCTGTTCTGTATATAGGTTGAAAAAGTACGGAGATAGGATGCATCCCTGGTGTACACCCTTCCCAATTTTGAACCATGCAGTGTTTGCCTGCTCTATTCTGATGACTGCCTCCCAGTCCAAGCATATGTTTCACATAAGCATGATCAAGTGTTCTCACAATCAGCCACAGTTCATTGTGACCCACACAGTCAAAAGCCTTTGCATAGTCAATGAAACAATAGAATTTCCCCTGGTATGCCCTGCTTTCAGCCAAGATCCATCTCACCTTAGCTATTATAGCCCTATGACCATAGCCTTTTCTAAACCCTGCACTTTAGGCAGTTTTCTGTTGACACGCTGTTCCAATCGTTTTGGGTTAATTATCAGGAGAATCTTGCCATGAATTGTATTGCATTTCAAAATACATTGTATTGTGTCTACAAAAGATACATGTATATAATGATGCTGTTGTTGTTAGGTGCTGTTGAGTCTAGTATGACTCATAGTGACCCTATGAACAAATGATCTAAACCCTGTTCTATCCTATACCATCCTCACACTACATGACACACAAGAGCCCGTTGCATCAGTCACTGTTTCTGTCAACCTGGTTGAGGGTCTTCCTTTCCTTCACCAACCCTCCACCCTTCCCAGCATCATATCTGTCTCCAAGGATTAGCATCTCCTAGTATGCCCAAAAGTATGTATATACTACATGTCCAAAGTATGTATATAATGATAGATTATGTAATAATGTCCCTTAATCTGATAACTCAAATTACTGGCAAGGGAATTAAGGATGGAATGCAACAATCATCACAACCCTAAACAGAATAGAGTTTCTTCCCTAGGTGTATCCTTTATCTCACTAGGTATAAAGAGATAAAAATAAAACCAAGAAGAGGGGGACCTAATTGCCATCAAGAATGGAGTATGTATTTTTGGATGTAAAGCCCTACTTCAGGATGCTGCCTATAGGCAGAATCATGAAAGATGGAGAAAAAATTGAGACTGTCAACAACTAACACCCTGGATACCAGCAGTCAGGAAATCAGGACACGTATCACACTGGGAAATTCTGTAGCTAGGCCTCTTTCCAAAATATTAAGGAGTAATGTAGTCAATTTGAGGAATGAGGTGCATCTGATTCAGGCCATGGTTTTTCTGATCAACTGCTATGCATCTGAGAGCTGGACAATGAATAAGAATGACAGAAGAAGAATCGGTGCTTTTAGATGTGGTGTTGGAGAAGAGCTCTGAACACCCCGTGGATGGCCAAGAGAACAAATATGTCTTGGAGAGGGTACAGCTGAAGTTCTCCTTAGAGGCAAAGATAATGAGACTTCGCCTCACATACTTTGGGCATGTTGCTAGGAAGGACTATTCCTTGGAAAGGGACTTGACGCTCAGAAAGGCAAAGAGTCAGTGAAGGAGAGGAAGACAAACCAGATGGATTGACAAAGTGACTGCCTTAAGCAATTCTAATGTGTCAGGAAGTGTGACGATGGAACAGAATAGAACAGGGTTTATTCAGATATATTATTTGTAGGGTCACTATGGGTCATACTCAACTTGATGACCCCTAACAACCAAAACAACTCCAGGAAGCTTTTTGGCACTGGAGAGGGACCTGTGCACATCTCTAAGGAATACCTCACCTTCCTCTGGAGCTGGTTCCTGATAGTAGACGTCTAGCCTCCTAAATGACAAGAAAAGACATTTCTGCTTGTTAAAAACATCCATTGTCGTATATTTGTTCTAGCATCATTAGCTAGCAAAGACATATAGGGTGTCATATGTCTTAAGAGGGTAAACATAAAATAGTATAAATATCTCTTAAGGAACAGATTACATAAGTGTGACTCATATGCTTCGTGGAGACTGAGACATTAAACAGAATTGGGTAGTCAGCTTGTCCAACAGAAATAAATGGAAGATTATTCTAAAACTAATGCAAAGCATAGGCACAAGAAAGGAGTCAAGGTAGTAGACCTGAAGTGCTGCTGCAGAAAGTCAAGGACTGTATGTAGTCTTTAATATAGATTAAAGTTCAACAACAAGAAAACAAAGATTCTTTACTCTCGGCCAATTGGCAGCACCATGATAGATGGAGAAGGAATTGAGGTTGTTAGCAGTTACAGCTAACAACCTCAATCAACACTCTTGGCACCAGCAATCAGGAAATCAAAAGACGAATTGCACTGGGAAAATTTGCTGTCAGGGACCTCTCCAGAGTATCGAGAAGAACTATGTCATTCTAGAGACCAAAGTGAGCCTGATATAGGCCATGGTCTTCATAATTACTTGTTATGCATTAAAAAACTAGACAACGTCTAAGGATGACAGAAGAAAAGACAATGCTTTTGAATAATAATTCTGGAGAAGAATCTAGAACACACCATGGAAACAAATAGGGCTGTCTTGGAGAAGGTGGAACTAAGTTTCTCTTTAGAAGCTAGGATTTTGAAGCTCTATCTCACATACTTTGAAGGACATCATGGTCGGAAGGGTGGAGAGACAACACAGGAGAGGAACACCTCAGACAAGATGGATTGATCCAGTAACTGGGGTAATGGGGGTGGGTGTATGAGAGTCAGTGAGACTGGCTCAGGACAGGGCAGGTGGCAGAGCTGGTCATTGTGTCACTAAGAGTCACAGGGGCTCAATGGCACATAGCAACAATTGGGAAAAAAAACCAAAAGAGACAAGATGTGCTATTGAGAAATAAATTTGAAAAGGTTAGTGTCAGACTAGAGAATTAGATCTTATTTTCTTAGCAATGGAAGTTACTTAAAGTTTATGAGCAGAAGATTGTCATGATTGATGCTCATAACTCTGCCAGTAGCAGTAAAATGAAACTGTTAAAAAACATTTACCATCATTTCTAAAAGTATTTAACTTCACTTAGGAAATACTATAATTCAGTTATTGGTTTAAATGTTGGTGTACTTACTCATTGACTGATTGCTATTAAATTATAATGGACAAACTTCGATTTGAATATTCTTTTCTTTGCTGGAGACCATCCATCCATTAAAAATATATGTACTAAGTGCTTCCACGTGCTTGGCCACTTACATATATGATTCAAAAAATCAGAGACGATTTTCAGCCTCCATGAAGGAAATGCACACAAATCCACATTTTGTAATAATTACACATATGTACTTATTGCACATGCAGATTTAAACCTATGACTGAATTCTAATAAGTGATGGAGAGCAATGGTATCTTCTATTTTAAAAAATCTTTACATCAAAAATGTATTTTACACATTCTTTAACTCTTGCTGACCTCTTTACCAGTATCAAAAGCCTCATTTTACTTTGTAGTAATTTAAAGCACAGCATTAACTACTTGAAATCATGAAGATTTGACATTGGAAAGGCTGTACTATAAACCAGCTCTCCTGATCCAAAACCAAATAAGTCTTTCTAAAGATTAAAGGATTTAGAATTATAGCTGCTGTGTTTTTGTTTTATTGCTGCCTGTTTCTTTTAAATCAAGATGTGAAAATATCAGTGTCTGGCCTCACCAGCAATGTGAAACGCAGCACTATAAAAATCTTTTTTTCACATGAGTACATTTCTTGGTCATTTTATTCTTCTACCCAGCTTCCCTCCACACACACACTACACTTGATTTCATTTAGACTGCCCAGCCCTGCAGATCGCTTATACACGATCTCACATGTTGAGCAGTAAGGAGAAGATTTGGTCTCTTAACAGAGCAGTTGTTTGCCAGAATGTTTGAAAATCTTAACCTAAAATCCCTGAGGATCTAGAGAAAGGGAAGAAAAATTAAAATGAGAGGGGAGAAAATCTGGAGAGATCTGTAAACAGGTCAAGGATGTTTTAATTGCTTTCAAACTGGTGAATTTGACCCTAAAAATACTCCCTTAATTAAGAAAGGCTAGTCTCGAAGGAGAATTATTCTAGAAAGACACAAGAACCAAAAGGTTGAGGTTTAATGCTTCCTTGAAATAAATGGTGGTTTAAAGCTACACTCTTGCTGTTGCCATGGCACTGCAATTCAAAGTCCAGTTTAAAGAATTACTATTATTATTTTGTGTGTGTAGGTAACCCATTTACCCTTCTGTTAAAAACTTCTTTAGAAAATGTCTAGTAATACCAATGGTGTTATGAAATTAGAAATTTATTTTTCATACAAAGTTAACCTTTCACAAATTATGCATTGAAAATGTCATCAGAATGTTAAGACTCTACACAAATTGTTAACAGCTATTTTTTTCCAAAAAAAATTTTATTGAGACTATTTTCTAAAATTCATCTTATGTCTTAGAAAATGGGAAAAAATAAAACAAACAAAAAACCCCTTACAGGAGACACTTTACATATGACATAAAATTTGAAGGAAGTATTTAGTGAAAATAATTATAGAACATTTCTAACATATAAAAAGTCTTAAAAGAAGTATAGATTCCTACTCAATGAGACTTCTAGTGGCAATAAGGATAAGGAGGATAAAAAAGATTCATATATTTAAATAATATATCTTTGTGTTTAACTTTTTTTTGTCTAATCATTACATCCTATAGCTAACTTCATTCATCAACATCAAGACAATACCAACTAACTGCTAAATGTTCACTGGGTTTTCATAGGCTGGCTGTGTATTGTGTGTGGGGAGACTGGCCATCTTTTCCCCACATAATCCCCAGTGAATCTGAATCACCAGAAAGATGATCCCTTCAAGATAGCAAGCACACTCCTTATAGACTAGGATACCAGAGTCCCCTAAATTTATATAGGATTGTTATTGTTATGTGCCTGTGACTCATAGTGACTCTATGTACAATAGTTCTGAAGCCTGCTCTGTCCTGAGCCAGTCTTCCTGATTCCGACAAACCAACCCCCATTGTCCTAATCACTGTATCAATCCATTTCTTTGGAGTCTTCCTCTTCTGCACTGCTGCTCCACTTTTCTGAGCATGATGTCTTTCTCCAAGGATTGGTCCCTTGTGGCCACATGGCCAAAGGATGTAAGACAGAGCTTCCAAATTCTAGTTTCCAAGGAGAAACTTGGTTTTACACTCTCCATGACAGACCTATTTGTTTTTTTGGAAATCCATGGTATGTTCAGATTCTTCTCCAGCACCACAACTCAAAGGCATCAATTCTTCTATCAGTTTTAGTCATTTTCCAGCTCTCTGATGCATAACAAGTAATTGAGAAGACCATAGACTGGATCAGGAGCACCTTAGTCTCTAGACTGACATTGTTACACAGTATTATTAAAATTATAATCATAGCCTCAAAATAATTAGTTCTAATAATTTCTGAGAACTGCCATATGTAGATTTAGAAGAGACTGTGACACTAGGGGCATGACAGCCAATGTTAGATGGATCTTGGTTGAAAGCAGAGAGTACCAGAGGAATGTCTGTGTTTCATTGATTATACAAAGGTGTTTGACCATGTAGATCACACAAATTGTGGCTAATCATGAGGAAAATGGGATTCCCAGAACACTTTATAGTGCTTATGTTATACCTATACTTGGATCAAGAAGCTGTTGTCAGACAAGGTCAAGGGCAAGGAAACAATGCATAGTTCAAAATCAGGAAATGTCTATGTCAGGGATGTATCCTATCTCCATACATTTTTAGCCTGTATGCAGAACAGATTATTTGGGAGGCTAGGCTTTATGAGGAGGAATGTGGCATCAGAATTGGAGAAAAAGTCAGCAACAACTTGCCTTATGCAGATTACACAACTTTGCTTGCTGAAACTGAGGAGAATCTGAGGCATTTGCTGTGGAGGCAGTCTTGAATATGGATTGATGCTCAACATCAAGAAAACAAAGATTCTTCCCATTGGGTTAATTGGCAGCATCATGATAGAGAAGACAGTGATATTTTTAACAATTTCAGCCAGCTTAATTCCACAATTAACACTGTGATGAATTTGTGAATGAACACAAATGATGAATTTCACCAGGAAAATCTGTTGCCAGGGACTTCTCCAGAGTATTGAAGAGCAATGATGTCAGTCTAGAGACTAAAGTGTGCTGAATCCAAGCCATCGTCTCTGCAATTACTTGCTATACATCAGAGAACTGGATAATGACTAAGAACGGTAGAAGAAGAATTGATGCTTTTGAGTTATGGTCCTGAAGAAGAGTATTGATGGCACCATGGACTGCTAGGAGAACAGTTCTGTCTTGGATAGGGTGAAACCACATTGCTCCTTGGAGGCAAGGATTTGGAGGCTCAGTCTGTTTCACATACTTTGGACATGTTGCCAGGAGGAACCAGTCCTTGGAGAAGGACATCATGCTTGGAAGGGTAGAGGGATAGCACAAAAGAGAAAGATCCTAGATAAAATGGCTTGACTCAGTAACTGGGGAAATTTGGGTAGGTGTGTCAGAGACAATGAGATTAACTCAAGATAGGGTAGAGTTCAAAGCTCTTGTACATCGGGTTGCTATGAGTTGCAAGGAACTCAACAGCACATAACAACAACATAATCTCAGAGAAAAATGAGCACATCTTTTTTTTCCCCCTTAACATTTTATTTTGAAATAATGAGAAGCTGGAAAAATGTACATAGAGCTACAATGCAGCCTTAATTCAACTTTCTACACTTTTGACATCTTGAATTTACTGTTGTGTAGTATCACAACTGGGAAATTGGTCTTGGTAAAATCAAGAAAGCTTAATTTGAATTCACTAGTTTCAAGTATATTTGTGTGTGCATGTGTGTTTCTCTGTGCAGTATTATTGTTGGTGTTATTAAGTAACATTCGGTCAGAACCAACTCATAGGTGACCCTCAAGTGGTGGTAATGGTGGTTGTTGTTAGGTGCCACTGAGTTGCGTACAACTCAGTGAACCTGTGAACAACAGACCTAAACTCTATCCTATCCTGTGCATTTTAGGGGCTGTAAATCACATGAGAAAAGATTACTCTTCTTTATTCCATGGAGAAACTGGACGATTCCAACTGTGGGCCTTTTGTTTAACAGTGAAAGTCCTTACACACTTATGTCAACAGAGCTCCCTATTACTAATTATTACATAATAATGTCCTCTGCATCTTTAAAATGTTATGATTTCAAGAACTTTGTCTAAATGAACTCATATAGGGCATTTTTCATTATCAATACTTAATTCCTTCAATTACTAAGCAGGGTTCCCTCGGTTTGAGTATTTCACAATTTGTCTGCTATTTCCTCATTGGACAACATTTGGTTTTTACAATTGTTTTTATTGTTGTTGTGTATCGTCAAGTCTGAATTAACTCATAGGTGACCCTCCGGTTGGTATTCAATGGTAATAAATCATATGGGGAGAGATTGCTCATCTTTTTACCATTCAACAACTGGTGAATTCAAGCCATATGTCTTTGAGTTGGCAGTGCAACTCCTTACCACTAAACCAGAGCAGTTAGTCTGCTAAAAATATCCTAATTTAAATGTTCCTTATTCTGGGGTAAATTTACAAAAGTGCAATGGCTAGTTTGTAAAGCAATTGCTTGTTTTGTTTTTGCTAAAAATCTTCCCACCTGCTTTGCAAACTAGCTGAACTTTTGACATTTCTATTCCTTGGAAAAAGAGCTCCGGTGGTCTGGTGGGGAGAAGCTGTGCGGCAATCTGGCAGGCACACAGTTTGAACTCACTAACTGCTCTGCAGGAGAAAGATGAACATTCTCTTCCACTACAATTAACTGCCTCCGAAAACCTGCTGGAGGGTGAGCTATGGGTCAGTTCCAATGCGATATTATATAACAACAGCATTCCTTGGAAAGAGTTATAATTCTTAAAAAGGTGAAGACTAAGCTAAAGAGGGAAGATTTTCAAAGAGATGGATTGACACAGTAATTGCAGCAATGGACTTGAGTGTATTAAAGATGATGAAAATGTCACAGGATAGGACAGGGCTCAGATCTGTTGTTCACAGGGTTGCTATGAGTGTTGGGTGTGACGGCACCTAACAACAAGAAGAATCAGCAAAATACAAGTGGCCAAGTGCCATCTGTTTTTATCTTAACCACTCGAATAAGACTTACAGGAAGCTCTGGTGGCCTAGTGGCAAGAAACTGTGCTGCAATCCTAACAGCACATGGTTCGAGGCCACCAGCTGCTCCATGAAAGAAAGATAAGCAATCTCCCTTGCAATTCCTGCCCCTGAAAACCCATCAGTGGGTCAACTATGAGTCAGTTCCAACACGATGGTACACAACAACAACATAACAATAAGATACAGCCTATGAATTACATTTCAACATAAAGAAAACAAAAGCCTTCATCATTGGAACAACAGACAACATCATGATAGATGGAGAAAAAATTGAGATTGTAAAACATTTCATTTTACTTGAATCCACTATCACTATCTAGGACAGCAACAGTCAAGGAATTAAAATATGTGTTGCATTGGGAATATATGCTGTCAAGAATCTCTCCAAAATGCTAAAGAGTTAGGATGTCACTTTATAGACTAAGGCAAGCCTAATCCAGGCCACAGTATTTTCAATTGCTTCTCATGCATGTTTTAGGCTTAAAACACCAAATGATTAAAAATCTTTTTATCAAGATTATGAGAAAGAACATTTGATGAGTGTGAAATAATCACCATTCTTAAAATTAATCTCTTTACAGAGATTTTTGTGACCTACTGGCTGAAAACCTCAAACAGTTGTGAAAATTTTCTTCTCTGTTTTGTTTCTGTTACTGATATTTTATATTTCTTTAGTTGGTTACTCTATTTCAAGAAACCATTGTAATAATTATCAGGAGCCGTCATATTGACGATGACTCATAGCAACCCCCTAAACAGCAGTTTGGATTATTGTCCTAAGCCATCTGCACGATCTCTGCCATGCTGAAGCCACTGTTGCTTTATCACCATGTCAATCCACCCTATCAAGGAATATCTCTTTCTCTGATCCTCTACTTTTCTAAGAATCATGTGTTTTTCAAGGACAGACACCTTCTGACAAAGAATGTTGTTATGTTGTTGTTATGTGCCGTCGAGTCGTTTGCGACTCATAGCGACCCTATGTACAACAGCCCTAAACCCTGCTCCATCCTGTGCCAATCGCATTGCCTCTGACACATGCATCCCGATTAACCCAGTCACTGAATCAATCCCCCTCATAGAGGGTCTTCCTCTCCTGGGTTGTCCCTCTACTCTACCCAGCATGGTGTCCCTCTCCAAAGACCTGTCTCTCCTTGCAACATGTCCAAAGTATGTCAGACGAAGCCCCAGAATCTTTGCCTCCAAGGAGTAGCCTGGTTTAGCCCTCTCTAGCATGAATCTGTTTGTTTTCTTGGCAGTCCTTGGTACATTCAATACTCTTCTCCAGCACCACAGCTCACAGGCGTCAGTTCTCCTTCTGTCCTCCCTAGTCATTGTCCAACTCTCTGATGCATAACAAGTGATTGCAAAGACCATGACCTGTATCAGGCACAACTTCGTCTCCAAAGAGACACCGTTGCTCTTGAGTACTTTAGAGAGGTCTCTAACAGCAGACTTTCCCATTGCAATACATTTTTTTATTTCCTGGTAGCTGGTGCCAAGAGTGTCGACTGTGGAGCCAACTGGAACAGTACATCAGCAGAGAACTGCCAGAAGTCCAGGCTGGGTTTAGAAGGGGTCATGGTACTAGGGATATTGTAGCCAATGTTAAATGGATCTTAGCTGAAAGCAGAGAATACCAGAAGAATGTCTATCTGTGTTTCATTGATTATGCAAAGGCATTTGACTGCGTGGATCATAACAAACTGTGGCTGACTCTGAGAAGAATGGGAATCCCAGAACATTTGCTAATGCGAAACCTATACTTGGACCAAGAGACAGTCGTTAGAACAGAGCAGGGCAACACTGAATGGTTCAAAATTGGGAAGGGTGTGTGCCAGGGATGTATCCTATCTCCATACCTTTTCAACCTGTATGCAGAGCAGATTATCCGAGAGGCTGGGTTCTATGAGGAGACGCGTGGCGTTAGGATTGGTGGAAGATCTATCAACAATCTGCGTTATGCAGATGACACAGCCTTACTCGTTGAAACTGAGGAGGACCTCATGCACTTACTGCAGAGGGTCAAGGACTGCAGCCTTCAGTATGGACTGAGGCTCAATGTCAAGAAGACAAATATTCTCACCACTGGACCAATTGGTAGCATCAAGGATGGATGGTGAAGAGATTGAGATTGTTCACAGCTTCAGTTTGCTCAACAAAGTATAGGAGATGAAATTTCACCATCTTCTCCTCTAAGGAGTACCCTGATTATACTTAATCCACACCTGCCAAACATAATTATGATCACAATTCTCCAGGGCTCACATTAAAATCTACATCTAGAGATAAACATGTTCCCCAAATTATCTTATAAATAGTGGAAATTATTGGGTTTCCCCCTATTTTTTACTTTATTTATTGTGATATCTTAAAATAAGCCAATGTGAAATTTCCTTTTATAATAATATTATATCCTAATGGTATTCTTGTGTTTTGTTTTGTTTTATGCCCTCCAGTCAGAACAGGCTCATAGCTGACCCTCTAGTTGGATTTCAGAGGCTGTACATAATATGGGAGGTGATTGCCTGCATTTCTCCCACAGAGGACCTGGTAGATTCTAATCACTCTTTGGGTTGGCAGAAAAACTCTTTACCCCTTTGATCACCAGAGTTCTCCAATAGTGTTATTACTGATACACTTAAAGAAATGATAGTCTATCTTGTAATTCTATAGTACAATAAAACATGTAATATAAAATGTAAGGGTTTTTTTTTCCCTTCTCAAAGAATAATGTGAATCATACAGAATTTTAAAAGGACTCAGGAAGTAAATATTAAACATTTTGTGGTCCAATTGTAAGAGAGCTTTTACTAGTTAGAGAACCCATGTCTGTAGAGATTATTTGATATGCTAGTAAACACTCTTCTCTCATTGTTTAATCTTAAAAATTAATATCTTCCTCATGAAAATAATGTTACAAATTATGTGTAGCATAAAATGCTATTTGGAAAAACAAATTATTACAGAGAAAACTATTATTACAGTGAAGAATATGTTTGTAAACAATTGGCACAAAATAACGAACTGTAGGGATGTGTTAATTTAAAAGCAAGCAAAACAAAACAGCAAATGTCTAAGAAACCCTGGGAGATAAAAAAAAATTAAAAATACATGTTTAAAGATATATGTAAAAGTTTTAGTAATGTTTGGAGGAGGTACTCTGCACTACCTGCTAAACTGGAACATTCCTAAAGCAAGAACTGATTATGGTAGTGTGCCATCTAGAGGGCGATGAGGTCCTTTTTAACAATTTGGTGTATTGAGTAGAACTATCCATGACTTTCCAGATTCACAGGCACAAAAATCCTTCCCTGAAATCTCAACTCAGGCATTTAAAAAGGGGATTTTCCCCCCCCTTCTGAGACAGGAAAAAAGCTAATCCTTGATTAGCTGTCATGAAGTAAACAGTAGTCTACTACGTGCAAAGCATAGAAAGAAACTCATTGCCAACTGAAAACCAAACTTGATGAAATACTGTTCTGTGTCAAGCAGAATTTAGTAGAAATAAAAACATCCAGTATCACACAATGACATGAAAATTGAATTTTCAGATGCATTTGGTCTTACTAAAAATGTCCAAGAGAGGAGATATAGTGTGGCCTGAAGAAAAGCCATGAGAATGATGAAGAATTATTTGTTATTTTCCTTTAAAATAGGAAGTGGAAATTCTGTTTCCTGAGACTCAAATGCCTGCTTTTAGGTTGGATTGGCAGCACAACTCCTTACCCACGAGGCCACGAGAACTCCCTTTCTATGAACAATTATACTTAAAACACTTCTAAAAGACAATTCTAAACCGTTAAATGGTCTTTTCACTGCTAAAATATTTACTTAATAATACATTTTTAAATAACAAATATCATAAGGAATAGCGTTGCTAATCCAAAGGTTGACCTTCTCTGTCAATTCAAATCCGCTAATAGTTCTGCAAGAGAAACATGGACAATCTTCTTTGGTGTGATTTACAGCCTATGAAAACCTCTGGAGCATCAGCTATGAGTCAGTTCTTACTGGACAATAATGAGTTTGAATTTTGTTTTGTTTTGTATTGTTTTTTAAAGAAAGACATTAGTTGAGAATCGTATTTTCTCTCTGTGCTTGTTTCACACTGTTTAACTTATTCAGATCAAACAAAGTTACTAAATCAAGGTGAGAAAATGTGATAAAATTTAATTAACAGAAGAATATTTTAACATTTAAAGTCAGGTGTTTTGTTGGTTTGGGTTTTTTCCCCCCTTTCTCAGTCTACCACTTCTCACAAGTAGCAGCATTCTATTTCCTAGAACAGGATACAACAAATTTATTCACTTATATTTGGCAATTATACAGTGTCAAAACACATCAGTGTGTCACTGTTCACAAAGTAACTTTAGATGTGTTTTTTTTAATGGAATGTCGCTGTTCTAGATAGTTTGAAAACATACAGTGTGTAAAACTACAAAACTTTTAGAAAAACTTTGAGAACATTTTGAGAACATAGAGCTAATCAAGGAATCCTTAGACACGAAACAACAGTGTCATCAACAAAGGGAAACACTGAAAAACTGAACTTTATAAAAATTATAAACTTTTGCTTTTTGAAATATCCTACTAAAATTACAAAAAGAAAGTTATGAGCAGGGGTAGGGTATTATTTTCAAATGGTTAACAAAGAACTAGTATCCAGAATATGTAAACAAAGGAATACAGTGCCATCCAGTCACAACCAGTCAAAATAGCAGAATAGACTCATAGCTGACCCTAATGCAGGTTTTCAGATGTAAACCACTCAGGAAGAGATTGTCCACATTTCTCCCAAAGAGTCCCTGCTGGATTTAAAAGGCTTGATTTGGGGCTGGCAATTCAACTCCTTCTTTTTTTTTTCTTTTTTTCTTTGATCGTCTTTATTAATTGTCTAACTTTCAGATGCATAGGAAGCAATTGAAAGCATCATGACTTGGATCAGGTACATCTTAGTCTTTGTACTGATCGCCTTGCTCTTTAGCACTTTAAGAGGTCTTTGACAGCAGATTTCTCCGAGCAAACCTATGGATAACAGAAGAACATTACCTCACATGCTGTTGTTATGTGCCATTGAGTTAGAACCAACCCATAACTGACCCTCCAGTGGGTTTTCAGAGGTTATAATTTGCATGAGGGAAGAGTGCCCATCTTTCTCCCAAGGAGCAGCTGGTAGATTTGAACTGCATACTTTTGGGTGGGCAGCACAACTCCTTACTAGTAGGCCATCAGAACCCTCTTACCTCAAAGTGTTGTTGTTAGGTACTGTTCAGTTGAGTATGACTCATTGAGACCCTATGAACAACAGATCTGAACCTTATCCTATCCTGTGCCATCCTCACCACCTCTGGCACACTTGATTTCTTTGCTGCAGTCACTGTGCCATTCCACCTAGTTGAGGGTCTTCTTCTCCTTCTCTGACCCACCACCTTCCCAAGCATGATGTCTCTCTCCAAGAAATAACTTCTCTTAGCAATGTGTACAAAGTATGTGAGACTAAGCCTCATCAATTTTGCCTCCAAGGAGCACTCTGACTACACCTTCTCCAAAACATATCTATTCATTCTTTTGGCACTCTTCTCCAAGACTACAATTCAAAGGCCTCAATCCTTCTTCTGTCATCCTTAGTCATTGTCCAGCTCTCAGTTGCATAGCAAGTGACTGAAAAGACCGTGGCCTGAATCAGGCACACCTTAGTCCTCAAAATGACATCATTGCTCCTCAATAATTTGAAGAGATCGCTAATTACAGAATTTCCCAGTCTAA